>NC_030810.1:33337146-33645676 GCF_001704415.2 Capra hircus | reverse complement strand
GAGACACAGAGGGCAGAACCAGAGATTGCCAGAAATAGCAGGTGGGGTGTGGGCAACATGGGTGAAAGTGGTCAAGAGATACAAACTTCCAGTTTTAAGATAAGTAAGTTTTGGGTATGTAACGCTCTACACGGTGGTTATAGTTAACAACACTGTATTTACTATATATTTGAAAGAGGCTAAGAGAGTAGGGACTTCTGTTTCTATCACAGAAAAAAACTGTAACTATGTGCAGTAATGAAACAAAGAAAGAAATAACAAAGCATGGAGGACTGAAAACAACAAACAAAAAACACGTGCCTACTGAGGGGAAGGGATGAATTGGGAATTGGGGATTAAAGGGTACACAGTACAGTAAGTCTCCTAATGCAAATGAGTTTTGTCCCAATTTGTTCTTAAGTCCAACAAAGTTAGCCTAGGTGTCCAACTAACACAGTCAGCTACATAGTACTGTACTGTAATGGGCTTCCCTGATAACTCAGTTGGCAAAGAATCTGACTGCAATGGAGGAGATGCAGGTTCGATCCCTGGGTCGGGAAGATCCCCTGGAGAAGGAAATGGCAACCCACTCCAGTAGTCTTGCCTGGAAAATTCCATGGACAGAGGAGCTTGGCGGGCTACAGTACACAGGGTCACAAGAGCTGGACACTACTTAGCGACTAAACCACCACCCTCCACAGTGAATCTGCTTCCCACGAGGTGCTTGTGGTAAAGAACCTGCCTGCCAATGCAGGAGACATAAGGGATGGTGGGTTTGATCCCTGGGTCGGGAAGATCCCCTGGAGGAGGGCACGACAACCCACTCCAGTATTCTTGCCTAAGAGAATCCCATAGACAGAGGAGCCTGGTGGGCTACAGTCCATAGGGTTGCAAAGAGTCAGACGCAACTGAAGTGACTAAGCACACATAATAGGTTTACAATATTTTCCAGACAAATGAATACATAAAAAGCAAACACACACACACACAATAACACATCTTTAATCTCACAGTCTTGAAAAGTGAAGTGGTACAGTCCAGTACATACAGAGGCTGGCTGAGGGAACACGCGAGAAGAGTCACTGACTGGAGGAGAGAGAGGAGGTGGGAGACGGTAGAGCTGAAGGATCACCAGCAATAGGAGATGGGGGGCAGACTGCAATTTCACTCACGCCTGCCGTGCTGGCACAGGTTCCGGCTCCTTGCTGGCTTCAACTCTATCTGCCTTCCTATCTTGTCATCTTGTCATAGATGACATGGTAGCACTGAATTGCATTCCAAATGGTTGCTGCAACCTTCCTGTACTGTTTTATGCTCTGGTCCTATGCCCCCAAAACTAATGGTGCCCCCTCAAACAGAGCTAACTTACACGTAGACTGGACATGGGAACACACACGTTCGCATCTTGGAAAGCTTGAAACTTGAAGGTTCATATGTAAGGGACTATCTGTCCTATATATAACATAGATAAATAATAAGAACCTACTGTATAGCACAGGGAACTATATTCAATATCTTGTAATAACCCTAATGGAAAAGAATCTGCAAAACAGATATATCTACATGCATGACTGAATCACTTTGTTATATGCCTGAAGCATTGTAAATCAGCTGCACTTCAATTTAAAACACAGACACATACACTGCCCTCCAGGAGCTCATGTAAACCTAGCAGGCAGAGCTGTATTAAATATTAATAGTAAGCTGGCTCATACCCCGTGCCCCCTGCCTGGCTCCCAGTGGAGACCAATCATCCTATAAAAGTTCCTTTCCCTCCCTTCTTCATCCTGGGGTACTCCAAACAAAGCCCTCAAAGATGAAGAAGATCCCATGCATTTTCATAATGTTCTTCTCATGTCCGAGACACATTTACCAATTTGGACAAAATGGGGAGTAACTGGTCTTTTGCTGATTTTATACATCGTGGGCTTCCATCTATGGGGTAGCACAGAGTCGGACACGACTGAAGCGACTTAGCAGCAGCAGCAGCAGCAGCAGCAGTCTTCATTACAGCATGCTTTCACAATCCAAGGATTTCACCATCTCATTGGATTTTCTTAACTCTCTGCTGAACCTGGAAGGCCAAGAGATTGTTTCCACTCTAAATTGAAGGTGTTGAGGCACAAAGGAAGTGGTTTGTCTGGGTCATAGAGGGAATTAGAGGCAGAGCTTGGATTCAAACACCCAGTTCCCAACTTCTTCTTTCCAAAAATATTTCTTGAGCAGCTATGTGCCAACATTGTTCTAAGATACTGGGAGGAAAGCAGTGAACAAAACAAACTTCTCTTAAGAAGCTTAAGTTCCAGAGGAAAAAGCATTCTGTTAACAATCACATCAAAACATATTCTATCAGAGAAGAAAAAGCACTATGGAGAAGAAATAGGCAGAAGGAAGAAAATATTAATGCTGAGTATCGTTTTTTAATAGAGTCATCTGGGAAGTCCTATCTAAGGATACCTGAGAGAAGCAAGGAGCCAGCCATGTGGGAACTATAGTAGAATATCCAGCTAGAAGGGAGAAGAAGCTTGAAGTCTTAAAAAGAAAGTGAAAGTCTCTCAATCGTGCCTGACTCTTTGCAACCCCATGGACTATACCGTCCATGGAATTCTTCAAGCCAGCATACTGGAGTGGGTAGACTTTCCCTTTTCTAGTACATCTTCCCAATCCAGGAATCAGACCAGCGTCTCCTGCATCACAGGTAGATTTTTTGCCAGCTGAGCTACCCAGAGAAACCCGTGAGGTCTCGAGGTGGGAACACTGTCGGCACATTTGTGGAGTAGGCAGATGACCAGTGCAGGCTAGAGCAAAGAGAAGGACGAGGAGACTGACAGGAGCTGAAGCCAGGGAAGATGTGAGGGGTCTAGCTCATAACAGTCTCTTGGGGGATGGAATGAACTGTGGATTCCACCCAAAGAGAGACTGGAGCCATTGGAGGGCATTGGGCAAAGGAGTGTCGTGCTATGACGTGACTTTCGAAAAGATCCCTCTGGCTCCAAAGTGAGCAATCGTCTGGGAGCAGCACGGATGGACAGGGAGATCAGTTAGGAAGCTCTTGCCACAGCGGAGGCGGGAGAGGACAGTGGCTCAGAGAGAGTGGTGCCAGTGGGGTGGTAAGAGGTGGCAGAGTCTGGATCTGTTTCTCAGAAAGAAGCAACGGGATTTGCTGATGGCTGAATGTGGAGTGTGAGCAGAAGGAGGCAATGATGACACCGCAGCTCTCGGTCTGAGTCACAGGGAGAGTAAAGTTGCCATTTCCAGAGATGGGAAATTCTAGAGGAGGAACAGGTTGGGAGTGATGATAAAAAGTTTTGTTTTAAGTATGGTACTTTGAGATGCATATTAGAGAACCAGTGGTAAAAACAGAGAAGGTAGAGAGAAAGGCAAGCTGAAGATATTTACTCACGATTCTTCAAATTCCCTGGTGGAAGCAAAGTGAAGTGAAAGTTGCTCAGTTGTGTCTAATCCTTTGCAACCCCATAGACCACACAGTCTATGGAATTCTCCTGGCTAGAATACTGGAGTGGGTAGCCATTCCCTTCTCCAGGGGATCTTCCCAGCCCAGGGATCGAACCCAGGTCTCCAGCATTGCAGGTGGATTCTTTACCAGCTGAGCCAGCAGGGAAGCCCTCAGAGAGTAAAAAATCCAACTTCAATGCAGGAGATCTGGGTTTGATCCCTGGGTCAGAAAGACCCCCTGGAGAAGAGAATGGCTACCCATTCCAGTATTTTTGCCTGGAGAATTCCATGGACAGAGGAGCCTGGCAGGCTACAGTCCATGGGGTCGCAAAGAGTTGGACACGATTGAGTGACTAACAGTTCAGAACACATGTTATTCAAAGCCATCATTTTGGACTGAAAATAGTCTGGCTCAGATGGTAAAAGCGTCTGCCTACAATGTGGGAGACCCAGGTTCAATCCCTGGTTCGGGAAGATCCCCTGGAGAAGGAAATGGCAACCCAATCCAGTACTCTTGCCTGAAAAATCCCATGGATGGAGGAGCTTGGTAGGCTACAGTCCATGGATGGGGTCGCAAAGAGTTGGACATGACTGAGCAACTTCACTTTTCTTTCTTTCTTTCACTTTCAGGATTGAAATCCTCAAGGGAATGAGAGGAGCTAGAGGAGAGGACCGACCCATGGAGTATTCCAAAGGCTAGAGGAAGGGACCAAGGGGAAAGCTGTGCAGAAGAGTTCCCTTAAGGAGGAAAATCCAAAGATTCCAGCCTTAGTGAAGAAAGTGTTTCAAGAAAAGAGTGACCCGCAAGGTCAAACTGGTGATGGGTTAGGGTGAGGACCTTCTAATTTGGCACAATTGCCCCTCTCTGGAAATGGCAGATCATGGCACTGACAATGTTTCAGTGATGTGGTGAGGGCAAAAGCCTGACTGAGTGTGTTCAAGAGAGAATATAGGAGAGCACGTGGAGACTGAGAGTAGATTCGCCTCTTTGGGGAGTGTGTCTGGAAAGAGGAACAGAGTCTCTTTCTGTTTTGTAAGTAAATTCATTTGCATCATTTCTTTCTAGGGTGTTAGCAGTCTTAGTCCTTCAGTCGTGTCCAACTCATTGCAGCCCCATAGACTGTAGCCAGCCTCTGTCCATGGGGATTCTGCAGGCAAGAATACTGGAGTGGGTAGCCATTCCCTTCTCCAGAGGATCTTCCTGACCCAGGGATCTCCCAGAATCCAGGGCTCCTGCACTGCAAGCAGGTCCTTTACTGTTCCACATATAAGGGACACCATACAATGCTTCTCCTTCCCTGACTTACTTCACTCAGTATTACACTCTCTAGGTCCATCCATGTTGACTCACAGACTTAGAAAATGAACTTACGGATGCTGGTGGGAGTTAGGAGTTTGGGAAGGTCATGTACACACTGCTTTATTTAAAATGGATAACCAACAAAGACCTGCTGTATAGCACAGGGAACTCTGTTCAATGTTATGCGGCAGCCTGGATGAGGGGAGTGTGGGGGAGAATGCATACATGTGTATGTCCGGTTGGATTCCCTTCACTGTTCACCTGAAACTATAACTATCACAACGTTGTTAATAGGCTATTCCCCAATACAAAATAAAAAGTTCAAAAAAATTTTTAAAAAAGAGGAACAGAGAATTGAGATCAATGGAAGGCTTCTTTTTAAAGATGGTTGCCTTCACAGATTGTTACTGTTACAGCCTGCCGGAGAGGGACAGATGACAATGTCCTTGAGAAGATGAGAGAGATAGGATCAGTTTCAACCCCTGGTGTGTCTTCTACTATAATAACATGCCCCCCCCCCACCAGTTAACACAATTAAATGTTTGGGGATAGTTTTAAATTGCTTTAAAATGCAAACATTTCTTTCAATTACATAGAGTGAGTTTACCAGGGATGAAAAAATATTGCCACTGGGTCTTGGAGACACTGCCTTGATGAACATCATGAGATGGCCAGTCCTACTGCTGACTTTCCCTAGCATTTCTACACACTTCTGATTTCAGGTTATTTATATGGCTGGCTCCCAGGGTAGATAGAAGTCAGTCACTCAGTGGTGTAGAACTCTTTGTGATCCCATGGACTGCAGCACACCAGGCTTCCCTGTCCTTCACCATCTCCTGGAGCTTGCTCACTCATGTCCACTGAGTCGGTGATGCCATCCAACCATCTCTTACTCTGTTGTCCCCTTCTCCTCCCGCCCTCAATCTTTCCCAGCATCAGGGTCTTTTCTAATAAAGTGGCTCTTTGCATTAGGTGGCCAAAGTATTGGAATTTCAGCTTCAGTATCAGTCCTTCCAATGAATATTCAGGACTGATTTCCTTTAGGATGGACTGGTTGGATCTCCTTGCAGTCCAAGGGACTCTCAAGAGTCTTCTCCAACACCACAGTTCAAAAGCATCAATTCTTTGGCGCTCGGCCTTTTTTATGGTTCAACTCTCACATCCATACATGACTACTGGAAAAACCATCGCTTTGACTAGATGGACCTTTGTTGGCAAAGTAATGTCTCTGCTTTTTAATATGCTATCTAGGTTGGTCATAGCTTTTCTTCCAAGGAGTAAACGTCTTTTAATTTCATGGCTGCAGTCACCATCTGCAGTGATTTGGGAGCCCAAAAAATAAAGTCTGTTACTCTTTCTACTGTTTCCCCACTTATTTGCCATGAAGTGATGGGACTGGATATCATGATCTTAGTTTTTTGAATGCTGAATTTTAAGCCAGCTTTTTCACTCTCTTCTTTCACTTTCATCATGAGGTTCTTTAGTTCCTATTCACTTTAAGCCATAAGGGTGGTGTCATCTGCATATCTAAGGTTATTGATATTTTTCTGTTCTGCAGCCCCATGACTAGCAAATGACTAGTATATGTGTGTTCACAAACTACTTGGGAAAGGAAGGAGAAATAAAAAGAGAGAAGGTGAGAACTGGATCTTCCTGCCCTACTAAACCTTTCACATGAGGCATGAGCTTCATATTATTTTACAAATATACTTTCCTGATAGTATAGTAACTAAACAGTATCTTCCTTTTTAATTTGCAAATGACAAAGGCAAAAGGGGGAAAGGAATAAAGATTTATTGAGTGCCCACAGTGTTCTAGGCACTCTGCTAGGCACAGTTGCATGAATTAGTTCTTTTATACATAATCAACATGATTAGGAAAAAGTTGCATTTTGTACAGAGTCATCAGCACTGCCATTGAGTTAAACAGTCATGTAATGAAATGGGATGCCTCATACAGTAGTGAGCGTCCCATCAGTGGAAATATGTAACCAGAGTACGGATGAGGAGAAACCTAGCACCATCAGGTTTTGTCACCTATGGTCCAATCCAATCGTGGGAATCAACGGGTCCACGTGATATCATTCTGTACCTGTATAATTCATACCTCAAGGTTTCTCATCATCAAAACAGAAGCATATAGAATTTGTTAGAAGGCACCATAGGACAGCACTTAACTGTGCAGATTCTGAAGTCAGACTATCAAGGACAAAAGCTACCTCTGCTATCTATGAATCATATTATGTGCCTCAGTTTCCTCATCTGCGAAAAATTAGAATAATAACAGGATGGGAGACAGTGGAGGACTGAGGAGCCTGGCATGCTGCAGTCCAAGGGGTTGCAAAGAGTCAGACACAATTTGGCAACTGAACAACAGCCTCACTCTAAAATTCATCCAAAGTGATTAGGACAGCATCTAGCACATAGTAAGTGCTCAATAAATATTAGTTATTATTCATTCTGTTCAATCGTCTCTTAGAGACTCCACCAACAGTGTCCTGGGCATTTGGGTATCTGTTATGGCCCATGTTTATACCTTAAACCTAAGCCAACTCCAGTTAGAAAGACTGAGCTCAGCACACAGAAGCTCTTGGGGATTGAGGTGCTTTGATGGGGGTACAGCCAAGCCGGCCCCCTCTCCTGCTCTATGAATGTACCCATCTGCCCAAGTTGGGCAATGTGCAGAAATGTTTATAGCAACCTCATTTGTTTTCCTTTCTGTGACTGCTGGCTTCCAAAGGCCAGGAACCACTGAAATTAAACCAAGGCAGGGGCCAGGGGAGCAGACAGGGCCTGGGTCCAGGCCAGGAGTAATGAAGTGGAAAATGTTCACACCACAGGCAGCATTACAATGCACCTGTACAAACAGAATGAGACGTGCCCCTTCTCCCTCCCAGGGGCCCCACTACCTCAAGACTTCTCTTTACAGCTTTGCTCTGTCCCCTCCCCAGTCAACCGTGCTGAGACCTACAATGGAGATAAGAAACAAAGACATTAAGAGTGGTGACGTTAGGGGAGGGACAGAATGAGAGGGAGGTGAAAACAGAGACACCCTTAGCCCAAATGTTTCCTGTAAGTTCTGGTGAGTTCTTTGAAAGCCAGGTTGCCTAAAATGGGAGAAATGCACAGTTAACGAGTGCCAACTAGGCGCTAGGGGTTTGTCAGGTCACTTTCGTGTGCTTTAGCTCATGTTACCTACCTGATACGATTTCACCCTGTTTCACAGACAAGGAAACTGAAGTCCAAGGAAACAAAGCCAGAAGGCGACAGAATCAAGATCTGAATCTGGGTAGCACCATTCCTGTTTTATAATGAAGTGACTCTGAGCCAGAATATTGAGTGACTTTCTCAAAGCCATACAGCTATTGAACAGAAACTCAGAGGTGCTGAGCTCCCGGGGTGGTGGTCACCGCTGCACTCTGAACAGGTAGGGCAGTGAAAATGAAGGGCCTGGTTTCCCCCAGAGAGAGGAGCAGAGGGGCCATTATATCTTCTTCAGGATAGAAGATGGAAGGTTAAACAAAGATCAACCCATGATCAGTGTTATATCGTTTTTGAAGCAAAGTGACTCTGGGCCAGTCTCCCAATCTCAGGGAGGTTCAGTGTCTCCATCTCTGAAGTGGGAATTCTGTGAGCTTGAAGGGAGATAGCACCTCTGAAAGCCCAAGGATCTGGTGCTCTTCACCTCTCTCAGGCTCCGTCTGCAGTCACTCCCAACTGCTACTGTTGCAACCAGAAGCTTCCTCGGCATGGTGGGGGAAAAGTAAAGGTCAAAAGTAAGAGTCTTTGCCCCTATATACACCCTGGGAGTTCACCTTTCATCACCATCTTCTCTTACGTAAGTTGTTAGGATCTGGGACTTCCCTGGTGGTCCAGCAGTTAAGAACTTATCTTGGAATGAAGAGGACGAAGGTTCAATCCCTAGTCCTGGAACTAAGATCTCACGTGCTGTGGTCCAGCTAAGCCTGTGTGCTACAGCTACTGAGCCCACGCACCACAACTGGGGAGTCCATGCACTACAACAAAAGGTCCCGCGGGACTCAGCCCAGATCCCACGTGCCGCAGTCAAATAAATAAATAAGCATTTTAAAAATATGTTGCTAGGATCCTTACAAAAGCAAACAGATATAGGAATGCATCCACGTACCATAGACCATCAATAAATTCTAGCACCCTTGAAAAAATGAGTTTTTTGCCAACCAAAACATATGCTGTTTTTAACTCTCTAATATGTAGCTCATAGTAAATGCTCAATAAATGTCTCTCAAATCTGTCAAGCACTTCCAGAGCTTGTGTCATTGTGCCCCTAACTTCCACACTCATGGTTTGGTCGACATCCAGCACAGTTTGGTCCTCTCCAGATGCCAGGTGCTTGATGCAAGAATTCAGGGACCAACATGATACAGTTCTCCAAGGAAATGCTTAGCTGCTTCAAAAGGCTCACCTAATTCAACATTAGGAATGAATTACTTTTGTTGCTCTTTGTTGCTTTAGATGTTTTTGTTATTGCTGTTGGCTTTTATGATCACTGTTGTTTGGATCAAGGAGGAAGGCTAAACTTTGTATAAAAATCAGGGTTCAGTTCAATCACTCAGTCGTGTCTGACTCTTTGCAACCTCATGGACTGCAGTACGCCAGGCTTCCCTGTCCATCACCAACTCCCAGAGCTTACTCAAACTCATATCCATTGAGTCAGTGATGCCATCCAACCATCTCATCCTCTGTGGACCCCTTCTTCTCCTGCCTTCAATCTTTCTCAGCATCAGTCCTTCCAATGAATATTCAGGACTGATTTCCTTTAGGATGGACTGGTTGGATCTCCTTGCAATCCAAGGAACTCTCAAGAATTTTCTCCAACACCACAGTTCAAAAGCATCAATTCTTCGGCACTCAGGTTTCGTTATAGTCCAACTCTCACATCCATACATGATTACAGGAAAAACCATAGCTTTGACTAGGGACCTTTGTTGTCAAAGTAATGTCTCTGCTTTTTAATATGCTGTCTAGATTGGTCATAGCTTTTCTTCCAAGGAGCAAGCATCTTTTAATTTCATGGCTGCTGTCACCATCTGCAGTGATTTTGGAGCCCAAAAATATAGAGTCTGACACTGTTTCCATTCTTTCCCAATCTATTTGCCATGAAGTGATTGGACCAGATGCCATGGTCTTGGTTTTCTGAATGTTGAATTTTAAGCCAACTTTTTCACTGTCCTCTTTCACTTTCATCAACAGGCTCTTTAGTTCCTCTTCAGTTTCTGCCATAAGGGTGGTGTCATCTGCATAGCTGAGGTTATTGATATTTCTCCTGGAAATCTTGATTCCAGCTTGTGCTTCATTCAGCCTGGAATTTTGCATAATGTACTCTGAATGTAAGTTAAATAAGCAGGGTGACAATATGCAGCCTTGACTGATTTGGAACTGATTTGTCCTGATTTGGAACCAGTCTGTAGTCCCATGTCCAGTTCTAACTTGCTTCTTGACCTGTATGCAGATTTCTCAGGATGCAGGTCAGGTGGTCTGGTATTCCCATCTCTTTCAGAATTTTCCACAGTTTTTTGTGATCCACACAGTCAAAGACTTGTCACTTCCACTGTATAATCATAAGGGATTTGATTTAGGTCATACCTGAGTGGTCTGGTAGTCTTCCCTACTTTCTTCAATTTAAGTCTGAGTTTGGCAATAAGGAGTTCATGATATGAGCCACAGTCAGCTCCTAGTCTTGTTTTTGCTGACTCTATAGAGCTTCTCCATCTTTGGCTGCAAAGAATATAATCAGTTTGATTTAGGTATTGACCATCTATTGGCTCTTTCCCTTGTGGCTCAGACGGTAAAGCATCTGACTCCAATGCGGGAGACCTGGGTTTGATCCCTGGGTCGGGAAGATCCCCTAGAGAAGGGAATGGCAATCCACTCCAGTACTATTGCCTGGAGAATCCCATGGACAGAGGAGCCTGGTAGGCTACAGTCCATGGGGTCACAAAGAGTCAGACACGACTGAGCGACTTCACTATTGACCATCTAGTGACGTCCATGTGTAGAATCTTCTCTTGTGTTGCTGGAAGAGGGTGTTTGCTATGACCAGTGCAATCTGTTGGCAAACTCTGTTAGCCTTTGCCCTGCTTCGTTTTGTACTCCAAGGCCAAATTTGCCTGTTACACCCGATATCTCTTGACTTCCTACTTTTGCATTCCAGTCTCCTATAATGAAAAGGACATCTTTCCAGGATGTTAGTTCTAGAAGGTCTTGTAGGTCTTCATAGAACCGTTCAACTTCAGCTTCTTCAGTGTTACTGGTTGGGGCATAGGGCATTGGATTATTGTGATATTAAATGGTTTGCCTTGGAAATGAACAAAGATCATTCTGTTGTTTTTGAGATTGCATCCAAGTACTGCATGTTGGACTATTTTGTTGACTATGATGGCCACAAAAACCAGGGTTAGCATGTGTTATTGTTGTAGTTGTGTTGTAAAGAGAGGAAACGGTTTATTTATCTATTTATTTATTTTTGGCTCTCCTGGGTCTTCACTGCTGCGTAGGTCTTTCTCAGCTGCAGACAGCAGGGTCTGCACTCTAGCTGCCGTGTGCATTCTTCTCACTGTGCTGGCTTCTCTTGTTGCCAAGCACAGGCTCCAGGGTGCACGGGCAGTGGTTGCGGCACATGGGCTCAACAGCTGCTGCTTCTGGGCTCTTGGGCACAGCCTAATAGTTGTGGCTCATGGGCTGCGTTGCTCTGCGGCATGTGAGATCTTCCCAGATCAGGGATCGCACCTGTGTCTCTTGCATTGGCAGGTGGGTTCTTCACCACTGAGCCTCCAGGGAAGCCGGCATGTGTCCTTAAAACCCTTTGCACTTTCTGACTTGTCCCTATTCAATCCACTTGCGCTTGTCTCTCACTAGGTGCCAGATGAAGCAAAGAACTCACTGCTGCAGATGCAGACTCTCGAATAAATACCTTTCATACAATGTGACTCCTGGAGCCACAGAAACATGTACAGGTGGGAAAGGTGAACTCAGTGCAGGAATGCTGTCCTAAAATTGGTCATCCTAGCTGGGTTAGAATTCCATCATGGGAAGATCCCGGTAGATCACACGACCTTGGCCACATCTTCTGAACAGCTGAATGACCTGCATCTTCAGAGCAAAGTATGTCCAACCACACATGGTCTGTTTCCCACCATTTAGAATATAATGTTATCCCTAGAATGGGCACCTAGTCAGACACCATTTGAAGTGAAGTCGTTCAGTCGTATCTGACTCTTTGCAACCCCATAGACTGCAGCCTGCCAGGCCCCTCTGTCCATGGGGACTTTTCTCCAGGCAATAGTACTGGAGTGGATTGCCATTTCCTTCTCCAGGGGATCTTCCCAACCCAGGGCTTGAACCCGGGTCTCCCGCATTGTAGACAGACACTTTACCATCTGAGCCACCTTAGTGTTCTCATTTAGCAGTTTTTCACTGCTGTACATAACAAAGACTCCATAAAAGTCTGTTGACCCACCTGAACTCAGCAATGAAGTCTAGTCTTGCTCTTAGAAGATGGAAAGTTTCTTAAGACTAGAGACTGCTGCTGCTAAGTTGCTTCAGTCGTGTCCGACTCTGTGCGACCCCATAGACAGCCTCCTACCAGGCTCCTCTGTCCCTGGGATTCTCCAGGCAAGAACGCTGGAGTGGGTTGCCATTTCCTTCTCCAATACATGAAAGTGAAAAGTGAAAGTGAAGTCGCTCAGTCGTATCTGGCTCCTAGCGACCCCATGGACTGCAGCCTACCAGACTCCTCTGTCCATGGGATTTTCCAGGCAAGAGTACTGGAGTGGGGTGCCATCGCCTTCTCCGAAGACTAGAGACGAGCCCTAACATTTGTGATCTCTACATCTGCATTTTGGTTTCTCTATCCCTACAGTAGCCAGCTCCTGCTAGTCCGTCAGACTCAGATGGTCAGCATCTCCCGGGTGTCTTGGCCAATCACAAGGCCATCCCCTCCTAGGGATGGGTCATATCCGTCCCACTGTGTTCCAGTTGTACTGTAACCCTCTGCCACTGCAGCACCACCTGCTTCATTGGCTTACTTCCTCTCCTAGGCTGATCTTCTTGACAGCAGAGAAGGCGACACCATCATCTCTTCTATACCTGGAACATAGGAGGTCAACAGGAGACACATGCTAAGTGAACAAATCACTGCACAGTTTCCTCTAATAGGGCTGACTTTCCCTGAAGATTTTAAGCTCCCTGTGGACAAGACCATGTTGCCCCTTGAGAGTTGGAGTAAGCCAGGCTCTGGGAGAAGGATGTTGATATCAGAAGAGCAGGATGATGCCAAAAGGTGAAAGAAAAAGATTCCAGTTTTTTTTTTTTTCTCCAAGTTTCTTTCACCTTTCGGATTCTTCCTAGAACCTGGAAGTAATTCTTTAGGGGACACTTAGCATGTATTACAGGGCTCAGGTAGGCTAGGCATTTCCTGCTATGGGACTGGACCAATTCACTTCTCCCAGCTCAGCAGAGTTGCTGTGGCTGGGAGAATGTTCTAAGCTTGGATTAGTCTGCAGGACAGGGAGCAACTCAATCTCTATGCAGAAGGGAGGTTTTGAACACTCAGACACAAATACCAGTTTACCACACCTCCAACATCATTACCAAAGGTTAATATTTCTGGATTTTAAACCTTTTAAAAATTATTTTATAAAACTAAAAGGTGAAAACCCCCAAATTTCCTGTGCTCAGTGAAGAATTCACTTAATTTAGCTAATACTCGGTATGTTCCATTTAAGAATAACAGACCTGAAAAACACCACAGAAAAATCACAGGGTACTTACCTGTAATACACAAGATTTGTCTATTGGATGGAATCACCACAACCTTTCTTTAAATGGCAAGCAGCCCCTCAACTCTGAAAAATTTAGATCTCAGAAATGCAATACTGTCAGCAAACACCAGGCACACTTGGGGGGCCAAGGGTGTCAAAAATGTCCCACAGTTGTACAGTACAATTTCAAGTAAACAAACAGACAAATACATGCTGCTTCTTATTCCTGTTGAATGTACAGAAACTTAAATCATTCTTACCCCCAGGACTTCAACATGCCATGATGGTTTAACTTTTTTTTGTTCACATACAGACTGAACATGCACTGAACAGTTACCTACATTCCTTAAAAGCAAAATGTTAGAACCAAAAGTAACATCAGATTCCAGGGGAAACATGAGGGTTTATCTGACAGTGACATGTGGAGCAGTGTTGAAACAGAGTCTGCGTCCGTGTTTGGATTCAGCCGGAGGGTGTGTAGCAATCGATTAAGGATATCGGTCCTGGATGTGTGAATGCAGAATAATAACACACCAGGCACGTATTTGTCATCCCTGATCCTGTTTGTGATTCTCAAATTATAGACAGTGAAACTAGCACCCAGAGAGATGAACTGTCTAAGGTCACATCGTGAATTTCTTTTTAGAGGACTTAGAATCATGTGGACATAATCATTAGGCCATTTCTATGAGCTAAAGATCTACTAGTATTCAATCTATAAGGCTTAGAAAAGACATCTAGCCTTGGTATAAAGGGTCTTAGGCAGCTGTGATTTCTCACCTCATTTGGGTCGACCCCCAACTAGCATCTGAGACAATATACCGCCATTGAATAGCACCCTCTAGCCACTGGACAGCCCCTTTCAACTATATTTGATGTTTAATGAATAGAAATCACCAATACTGTCCATCATCATCTCCTGAGGCCCCTGGGACCCACCACATCCCAAATTCTTGAAACTCCTCCAAGAATATAAGTTTGGGACCTGACACTGATGCTCAGCAGAGAGGGGCTTTTGCTCACACTACCACTGAGATCATGCGCTCTCTGGACCATGGACAGCTAGGTGTGTCCCCGCAGACTACGCACAGCTAGAGGACCTTCCTCTCTGGGCTTGAGTGGTGGCCCTGGTGTTCCCTCCCATGAAACTCTTTTCTGAGACTTCCCTGATCGTCCAGTGGTTAAGAATCTGCCTTTCAACACAGGAGACATGTGTTCAATCCCTGGTTAGGGAACTGAGATCCCATATGCCACATGCAACTAAGCACACGTGCCCCAGCTACAGAGAAGCCAGATGCCAGCAATGAAGGGCTGACATGCTGCAACTAAGACCTGACACACTCAAACAAACGCATCATAAATGAATACGTAAAACCAACAGGAAACGCCTCCTCAGCCATCCAGGCTTCCTATAAGACTGCCTTCTTGCGCCCCAGTCAGGTGAGCCGCCCTCTCCGTGCTCACTTTATCCTGCTACTAGGGCACCCATCACACCTTCCTATGACCACTCACTTGAGACAGTGATGTTCATAAGGGCCAGGAGTATGGCCTGTTCAGCATCTTAGCTGTAGTAGCTGAGCACAGCGTCTGACCGAGAGAAAGTGCTTCATAAGTGTCTGTCATAAGAACGAGTTACTAGATGGATGAATGATGTCATCTTCACATTTATCAGTGCACCATGGTCTTCTCTTTTCCAGAATTATTACGACTTAGTTTTTCCTAAGGTAAGTTTTCCCAAATTATTTTCTGTGAAATCTTGAGATCCATGTAATAATTGCTGTCCTGAAAAAGTAATCAATAAAGGGTTAAAAAAAAAATCTTGGAATTTTTTTTCTAAAATGTAATGTAACACATTTGTTGTTGTTGTTCGCATATATGTAAGAAAAGTGTGTGTGTGTATTCTTTAATACAGTATATGATCATACTATATTAAAGCATAATCTGGTCTGGGCAGAAAAAGTGGAGAAATAGCACACCCTAATTAGAATGCCTGGTGGACGCACAGACCTGGAACATTCCATGGCAGCATGATGCATAGAGAGCTTGAATCAGCTCGGATCAGCTCATGTATACTGCCTTTTGGATGATTGTTGGTCTTTGTTACATATATTTCTTATAAAAGCACCATATATTTCTGATATTATTCAATGTTGATTGTACATTGAACATATGGATAAAATGTGATCATTTCTTACAACAAATAGATCATCCAGAAAACTTATTATTCCTCTCTGTTTTCATTCAAATGCACATGATATTTATAAGGTCCTTTGGTATCGATAAATATACTATTTTTAAATATTTCTTATATACAAAAGTCTGAGAAGTACTACCCTTATATAAATATATCACTGAATTGTTGATATATCCAATCTGCTGGTTTCCTTGGGGAAATATGCAGAGATTTGGAAACAAAGGGAAGAGTAGATGAGGAGGTTGGAGGTAATAAAATAAGATTTCATGAAAGTTGGAATTGAAAAAGACATGAAGCTCTTATAAACCCCCTATTAACCAAGATGCTAAAGGAGCTATAAAGCATACATGAATAAACAGAAAAAACGCTTGTAAAGATAAAAACTCTCTGATTAGATTTTAAAACAAAAAATGGTGATATTTTTATATAATAGACTGGTATATAAACTGTCATGAAAAGTTTAAAATAATAAGTATGTAACCGTGTAAGTCAGATAAACATAAAGAAAAAGCAAGAGACATTAAAAATTAGAGAAAGCAATTTCCAGATGGCAAAAGGTAAAAAAAAAAATAATTTATTATTGATAAAATTAACAGAACAGTGAAGACATATAGTAACAAGCTCACTGCTCATAAAAATAGCAATTTTTAAAAATAACCAAAAGTATTATATTTTAGAATGCTAAAACTCTATGTAGATAATTTACTATTTTTAAATAAGAAGATGAAACTTGTAAACATTTTTACCAAAGTGTTGTTCTTAATGAATCCTCCACATGAGAGAAAGAGTGATGGGAAGTAGAAAAGAAACTGTAAAAACTAGAATTAATTAATTTGAAAGCAAAACTAGAGTACATAGTGTATATAGTAATGTATATAAATCCATGTATTAATATAATTGGGCTTCCCAACTGGCTCAGTGGTAAAGAATCCACCTGCCAATGCAGGAGACATGGGTTTGATTCCTGGGTCAGAAAGATCCCCTGAAGGAGGAAACGGCAACCAAGAATTCCAGTATTCTTGCCTGGGAAAGCCCATGGACAGAGGAGCCTGGCAGGCTACAGCCCATAGGGTATCAAAGAGTCAGACACAACTGAGTGACTAAACGATAACAGCGTACTGTTACAAGAATAACCATTGCCACAGTAGCCTTTATTGTATTGTTAAAAGCAGTGTGAGTCTGGAGATTGAGGACTGCTTTCTAGCTTTGGCTCTGCCACTCACCAGCTGTCAGTGGGGGCCTTGGAGAACTCTTGGCTTCAGTTTCCCTTTATGGGTATAGGGCTACTTACCCTATAAGGTGATTATGAGAATGAAACAACGTAACAGATGGGAAGTGGTTTTTAATTTATAAAATGCTACAGAAACATTGACTTTTATTACTGTTAGTGATATCATTTTGTTATACTGAGAAGAAATTTGTATATCTTATACTTACAGCCCCCAATCCTCATTCCTTATAGGAAGCCCCCATTACTTCTAGGAAACAAACAATCATATTGAGGCAGGCTGAATTTAAAACTAAATCACTCCATGATGCAGTCAGGAGCCAAGAAATGCTGGCTGCTTCTAGAGTCTTCCAGCAAGGAATGGATCCCTCCCTAGGGCCTCCAGAAGTAAGTAGCTCTCCTTTCACCTTGATTTTAACCCCTTAAGAATTATTTTGGATTTTTGACCTTCACAACTGTCAGAGAGTAAGTTGTGTTATTTTAAAGCTTAAAAAAATAAATAAATAAAACTAAATCACTCCAGGACACGTAGACTGATAGAATCTCAGTTGGAACCAGAATCCCATCTTACCATCACAGACAAGCCACCTAGACAGAGTTATGCCTTAAATTATGTTTTGTAGAGGAAATATAAAATCTGTGGAAAGGTGCTAACATCTCCTAGCAGAGGCTGGTCTCTTAGTTGCCTCCCAAGGAACTGGTATCTAATGGCGGGAACCAGGACGTGCATAAAATATTGTAATGTAAGGCATAAAGCACTAAGGCTATTAGCTGGACACAGGAAGAGTGTTAGAGAGGTATAGAGAAGATAAAGGTCACCAGCACCTGGGGAAAGGAATCAAAGACATCTTTCTGAAAGAGTAATTTTTGAATCAGGCTTTGCAAGGTACACAGATGACCAGCTTGGAACAGTGGAAAGGGCACAGACTCTCAGTTCAGCAAATGACCTGTTGCTGCTGCTGCTACTGCTGCTAAGTCACTTCAGTCGTGTTCGACTCTGTGCAACCCCATAGATGGCAGCCCACCAGGCTCCCCCATCCCTGGGATTCTCCAGGCAAGAACCCACTGGAGTGGGTTGCCATTTCCTTCTCCAATGCATGAAAGTGAAAAGTGAAAGTGAAGTCGCTTAGTCGTATCCGACTCCTTGCGACCCCATGGACTGCAGCCTACCAGGCTCCTCCGTCCATAGGATTTTCCAGGCAAGAATACCGGAGTGGGGTGCCATTGCCTTCTCCAACCTGTTGTTGGCCCTGCTCAAACCATAGCTTCTCCCTCTGAGCCTCAGTTTCCTCATCCATAGAGCAGGAATAAAGCTACTAGTGAGAAAGGATTGCTCCTAGGGCTAAATTAGTAAACAAATATATATTTCAACTGTAGGGATTCCCACGTGGCTCAGTGGTGAAGAATCTGCCCGCAATAATGGAGACTTTCATTTGATCCATGGGTCAGAAAGATCCCCTGGAGAAGGAAATGGCAACCTACTCCAATATTCCTGCCTGGAGAATCCCATGGACAGAAGAGCCTGGTGGGCTACAGTCCACGGGGTCTCAAAGAATTAGATACAACTTAGCCACTAAACAAAAACAGCAAAGATACTGCTTTAAGATGACTCCAAATTATGTTTCTAAAAACAGAAGGTAATAAACCAACCAGGGGATATTTATGGAGCATTCTACATATGTCCAGCAAGGTGCTGACAGTGATTTGAGTACCATGAAATTCAGTATTTCTTTTTTTTTCTTTTCCAGATTTATTAAGATATTGACATATACCATGTGTAAGTTTAAAGTATACAGTGTAATGATTTGATACACATATATTGCAAAATGATTACCACAACAAGGTTAGCTAATACCTGTATTCTTCACTTATAGAATTACAGTATTTCTTAATTCTAACATAACATTGATTTAAAGAAACATTGCTAATATAATAACTTTCAGGTTGAAGAGAAGGAAAGAGAGATTATGTAATATGTACATATCAACTGTAAGATCCATACAGATTGATTTCAGAAAAAATGAAATTTGAAAGGAAAAGTATATCTTTGAATTTGAGACAATGTGGTCTTAAGATGTGGCCTCTACTTTCCAAGAGTAAGCAGCCCCATTGGCAAGATATGACTACCAGGAAGAGAACAAAACAGCCCAAGCAAGTACATGGTTAAATACCGGGGGTCTCGGTATCTCCTTTTCTGCAAAACACTTGGAGATCCACAAAAGGGAAGCCTACTTTGTGTTGCTTACAACTCACCACTGTAGGCCATATGTTCAGGGATTCTCCACCAGGTTTAAGGAGTCCTGAAGATAGCCCCGCTTCCGGTAGCCTGCAGGATTGCAAATGACATTCAAGTAAAGCTTGAATTCAACAGCATTTCCTGAGCATCTATTCTGTGCCCACAGTCGAGCTGAGTGCTACGTGTGGAAGACCCAACACCTTGCTCATCCCTGCATTCCCCACAGCTCCTGGTACATCACACAACACACAATAGGTGAGTATGGCTGGCGTTTTGCCAAGCTGAGCTAAACTGATTCTACTATCCACATGAAGTTCAAGTCCTTCTACAGAGGAGCTACTGTGCTGGCCATAAAGTTTGTTTGGGTCTTTCTATAACATCTTATGGAAAAACCCAAACAGACTCTGCGGCCAACCCAACAGAACCAATCATTGGCCAACCTAATAGAACCAATCATTGGGCAAATGGTTTGCGTCCCTGCTTCTCAGAATGTCTATGGTGATGGACCAGGTTTTCAGTCTCAATCTTTTGTGAAATACAAAATCACATAATTTTATGCCATAGGGATGCCAAATTTCTGTAATATTTCTCAGTTTGCTCTCAATTTCTGTACTGATCTCACCAAGGACCCATAAGAGTTTGCAGATTGACACCCAACTGATAACAGTACACAGATCACACTTCGAGTAACATGTTTGAGTAACACGATTCCAAAATTCTTCCCTATATATTACATGGAGATCACAGAATCAATTGGAAAATTTATCAATTGGCAAGCTTTGGAAAGCGTTTAATAATGATGATGATGAGATCATCACTTTTCAAGTGCTTCTTCTATGGAAGGCTCTGTTGATGATTAGGAACCAGCCCCATCACATCTTCTCATGAAGGAGACTGCTCTTCAGTGGGGGAGATCAACCAGTGAACACTTCTGTTCTTTTTTACATCTCTTGACTGGAGCAAAAGAAGGTATAACTGGCAATAGAAAACATAGGGCTCTAGAAGCCAGATGGCTTTGGATATAAGCCCTACATTACTATTTACCATCTACATGAAGTCGGGCAAGCAGGCACTTCACAGAACCTCAGTTATTCCATCTGGACATAGGAGCCCCTCCCCCATACATGGAGTTATTGTTTTAGACATACAGTGGCTTGCTGTGGTGTTGATGCCCTAAAGAGAAGCAATCAAGTGATTTGGTACAGGTCTGATGAGGAATTACTAGCAGACAGAAAAATTCTGATAAGACCCTCAGAGTAATAAAGGTTTCAAAGACTCTATGATGAAGAACATCTGAAGGATGAGAAATACTTGGCTTAGAAACAATTTAGAGGACAACAGAGTTGCCTTCATTGCAGAAGAGACAGTCCCTTGGAATGAGCATAGATAGACCTCTCCTGGGTGGCTGCAAAGCCTAGAACCACAGACAGTATGAAAAAACTATAGAGAGACAGATTTTGCTCAAAGGAAGAAGTTTCTGACAACCAGAGTCTTCCAAAGATGGAAGGGGCCGCTGTACTACAGTGAGTGACCACTTGTGTGCGAAACCTGTGACCCCTTGTCACAGAAGCTGGTAGTGGGTGACCTTAGTATTTTCAGACCAATGACTGGTCTAGGTGGTCTCCAGGTGTGTTCTGGGGCTTCCATTACAACTCTGAAAATCCAAGGAGAAACTTTCCCACTGTGGGAAGAGTCTTCTCAGCCTTCTGTTCGTTTGGGCATAAAAGGTAGGACAGCTGGGAAGATGTCAATTAGTCAATTAGAACTACTAAAAATGGCAGTGCATGCTGAAAAGTGGTCCTAATATCCCTTTTATTTGTCTGTCCCTGTGTAGTGCATGAAACATCTTCACACATTGGCTCGCCCACAGCTCTGGGAGGTAAAAATCATTATTATGCCCAATTTGCAAAGATGAAGCAAAGACTCAGAGAGAAGCTTTTAGTTCAGAAAAGAACTCATATCCCATAAGTTAGAGACCTGGAGCTCAAATCCAATTTGCTGATTCCCAATTCTCAGCTCTTCTCACTGCTGCCTCCTCCCATTGTTTCTGAGACTTAGTGCCTATCCTAGGTAACCATTCCTGTTGTTTAGTCCCTAAGTTGTGTCTGACTCTTTTGCAACTCCATGGACTGTAGCCCACCAGGTTCCTCTGTCCATGGTATTTCCCAGGCAAGAATACTGGAGTGGGTTGCCATTTCCTTCTCCAGGGGCTCTTCCCCACCCAGGGAGTGAACCCACATCTCCTGCATTGCAGGAGGACTCTTTACCACTGAGCCACTAGGGAAACCCAGACATTCCTACCCCAGCATTTAAACTGTTTGTGAAGATCAGATGAGGCAAGGTACTTGAAAAGGCTTTGAGCTGCTAAAATGATTTCCTTCCTCCTCCCTCATCCCTCCTTCCTTCTCTTGCTTTATTTTCTTCCTTAAATGTCTACTGAACAGATTTAAGGTTCCAAGCACTACGGCGATCAGCTGGGATGCAAAGATACATGATATACAGTCTTTGCCTTCAAGGAGCTGCCAGTCTGGCTGGGAGTTACAGATAGGTTTAAAAACAATCCACAAGTGTATCAACAGTGCAAAAATAGATATAATGAAGGTTACTCTGAGGCAGGTGTGATTAATTCAGGAAGGCGAGTGGGACAGTTAGAGAAGTCTTCCTGGAGGAGGTGACATCTAAACTAGGTTTGGAAGACTTGCAGTTTCCCAGGCAGGTATTGAGAATGTTTGGGCAGGAAGAAGAGGGTATTCCAGGGAAAGAAGGGAACATTTAGTAAGGCATGGAGATGTGGGCCAACATGGTGGATTTAGGAGCAATACAGTAGAGCTACTGTATTGAGTAAGGACCAGGAGTGGTAAGAAACAGGACTAGGGAGGTCAGAAAGGGTCAGAGGAATATTCAGTGTCAATTTAAGGAGCTTTGGAGAGTTTTGAAAGTGGTTCAGCTCCTGGTGCGGGTGGGGAAGTGGGAGAGGGACTAAAGAGAGGGTTTGAAGGACAGGATGGTTTCACAGCAGAGCATGAGATTAGTGGTCTCAGAGAAGAGACCAAGAGTGACATGTTAGAGAGGCGACTCCCAGTCACTAGTGTGATGCTGAATGCTGTGTGTGTGGACTGAATTGGAAGCAAACGACTCTAGAAGAAAAAGTGGTTCAATTCAAGAAGAGGCATCACCAGGGTCTTAGAATGAGCACATGGATATCAGAGTGTTGAACAGATAAGAGGGGAGAGGCTATGCATTCACAGTCCTTCTCTTCCATATTCCCAGGCCCAACCTCAGCCCTTCTCTGCAGCTCTGTGCCCCAGGAGACGGACCTCTGCTGACTGCACCTTCTGCCCCCCCTGGAACTGGACTTCTGTGTTCAAACAGTGGGAAGGAAGCTCCAGCAGGCAGGGCAGAGGAAGCAGTCATCACGTGATTTCTTTCCCGTTCCCTCCCTGCTGCCGCATAGCCTTTCCGATATTTCCCACCAAGTAGTCCTTCCTCCATGGTTCTAGTTCTCTCTTTGCTTCATCATCTTTATTTATTCCCTTGTCTCTCCCGTCCTAGAGGTGGTAACAGCTTCCAGCACTTCCTAGTCTCTGGGTGCCTCGATATTCCTTGTTCGTAACACTAACCCTGCCCCCACCTCTCTGCCCCTTCGTTAATGGCTCTTCAGTTGAACCATGTGAGACAAGTTCTGCCTCCTGCCATGAGCCTGACTGATACAGGTCTGGAGCGAGGCAGGGCCATGGCAACGATCTGAGGGAGGGATGCTGTGGTGGTGGGGGTGAAGAAAAGGGAGCAGAGTGGAAGATCTTCCCAAGGGAAGCCATGTGCCTTGATTTCGGCTTGTGCTGGTCTCCAGGAGGGGGAAGGTCCTGGGGGACTGAATAAGTGGTGGGGCACTCCCCAAAATGGAGAATTCATGAGAAGCTGTTCTGGTGGATTGATGAGGTCAGTTTTGATCACCTGAGTTTGAGGTGCATCAGGAAGAGATGTCCAGGAGACCAGTGGATCAAAGGGTCTCCACCTGGAGACAAGGCCAAGGCACCAGCAGCACAGAGCTGACAGCTAAGGTCCCCAAACAACAGAGAAATGCATTAAATTTGCCACAAACCCACCCCCTTGGTTCTTTCTTAATAATTATTGTTATATAAAGAAAGAGCTTCAGGACCCAAGATGTCACATGAAGGCTCTTGTGACAAGCTGCTTGCCTTGTGCCTTGATTAATTGCCCCCCTTTTAAAGATGTAGGGGTTTGTTTTTCATGTCCACAAGTTTCCCTGGCGTCCCATTTAGTCATTCCTATTTTTCACCACCAGATTGTTTGCTGGGGAAAAGAACAAAAACAGCAACAGATGTCTTTGTTTTGGGGTTTTGCAAAACTCTCTGGTTAAGATAACACTTTCAATTAAAGAAATTATATCATCCAAATACCATATGCCGACAAGCCCTCATTTGCAAAAAATCACCTGCTTTCAGAAACTGTTTGAAGAGTCCTCTCACACCATCCTTCAATCACTCAGTCGGACATTGAAACAGATCCCTTCTCTTCTCTCGTCTGGATTATGAAAGCTTCAGTTCAGAAAGCTGAAGTCAAGAGAGCATCCTCTGATTTGTCCTCGGGACTCTGCAGGCATTCATCACCAATTGCTCAGACTTCATGCACATGTGTGTGCTGACACACACACACACACCAACACACCCTTCTTGTGTGTGACCTGTGCTATTCATTGTATATCAGGGCCCGGCACATTGTAGTTCAGTTCAGTTCAGTCGCTCAGTCGTGTCCGACTCTTTGTGACCCCATGAATCGCAGCACGCCAGGCCTCTCTGTCCATCACCAACTCCCGGAGGTTACTCAAACTCATGTCCATCAAGTCAGTGATGCCATCCAGCCATCTCATCCTCGGTCGTCCCCTTCTCCTCCTGCCCCCAATCCCTCCCAGCATCAGGGTCTTTTCCAATGAGTCAACTCTTCGCATGAGGTGGCCAAATTACTGGAGTTTCAGCTTTAGCATCATTCCTTCCAAAGAACACCCAGGACTGATCTCCTTCAGAATGGACTGGTTGGATCTCCTTGCAGTCCAAGGGACTCTCAAGAGTCTTCTCCAACACCAAAAGCATCAATTCTTCAGCACTCAGCTTTCTTCACAGTCCAACTCTCACATCCATACATGACCACTGGAAAAACCATAGCCTAGACTAGACGGACTTTTGTTGGCAAAGTAATGTCTCTGCTTTTGAATATGCTATCTAGGTTGGTCATAATTTTCCTTACAAGGAGAAAGCGTCTTTTAATTTCATGGCTGCAATCACCATCTGCAGTGATTTTGGAGCTCAAAAAAATAAAGTCTGACACTGTTTCCATTGTTTTCCCCATCTATCTCCCATGAAGCGATAGGACCAGATGCCATGATCTTCGTTTTCTGAACGTTGAGTGCACATTGTAAGCACTAAGCAAATCATTGTGGAATAAATTAATTCATTTCTTTTTTCCTCCCTTCCTCCCTCTTTCCATCCTTGTTTCTTCTATGGCTTCACATTTTCTGAAGGACTCCTGTGCCAAACAGTTGCTAAGCACTGGAAGTACAAAGAGAATTAAACAGATACCCTGCCCTCAAGACACCCACAGTCTAGAAGGAAGATTGCCAAGTAACAGGAGAGTTCTAATCCTGGGAAGAACATGAGCTTCTTAGGGGCAAAAACCAGTCCTAATTCCCCACATAGTTACTTTTTATTTTAGGGCCAGGAGCTCAATGGGTATTTAGTGTTTGTGGAGCAAAATATTTGTTGAATGGAGTATATCCTATCATGACAAGCAGGCCACAAACTGCAGAAGCAAAGGAAAAATGATCCTAAGATGATAAGGGAGCTGCAAGCAGTGGGATGTGCCCCAAGAGCTGGAAAAGCAGGGGCGATGGCAAGAGGCCAGGACCTGCTGGGCTGTCAGAAGCAGTTCAGCCAAAGCATGGAGTCATGACAGGGCTTATGACTTCCATGATTGCCACGGTGAGCAATCCAGTTTGCTCACAACATCAACATCAATCACAATATCAAGTGAGAGGAAGACTCCAGACGATCCAAGTCCCATTATAGCGGATCTTTAAAGCCTGCTTAGAGTCTACGTTTTGTTAGACGCTGGAGAACCATGACAGGTTGTGACAAATATGAAGTGGAAGTTCATCCAGCTCAAACCTCCTGTAATAGACTCTTCCCTGTGTTGTGGATGTTGATTTGACCGGAAACAATTTCAGAGTGGGAATTTGGATTCAGTGTGTTCTGTTGGACAGTCTCCATTTGCCCATCCAGATCTACTTTCCCCGTATCTCATCTGACTCTCTGCCCCAGAAGGCTGACCTTATAAAGAACATCAGTTGGCCCCCTTGTGCTCTGGCTTTCAGCTGGATTTGGCCAGTGGGAACCACCAGTAGGATATCAGGAAGTGAGAGGAGAGCGAGGTTCAGATATTGGCTCCCCCGGCTCCGTCAGTGTCAGGTGGCTGTGGGTTAATGGAACTCCCCCGAAGGCCACAGCTCCTGAAAAGCGGCCCTCTCTATATGGCTGCATAACTGGTCCTTCCTCTCACTCCTTTAGGCCTGAGGACAGTTAAAATCCCCCTTCTGTTATTAGCTCTGTCTAGCTAGGTAGTGCTAGACAGGATTGAGCACTGTCCTTTGTTGCTTTCTCTAACCCTGTCTGTAACTCCTTAAATAATTATTCTTCTCAAATTGACCAGTGTGAGTGTGCCAAGAATCTTATACGAATACCTACCATATGCCAAGCACAACCTGAGATGTTTTACATACATGTCTTTCAAGAAATCCTCCCAAACAAATCTTCAGGTAAATATTAATATTTCCATTTACAAATTTTAAACATACTTGAAGTTCACAAATTTTAGATAACTAGTAAAAGCCATCTTCTACAACTTGGAATCTTCCTGTTTAGAACAGTACCTGACAGCCCCTTGACTGAACGTATGAATGACTACAAGACTGCGCATGCCGAATACTAATATGAGCATTAGAGGCCACAGGGGTGTTTGAATGCAGTGGTGCGAGGAGCGGCTTTTGAATCAGAAAGAGCAGAATCCTAATTCAACCAAGTGGGATTTATTCCAGGTATGCAGGGCTGGTTCAATATTTAATATAATCCATTGTATCAATAAACTAAAATAGGAAAATCACATACTCATATCAATAGAGGAAGAAAACCTATTTGAAAAAATCCAACTCATGGTAAAACCCATTCATGAACATGAAAGGACCTAGGGATTGTCATACTGAGTGAAGTAAGTCAGACACAGAAAGACAAATATAATATGATATCGCTTATTACGTGGAATCTTTTTTTTTTAAAAGGGCACAAATGAACTTACAAAACAGACATAGAGTACCTGACATAGAAAACAAACTTACGGTTGTCAAAGGGTAGAAGGCAAAGAGATATATTGGGAGACGGGGATTGATATATATACACTCTTCCTCTTCTTGGGCAGTGTTCATCCATGTCGACTCTCTGTGACCCCATGGACTGCAGCCCACCAGGCTATATACACACTGCTGCTGCTGCTGCTGCTGCTGCTGCTGCTGCTAAGTCGCCTCAGTCGTGTCTGACTCTGTGCAACCCCAGAGACTGCAGCCCACCAGGCTCCTCCATCCATGGGATTTTCCAGGCAAGAGTACTGGAGTGGGGTGCCACTGCCTTCTCCGGTATACACACTACTATATATAAAATAGATAACTAATAGGGACCTTCTATTAGTTATCCTATTAGTTAGGGACACAGGGAACCCCTCAATACTCTATAACGGCCTATATGGGGAAAGAATCTTAAATAAGAGTGGATATATGTATAACTGATTCACTTTGCTATACACCTGAAACTAACACAACATTGTAAATCAACTATACTCCAATAAAATTTTTTAAAAAATTAAAAACCCCATTCATGATGAAAACTGGGTAAAGCAGGAATGTACAGGAACTTTCTCAACTTGATAAAGACTATCCACAAAAATCCTACAGCTTATACATCATATTTAATGATAAGAAAATGAAAATTTCCCACTAAGTTCAGGTACAAGGCAAGGATGTCCCTTCTCATTGCTCCATTTAACATCATACTGGCAGTCTTTACTAATGCAATAAGACAAGAATAAGAAATTCTAAAGTACACAGTTTGGGAAGGAAGACATAAGACTGTTTGCAGATGACATGATCATCTAAGTAAAAAATTCGGAATAACTAACAAAAAAGAAAAAGAAAAAAGACTCCTGAAACTATAAGGCAATCATAGAAAAGTTGCAAATAAAAAGTTAATGTATAAAAGTCAGTTACTTTCCTATATGCCAATAATGAATAAGTGGAATTTGAAATTAAAAAGACTACTACTCAAGAAAACAAAATACTTAGGTATAAATCTTACAAAATATGTAAAAGATCTAAATGAGGACCACAAAACTTTGATGAATGAAATCAAACAAGAACTAAAGAAATGGAGAGATACTCCATGTTTATGGCTAGGAAGGCAAAGTGTAGTCAAAATGTCAATTCTTCCCAACTTGAGCTACTGATTCAGTGCACTTCCAATCACAATCCCAGAAAGTTATTTCGTAGATACCAACAAATTGATTCTAAAGTTTACACGGAAGGGCAAAAGACCCAGAGGAGAAAGCACAGTACTGAAGGAGAACAAAATTGAAGGACTGACCCTCCTCAGCTTCAAAACTTACTATAATACTACAGCCATCAAGACAGTGCGCTATTGGTAAAAGAATTGCAAACTGATCAATGGAGCAAAACAGAGATCCCGGAAACATATCCCCATAAATACTATCAACTGATCTGTGACAAAGAAGCCAAGGGAATACAATGGAACAAAGACAGTCTTTTCAACCAATGATGGTGGGACAACCGGCCATCCATCCATATGCAAAAAAAAAAGAAAAAGAAAAGAAGAAGAATCTTTACACAAACTCCTTCACAAAAATTAACACAAAGTAGATCACAGAAATGCAAAATGATAAAACTCTTAGAAAATACACAGGGGAAAACCAAATAAGTTTGAATATGGTCATGCCTTTTTAGACACAGGACCAAAAACAAAATCCTTGAAAGAAATAATTGATAAGCTGAATTTCATGAAAAGTAAAAACTTCTGCTCTGTGAAAGACCATGTTAAAAGAATGAGCCACAGACTAGGGGAAAAAAATTGTAAAAGACACATCTGCTGCTGCTGCTGCTAAGTCGCTTCAGTCGTGTCCAACTCTGTGCGACCCCATAGACGGCAGCCCACCAGGCTCCCCTGTCCCTGGGATTCTCCAGGCAAGAACACTGGAGTGAGTTGCCATTTCCTTCTCCAATGTATGAAAGTGAAAAGTGAAAGGGAAGTCATTCAGTCGTATCCGGCTCTTAGCAACCCAATGGACTGCAGCCCATTGCAGCCTGCGGCTCCTCCGTCCATGGGATTTTCCAGGAAAGAGTACTGGAGTGGGGTGCCATTGCCTTCCATCTAGTAATAAACTATTGTACAAAATATATGAAGAACACTTAAAACTCAACAATAAGAAAGCAAGCCCAATTTTAAGTGAGAGGTCATCAAAGAAAATGTTGTGCTGTGCCCACTTGCTCAGTTGTGTCCGACTCTTTGCAACCCTAAGGGCTGTAGCCTCCCAGTCCATGGAGATTCTCCAGGCCAGAATACTGGAGTGGGTTGCCATGCCCTCCTCCAAGGGACCTTCCCAACCAAGGAATCAAACTCAGGTCTCCCACATTGCAGGCAGATTCTTTACCAGCTGAACTGCCAGGGAAGCCCATCAAAAAAGATATACATATGGCAAATAAGTATTGGGATGTCTAAAAAAGCTCATCTGGATTTTTCCAACAACTTATGGAAAAGTTCAAATGAACTTTTGGGCCCACCCAATATGTGAATCGATGCTCCACATCATATGTCATCAGGGAAACGCGAATTAAAATAATGACATACCACTGCACACCTATTAGAATGGCCAAAATCAAGAATGTTGACAATACTAAATGCTAGTGAGGATGTGGAGCAACAGGAGTTCTCCTTCATTGCTGGTGGGAACATAAAATGTACAGTCACTTTGGAAGATAGTTGGATAGTTTCTTATAAAAACAAAACATACTGTTACTGAATGATCCAGTGACCACACTCCTTGGTATTTAACCAAAGGAGCTGACAACTTATGTCTACACAAAAACCTGCACGTGGATGGATGCTCATAGCAGCTTTATTATTACTTATAACTGCAAAAAAATTTGGAGGCAACTGAGATGTCTTCAGTAGGTGGGTGGATAAATACACTGTGGTACATCCAGACAAGGGAATATTACTCAGTGCTAAAAAGAAATGAGCTATCAAGCCATGTAAAGACATGAATGAAACTTAAATGCATATTACTAAGTGAAAGAAGTCAATCTGAAAAGGCTACACACTATGATTATAACTATATGATATTCTACAAAAGGTAAAACTATAGAGACTAGTAAAAGGTTACTAGCTGCTGGAGTAGGCAAGGGTGAGGAGGAAGAGGAGATGGAATAGACAGAGCACAGAGAATTTTTAGGGTCCTGAAAAGACTCTGTATGATATTATAATGAAACACATAAATCATTATACATTTGCCCAAACCCATAGAAGGTACAATACCAAGAGTGAACTCTAAGGTAAATTATGGACTTTACCTTAGAGTTTATGGACATGTAGGTTTGTCCTCGGTAAAAAATGTACCATTCTGATGAGTGATATTGGCAGGGGGCTGTGCATGTGTAGGGGCAGGGCTATTATTAGCAACCTCTGTACCTTCCTCTCAATTTTGTTGTAAATCTAAAACTGCTCTTAAAAAAATATTCTAACTCCACTACTGACTAGATCTCTTAGCCTTAATTCCTTATATGGACTTTTGGATAAAAATTCCTACTACATAATATGGTTATAAGGTTTAACCAAGATAATATTCATGAAGTATCCAGAATACAACAAGTATTTTATAAATGATAGACTTATTTTACACAGAAAATATACATATATATTCTATATAGTCATATATATATCTCATCCTGATTAGTACTCAGATCAGTGATGAAAACCACATTATCGGACAGATAGCCTCAATCAAGTACCCTTTTCTTTTACTTACAAATGACTGCTTCACACATACACATATACAAATGTAGTAGCCAGTTGAAGTTGTTAGTTACCTTATTAGTTAAATAGAGTTGCCAGTGCTTAAAGCTTCCTATTTAGACTGGGCCTCGGTCTTCTGGTCCCCGGGTTATATTCAGCCCTCCCAGCGCCTCACTGTAGAGTCTAAAGAACGTCTTGCAGTCAGTAGAGAGGATACTTCTGTGTTTTCCTCTTCAAGCTCCAACCTCTTCGACTGGAAGCAGCAAACCTTTCCAAGACACATGACAGTTACTCACTTAGGAGTGAGCCACAGGTCTTTCCTGGCTGGCTTTGCCAACTCCTCTTTTTAATTGTTTCTGGGGGAGGGAAAAACTTCATGTTAATGGAATTCCAAAAAAGAATGTTATGGTGACAAAGCAGGGAGAAAGCTCAGACAATGGGAGGAAATGGTGAAAGATTCCCTTTCATCTTCTAACGGCCGTTTGGGGCTGCACATGCCCTGCCCTGGGAACAGACTCCCAGGGTAAAGGTTCACTGCGATGAGCAGCCCACATTTTGTGAGTGCATAGTTACTCTTCCTTCCGTTTGTTAAAAATATTTTTCTAACCAGGTCTCCGGAATTGAGTATAAACACTGCAAGAATGGTTTCATTCTTTCCAAAACAGCATTTCCCTCTCAGCATCTATCTAACGCCCCTGTTGAGAATTTGAGTATCTAGATAAATGGACCCAGGCCTTTGAGATCTTGGGAAAAAGAGGTGTGACATAACAGAACACATAAGCTCTGTTCTGGTTCTGTTTCATTTCCCAAGCAACCCGGTGAAAAGCAAGCCCTAGGGGAATCTAGGGCAGGGCTCTGCTTTGCTCTTCATCGGTCCTGGAGTCTCAGCCATGCGAAGAAAATGGGGTGGTGTGAAGGCAGCAGATTTGAACTGAAAAGCCCTGCTTTTGCAGCCTGTCTCCTGCATTTATTAGCAAGGCATTTAGCCAGGCAATGGGGACAATTACCTCCATCTCTCAGAGCTGGCGAGAAGATCCGAAAATACTGTGCTTGGGACTTCCCTGGTGGTCCAGTGGCTAAGACTCTGCACTCCCAATGCAGGGGACCCAGGTTCAATCCCTGGTCAAGGAGCTAGACACCACAAGCCACAACTAAAGATCCCATGTGCCACAACTAAGATTGGCTGCAGCCAAATAAATGAATAAGTAAATAATTTTTAAGTCCCTTTATCCTGTACATTAAAAAACCACTTTGCCTCCTGGTTTGGCCTCTCGGGGCTGGTTTCTCTGATGGGGTGCAGGGCTGGAGCTGGTTGACACGCGTGGTGTCCCCACCCCACCCCACCCCTGCAGCTGCTTCTAACAAGAAACAGTGAGCTCCTGGAAGCTGTTGGCTACCGACTTGAAGTCAACCCAAGTTGAATCTTCGAGATCCACAACTTTCTCACAGGCTGGGGTATAACTTCTCCAATAGAAAGGATCCCCAAATCAAGGGGTCCACCACTCTCTTGTTTTAATTTATTTTTTGGTCTAGGAATAAAGAACCACCACAAGTACAGTAACACAGATGTTGTTGGGAGTGATTGCTGAGAAGAATGAGGAGGAAGAGAGCCAGGGTGACACAGTTGCTGGGGAGACCAGACTGGCTAGAGGAGCTGGCTGCGCCAAGGAGAGCTAAATCGTTTCAGTTGCGGCCAGCTCTTTGCAACCTTATGGACTGTAGCCCACCAGGCTCCTCTCTCCATAGGATTCTTCAGGCAGAAATACTGGAGCAGGTTGCTATGCCCTGCTTCAGGGGATCTTCCTGACCCAGGGATCAAACCCGCATCTCCCACAGATCCTGCATTGCAGGTGGATCCTCTACTGCTGAGCCACCAGGTTGAGTCAATATAAGCCCTTTACAACCTAGCTCAGGCATCTCCTCCGCCAGGAAGGCTTCCCTGAGCACATCCTCCAGCCTGAGATGGGTACCCTCCAGGCACCAATCCCCTGTGCTCACTTCAGTCACAACACTTACGTATGGGGCACTGTATGTTTCCAATTGTTCTCTTTGTGCGCAAGTGATGGGAAATTATCAGTCTTGTGAGCCCAACAGTGGGCATAGTGCTTGTCACACAGTACTTTTGCCCCAAAAGTTAAATGGTCTGGAATGAATTGCTGTCTACTTGATTAAATGAGCGTGAATTCACCTCTCCTAATAGCAGTACCACGGAGGTACGGTCCCTCACTGGGACAGAGTCACAAGCAATGCTGAAAATCAAATGGGCGGTAACTGCATGGAGCCATGGAAATCATCCCATTCATGGTTCATGCAGGAAGGACCCAGTCCGTGGAGGATGAGTCGGGAAAGCAGCACCAGCCTCTTCCCTCTCTCTGCCCACACCAAAGAAAAGAGAATGGGCAGCAGGGTTCCAGCTCAGGAGGCTTGAGTTCGAGTCTAACTTTTGCCCCAGGAAGACCTGAGGTGTCAAGCAGGGAAAGTAAGGCAGATGCCCAGGAATTTAGACTAGACAGCTTGATGTGAGGGAGAAAAATTATAGCTTAGAGGTTGTAAGAGTGCCAGGATGGATCTAGCTTGTTGGCAGTAAAATTGTCCCTTGGCCCAAAGGGCTGCTGCTACTGACAGTCAACTAAGAGAACACAGGATGGCAGAAGCGGACACGGGGACTGCCTTCATCACAGTGATGCCAACACAGCGAAAATATTCAGGCTCTGTTTAAAACTTATCAGTACAGATCTCCGGGGAGCTATATTTTTATTAACTTCCTCTTTGGGACTGTGTAATTGAAGGCAATCAGAAAAAGAAAATTATTTCATTCTGAAATTATCTCTCTTCTCTCAGTGCCAAAGATGTGAGATCACCTTGTACCTTAAATAGAAAAGTCTCCATGCTACAAACTGTGCCAAACTGAAAGATCAGAAGATGGATAAGATAGGGCCCTCATTTGTCTGGGTTCCTCTCATGTGTAAGCAAGACAGAAGCTGGGGGTTGGGGGATGGGGGTGGATAGTCTGCTCAGAAGAGAACATATGGGAAGCCTGGCCAAAGGCTTTCCTTGAGTGCTTTCAGCCAAAAAAGGAGGAAAAAGTAGAGAAGTTCTTTCCATGAGATGCGTCATGACAGTTCACAGGTATAGATCAAGGTTTATCAACCCTTGACACTACTGACATTTGGTGCTAGATGATTCTTTGTTGTGGGGCCATCCTGTGCACTGCAGGAGGTTAAGCAGCATCCCTGGTCTCTTCTCACTAACGCCAGTGACAACCAAAGATCCCTCCAAATGTTACCAAACATCCCTGAAGGGGCAAAATTACCCATCCCACCTCCACCTCAAACTACTAGAACTACTGGTCTAGAGGAACAATGAAACTTAGTTAAGTCTGAGCTTGGATAGGGCTTCCCAGTAGAGATCTTGGACATGTAGGAGGCTCTGGACAACATACAGTCCTACTGACATCGTGGGCACTATTAGTACTAGACTGTCTTCTCAACATCCAAAAATTGAATCAGAGAAAGAACTAAAACCACAAAATTCATGAAGAAAGTCTACTCAAAATCTAACTCAAGGAAAATATGAAATTAAGCACCAAATTCAATTCTGAACTCCTTGGAAGCCAAGATAGAATGGGAAATTTAAAGACATTATAGTTCTTATTTTCAGATTAGAGTAAGTATACCTTTTCTATTTGTCTGAAGAAACTCAATTCCCTCCTATAACTGAACTTTATGGGGGATTTATCAGAAGATCCTTATAGAAAGATTACTGAAAAAATGTAAGGACTAGATAAATGGCAATATAGCAATGAGGTAGACAGAGAAGAATTAGGGCCCCACATATCCTAGAAAAGAGCAAAATACAGTTTTTTCATCTATGTAGCCAGTATTTCTTGCTCACCATCTACATATCCAGCACCACACTAGAAACATTTTGGATATAGGTCTATAGACACTGGAGCTGTATCTCTGAATAAGACAAAAAGTATCCTGGTTTTCCTAGAGCTTACATTCTTTTTGGATCAGAATGAACTACTTAATTGTGTGTCTTTAAACAAGTCATTCCATCTTGGGGTGCCTAAATTTCTCCGACTGTAAAATGAGAATAATACCTACAACAGGACAAGACTGATACTGTAGGTGTTCTTTGAAGGCTTAACATCCTTTGAATGTTTGTTTAGCATTTATTTGCTCCCCTGGTGGCTCAGAAGGTAAAAAATCTGCCTGCAATGCAAGAGACACTTGTTGTATCCCTGGGATGGGAAGATCCCTTGGAGAAAGGAAAGGCAACCCGCTCCAGTATTCTTGCCTGGAGAATCCCATGGACAGAGGAGCCTGGAGGGCTACAGTCCATGGGGCCACAAAGACTGGGACATGACTGATCACACATGCAACAGCATCAACAAAAAGCCAAACAATCAGCAGACGAGACGTCTGAGGGTCTGAGGCTGCAGAGCAAGCTAAGGAGCATAGAGAGTCAAGGGCAACCAGAAACTCTACACCCAGCCACTCTGCTCCTACCCATGGATTCCAGAGGAAGCTCAGCCCCTTCCCCCATTCTCCCCCACCTCCTCCACCCTGGCTTCCGCTGCCCAGCCAACATTATTTTCTGGGCCCCTTTAATTTGGAGGCTTTTAGGGCCATATCCTGCCATCAATTTGGGGGTTGACTTCAATGAATGTTCTGTGCAGGGCGGGAGAGGGGCAGGATGCAGCTTTCTCCTGGCGGGCCCTGATACAATAGGGTTTTCTACTGAGATCAATGGATTAATTGCCAACGCTCCATTTGGGGCCATAAGGAGTTGCTTTGTTTTCCCATAGTCGGCAGTTGGGGCTAGGCAGCCAAATTTCATTTTTGAAAAGTCAGGGAAAACAATTTGGTAAAAAGGGGTGGGGGCGGAGGGGTACGGGAGAGCAATTTTGCTCTTGCACTAAAGGTCAATAACAATTATAGTGAAAATTCAGAAGGCACATTTGTTCTCTGACTGAGGCCCCGTCTGGAAAATTCCATCCAGAAACAATTTGCTGTCTCTCCACTTGTTTCCCCTCCTCCACCGGGCTCTCTCACCACTAAGGCCCCAGCCAACCACACCATGCCCACCCTCTCACCCCTCCCTCCACATCAGAAACTCTGTCCCCAGGAAGCGGCCTCAAATGCTGAGAAGGGAGAGGAAAGTCATGAATTCTCTCCCTTTCCCTCAGAAGGTTGAGGAAAGCATTAAAAAAAAAAAAAAAAAGGCATCCTTTCTTTCTCCCTGCAGTGGTGGGAATGCTTACAGCCTGGGTAGGCAGGAGGTAGAGCTCTAATTCTGCCATTTAACAGCTAATAAACTTGGGAAAGGGGCTTCCAGGTGGCTCAGTGGGCAAAGAATTCACCTGCCAATGCAGGAGATGCACTTCTGATCCCAGGTCGGGAAGATCCCCTGGAGGAAGCATGGCTACCCACGCCAGTATTCTTGCCTGGGGAATCCCATGGACAGAGGAGCCTGGCAGGCTACAGTCCCTAGGGTCTCAAAGAGTCAGACACAACTGAAGCAACTGAACATACACAAACTTGGGAAACTCCAGCTCTCTGAGCATCCACAGGGTCATGAGTACAATGGGAACAGTAATGGTGACCTGCTGAGATGACTGAACAGTTAATTGAGATATGACATGCAATCTGCACTGGAGTTGAAACAGAAGCCTGGGGACTTCCCTGGTGGTCCATTGGTTAAGTATCTGCCTTGCCATGCAGGCTACGTAGGTTTGATCCCTGGTCAGGAAACTAAGATCCCACATGCTGAGAAGCAATAAGCCCCACGCCACAACCAGAGAGTCCTTATGCTGCAATAAAAGCTCTCACATGACACATGAAGATCCTGTGTGCCATAACTAAGATCCTATGCAGCCAAGTAAATGAATAAAAGAAAGGCTAATTACAGCCTAAAACAGGAGGCTCCCCCTGTGCAGAAACATTCCCTGTTAACCTGTTCCCATACGAAGCCCTCCACTTTCTAGACCCTCTGGCTTTTTCAGCCTTAATGCCCACTCCACTCTCCCTTCTCTGTACTTAATCTCTCCTTCATCCTCACTGTGGTTCTAATTCTGGACTCTACTCTGGAATACACGCATTCACATCCTACCCATCCAATGACTGAGCTTAATCAACAGTTTGATTCTGTCAGCTACAGTGCCTTGATTCTCTTCTCTACACATAGCACATTGCTCCCAAATGCCCTCTAAGTCCCACATTCTGCTTAGCTGTAGTTGTCTCAATCATACATGTGTTTATTAAACATTTAGAATCGTGGTTAAGAACTCCAGCTCTGGGATCAAGACTGCCTGTGTTTGTAATTCAACCCCACTTCTTGTCAGCTCTGGGATCTTGGCTGTTTTGTGCCTCAGTTTCCTCATTTGCAAAATTGGAGTAATGATTACAACTAGCGCAGAGGTGTCTGGTAAAGCTAAGTGAGATGAACCAGACAATGTAACACATGTAGAATCATTCAAAGGATGCTTGGAATTTGCTCAATAAGTCCTGGATAATGTTATTATTAAAAACCCAGTCTGTTTCAGGCTCTAGGGATTCAATGATAAAGAAGACAAGCTTTCCTTCAACAAATATTTAAGTGCCTTCTATATGCCAGGAACTGTTCTACTTCTAGTAGGAAGGGGAGAGGAGTAGAGATAGATAATAACAAACCAATAAGTATAACAACAAGAAAAATGTCATCCTGTTAAAAGTTCTGTTTTGCAAATTACAACAGATTGAAGTGATAGAGTGTAGAGGGTTTTTTAGATGGGAGGCCAGGGGAAGGTCTCTCTCTTTTTTCAGAACATATATGTTTAAGCATTTATTTTATTATAAGAATTTCAAACATAAAAATAAGCAGACAGAATAACATAATGAAAACCCCCTATCACCCAGCTTCAACAACGGTCAGTCCATGGCCAATCTTGCCTCATTTGTGCCCCATACACTTCTCTCCTTCCCATATTTTAAAAATTTATTTATTTTTAGTTGGAGAATAACTGCTTTACAATGAATAATTGCTTCACAATGCTGTATTGGTTTCCGCCATACATCACATGAATGAACCATAGGTATACACATGTCCCCTCCCTCTTGAACCTCCCTCCCACCTCATCCACAACCCCCCATCATCACCCCATCCCCACCCCCAACCCCTCCCACCACCACCCCCGCCCAGGCTGTCACAGAGCACCAGGTTGAGCTCCTCCCAGGAAGGTCTCTTTGAGGAGGTGGCATTTAGGCTGCCGTGTTCCCAATCCTGAAGGGATCGTTAGTGGTGGGTGTATACTAGCTGTCCCTGCTTGATTTGGTGCTCCTGAGAAGAGGAGACGGTCATGTTCATCTCTGTCCCTCCCCACACCAAACTCTGCAATCAGCGTGCAGTATATACAGATGAATGGGGACACTGAATTTGAACCCTGACTCTTACTCCCTCAAGACAAGAGCAAGGGAGGGCGTGGCTCGGGGGCAGAGGTCAGTTAAGGATATAAGGATGATGATGCGGATGGAAATGATAACGGATTGACTGGATGGCAAACACCCTTATGTTCTTTTTTTTGTTTTGTTTTTTATTTTTTAAATTTTAAAATCTTTAATTCTTACATGCATTCCCAAACATGAACCCCCCTCCCACCTCCCTCCCCACAACATCTCTCTGGGTCATCCCCATGCACCAGCCCCAAGCATGCTGCACCCTGCGTCAGACATAGACTGGCGATTCAATTCTTACATGATAGTATACATGTTAGAATGCCGTTCTTTTGAAGGAGCTGTAGGGTGTGAGCACCACAGCTTTGGAGTCAGGCAAAGCTGGATTTGCATCTCAGCCGGAAACACTACGGCCTCACTCCGATCTTCTATAAAATAGACCCAATTACACCTCATCCCAGGTGGGTTATTAATACTGCAAAAGACCTTGAAGGTAAAGTAGCTTCATGGAGTAGACATTCCATAAGTATTCATTCTCCTCCCCGCTATGTCAGACCCCTGAGGCCAAGAACTACATTCCTGGACTCATCACACAGAAACATGTATAGGAAAATGTAGAATATTCTAGAGACTACTTGTTCATCTCCTATTCAAATGCCATAAAATGTTTTTCCAGGTAAATAAAATAGTAGGAAAAAGGAAGGATGCTTTAAAAAAAAAATTCTTCTCTGCTGCCCTCAAAAAGAAAAAAAATGGTTTCCAGAACATCAAACGCTCCTCAAAGAATCAACAATATTTTTTGATGATGGAAGTATGAATAATCAGACACATGGATTACATTTCCTTAAATTATGCACAGCCCAAAAACCAGGAGGGAAGGGAACGTGCTGGTAAAGTTTTTTTCACATTTTATTAAAACCTCAAGGTCTGAGGAACACTTTCATGGCTATTACACATACACACACATTTCCTGTGTCCAACTATCAAGAAAGAAAAATGAACACACTGAGCATTCTTTTTTCCCTGTTCAAAGCTTTGTCTTTTCTCCGGTCATCTCCAATTCCCGGCACCGGCCTCATTCATAGAAATAAAAGGACCACACATTGGTTGGGTTCCCAAGCTCTGCACCTTACCAGCTGTGTGACCTTAAGCAAGTCACTTAAATTCTCAGAGCTTGAGTTTCCTTTGTGGCAAACAGGAATGATGGTCTGACCTTCATAAATGATGCTGGGGGTTAAATGGAATGAGACGTGAACATACCTTGGAAACTGTACAATGTCAGGTAGGTACGAGGGATGGGAGTGGCTCCAGGAAGTTAGCCCCATGTTGACAGGCAGAGGAGTGCACTGGCAGCAGTTAAAGAACCTGACTGTCCACCTTCAAACATCCCCTGTGCTGATGCTTGAGATGTGTGTTCCTAGGCAGACATCTAAGCCATGCTCTCCATACTCCACTTACTTATTTGCAAAATGGGATGCTGCTGATAATAACAGTACCTACCTCATACAGTGGTGAAAGTTTTAGTTGCTCAGTCATGTCTGACTCTTTGTGACCCCATGGACTGTAGCCTACAAGGCTCCTCAGCTCCTCTGTCTGTGGAGTTCTCCAGGCAAGAATACTGGAGTGGGTGGCCATTCCCTTCTCCAGGGATCTTCCCAACCCAGGGATCAAACTCAGGTCTGCTGCACTACAGGCAGATTCTTTACCATCTGAGCCCCCAGGGAAGCCATACAGTGGTGATAAGGATTAAATTAGGAAATATTGACAAAGCACTTGGGTTAGTGCCAATGTTTTGAAAGAAAGAACAGGAAGGGAAGGGAAGGGAGGAAAGAAGGGAGGGAGGGGAAGAGAAGGCAGTAGAAGAAATGTCCGAGCAAAGATTCCTTGTATTAGAAATTCACCTTTTAGTTGTTGGGGTCAGGTATTATCTTTTCCAGGAATACTTTTAGAAAATGCAAACATACTTAAAAAGCGTGGCACAGCAATTCAGATTCAATGTGTCCTTATTGAGAACCTACTGTATGCAAGGCAGTGTGCTGTCTTAGGTAATCGTTTGGAAAATCTCTGACTTTTTGGAAGGTGGGCGTAAGAGGGGGTGACAAATGGAAAAGAGAGAAAAAGAGGAGACACAGGGAGAGACAGAGACGAAGAGCCGCTTTTCCTGCTGTGGCTTTGGCATTGGACAGACTTGGGTCCATATGTTAGCTCTGCCAGTTACTAACTATGTGACCTTGGACAGGCAAGGACAAATTTAGACCCTACTTTGCTTGAAAAATGGGGATAATGATCATAGGCTATGTGGGGATAAAATGAGACAAGGTGTTAAAACATCTCATTTTCCTTTTCCCAACTCCACATTTTTGTCACATGCCTCCCAAAGCTTCTGTGTGGTGAGTAGAAAGAAATCTTTCATGGCAGCACCTAGGAAACTAGAGTCAGAACTCCCACGAGAGGAAATCAGCTTGCCACTTTCTCTGTGCACTGAAAAGGGCATTTTTGCATGAAGACCATGCTCTACTAAGCTCATAAGAAGCGCATTTCCTCCGCGTGACATTCCCAATCAATTTCAGCCAGTGGTAACCAAGTGACTAACTCTTCCTCTGGAGGCCAAGAGCCAACACTGGTTGTTGACTTCTCCAGAGTCTCTCAAGTACAGAGAAGATTCCTGCCGGATACTGCTCTTGGAGGAAATGGGGGAGAAATTCAGCTTTGGCTCCCACCGTTCAACCAATAATAAAGAAGGCAGGGAAAAAGCTGAGTTAGAAAGAGAGGCTACATAACCCTCTTTCTGGATCCTGGCAGATGCCAGAGGAAGAATCAGTGAGTGAGTAATACTGTAGCCGGGAGTCCAAAAGCTGCAGCTGGAGGTCTGTGCCAAGAAGACGGTGCCAGGTTTGGTTCTGAGGCAGAGGGGGCCGCTCTTGGGCCAGCCTCAGCCGGATAGGGAACAGCTCAGCGTGAGTCAGGGGCTGGGTCTCTGCTCCAAGAGTCTCAGGCAAGCCACATCCATTCAGATGCACCACCCACACAGATGGAGCTGTCTTTGCAGAGACTCAGGTGGCTTTTCTTGGGGGCGGTACGTGCCAGGCATTGAATGCAAATGATAGAAAAATTCTGTGGTCTAAGCACATGCCAGCACAAAATGGAATGCAGACGGTCCGGGTTGCAGGTACCAGGCCTGTCCCCAAGGCCGTGGGCTGCCGAGCTGCCACACTGCAAATGACAACAGCTACCATTTACTGATTGCTCGTCAGATCCCAACACTGCCCAGTGCCAACAGCTCCAAAGCCCTTGTGTACAATTACAGAGCATGATGAGAGCAGAAAGCATAACGAAGCTGGAGAATATTAAGTCACTCCCCCCACCCCCAACTCACTACCTCAATTTCCCCACTGCAAAACAGATATGATACCTGCCTACATTATGGATTACTTTGAGAACTGCAGTGCAGTGGTTCAAAACTCAGACTTTTGAGTCAGAAAAATCTGGGTGTGAGACTCAGCTCTGCCTCTAATTCACTGTGTGACCTCGAGCAAGTTTCTTAGCCTCTCTGAGCTTCTGTTTCCTCATCTGTTATCACTAGAGAGCCAGCCTCAAAGGCTTATGACAAAGATCAGATTAGTGAAGAGGAACTAAAAAGCCTCTTGATGAAAGTAAAAGAGGAAAGTGAAAACGTTGGCTTAAAGCTCAACATTCAGAAAACAAAGATCATGGCATCCGGTCCCTTCACTCCATGGGAAATAGATGGAGAAACAGTGGAAACAGTGTCAGACTTTATTTTTTGGAGCTCCAAAATCACTGCAGATGGTGATTGCAGCCATGAAATTAAAAGAGGCTTACTCCTTGGAAGAAAAGTTATGACCAACCTAGATAGCATGTTCAAAAGCAGAGACATTACTTTGCCAACTAAGGTTCGTCTAGTCGAGGCTATGGTTTTTCCTGCGGTCATGTATGGATGTGAGAGTTGGACTGTGAAGAAGGCTGAGCGCCGAAGAATTGATGATTTTGAACTGTAGTGTTGGAGAAGACTCTTGAGAGTCCCTTGGACTGCAAGGAGATCCAACCAGACCATTCTGAAGGAGATAAACCATGGGATTTCTTTGGAAGGACTGATGCTAAAGCTGGAACTCCAGTAATTTGGCCACCTCATGTGAAGAGTTGACTCACTGGAAAAGACTCTGATGCTGGGAGGGATTGGGGGCAGGAGGAGAAGGGGACGACCGAGGATGAGATGGCTGGATGGCATCACTGACTCGATGAACGTGAGTCTGAGTGAACTCCGGGAGTTGGTGATGGACAGGGAGGCCTGGCGTGCTGCGATTCATGGGGTCGCAAAGAGTCGGACACGATTGAGCGACTGAACTGAACTGAACTGAAATGAACTGAGCCTGCTTCCTCCTCTATAAGCCAGATAAAATAATATACATCTCTCATTATCGTGAAGAGTGGATAACATTTTTAAATGGCCTAATAAAGTGTCTTGCACTCAGTAGGCTCTCAGTGAATCATGGTTTTTTAGTAACATCAAATGAGACACTACATGGAAGGTTATTGGTAAATTTTAAGTCGTTGTCTTTGATAAAATGTATTACTTATTAAACTCAAGTGAGGTGCTTAATGTGGTCATTAGTACTTTGATTACAACTGTTTTTTTCCTCTCTCTCTTTCTGTGTTCTTTTTCATGAGAAGTTTAGATTATGCTGGGATTTCCGACCTCAGATCCCTGGACTGAACGCATTAGGAAAGTAAAAGCAGTGAGACACGGGTGTCTAGAAGTGTTTTCAATGTTCCCAAAAGTATGGGAAAATTTACATTTGTCAATACGTGACCTCCACAAACTCCCAGGACGATCACGTTTCCTTGCTTTAGGCTGAGACTGTAGTGGTTTGATAGCACCACTAGCTAGCTACCACTCACCAAAACCTCCAGTTGACTGAGGTATGTGTGGTGGACCAGATCTATTAGTGCCACGGGGCTCTAGAGCTAGAATCCCTGACTCACCACTTGGCAGCTTTGTAGCCTTTAGCCAGATTTGGACCTCTCTGTACTTATGTCTCTTCATCTGAAAACTGGGGATAACAATACTGGGTAACAGTGGCATCTCCCCATAGGAATGCTGTGGGGACAGTGCCTGGTCCATAGAAACCACTCTATAATGCAAGTGCTTGTCTCATTGTTCTTACCAGATTTTAGGAAGCATCTTCCCAAGTTCAGACATGGCTAGTCAAGGGTAACAGTTGAAGCATGAGTTGGAAGAGTGAGTATCTGTGCTAAGGAAGGAAGTCACATTTACTGGATGTGTATGAGGTATTGGTAGGGGGCTGCTTCCCAGGTGGCACTAGTGATAAATAAGCTCCCTGCCAGTGCAGGAGACATAAGAGATGCAGGTTTGATCCCTGGGTTGGGAAGATCTCCAGGAGGAGGGCATGGAAACCCACTCCAGCATTCTTCCCTGGAGAATCCCATGGACAGAGGAGCCTGGTGGGCTATAGTCCACCGGGTCACAAAGAGCTGGACACGACTGAAGTAACTTAGCATGCACCCTTGCATGAGGCACTGGATGCTGGGCCAGTGATCAGGATGTCCTCCTGTTGGATCTGGTCCACCATGACATGAGGTTGGTATGTTACAAAGGAGGTACCAGGGTTCAGATTGTCACACAACCATCATGTGGAAGAATCAGAGACTCCAGTCCTGTCCTTCTGATCCCCATAGCACTCATTCATTAAATTAAACCATGAGAATCCCAGGAGAAAGTTAAGTTACAGGAGGTTCTTCTTGGACCATAGGATGAAAACCCTTAGTCTAGCATTGCAAACAGTTGGTGAAATGGGATGTTTCTCTCCTTTCTTGACATTGACAACACAAGAACCACTTCTGAGCCCTCTTGGAAGAGAATTGAGTCTCAAAATCTCCCTCTGCCAGGAGTTTCCAGCTTCCCTTGGTATCCTTGAGATCCATACCTACATCAATGGTGGCAACAGATTTAGACGGCTCCATGAGACCCTGGGTGAAATTAAATCCCCATTTGGACACAGCAGGGAAACAATTTCTGTTTTCTAGCACGCTTTGACTGAACGCTTGGTTAACGTGTTAAAACCAAGGCTTGAGGAGGTGGCTAAGAATGACTACCACTTATTCACTCATTCATACCACCAACACTTGCTGAGCCCTTCTCTTCCCCAGATTCTATGCTGGGTGTCGGGGAGTTGCTGGCATAAGCAGGCTCTATCAATCAGGGCACAGACAAAAACACAGGTGATAGTTTGCTGCTTTCATGGAGGCAGCCACAGGAGGCCACTGAGCACGCAGAGGGTCTGAGGGGATGCAGAGAAGAGGTGGTGTCTTACGGGACAGACAATGGTTCGTTAAGCAGAGAGGAGAGGAGGAATCACATCTTCAGCAGAGAGAACAGCATGATGACAGGAAAGACAATATGAGGGATCTAAATGGAGCTTTGTGTGGCTGGAGCAAAAAGTGAGATTTATAGAGGACTGAGCCATGCGGCGTTAATAACATGCAGAAGGAACTTAAAAAATACTCTGCTCAGAAGCAAGGATTTTAGCCTTGGAGCCATCAAATCACCTAAAGCAGGGGAATGGCCTGACTGTATTCCGCAGGTTTCATTTGTGCCATTTCTGATTTCACCCTGACGTGCTTTGTCAACAGCATTCATGCAGGTCCCTGCCATCCAAAATTTTCATTTATCCCAGGAAATCAGAGGACAATGATGATTAAAATGATCATCATTTCATATATTGAAATTTCCTCTTTACTTAATTGCAAATCCTAGAAGACAGAGACAAGATCTTGTTTACCAATATTTTCTCAGCACCAAGCACAATGCCAACCACACAGCTGCTTTTCCTCAAGCTAGGCTTGAACCCCAGGTCTGCCTGACTCCAAAATATTTTGCTTACAAATGCAGGATCACAAGTGTTAAACTGCATTTTAAGGCTGTGAATATCCTTTCCACCACCATTTTAGTCCACTCCACAGGGTGGGCATGAAATGACCCTAAGTGTGGGGGAGGGAGCAGGGGTAGGAAGGGTGGTCTGCATTCAGTACATATGCAGTAAATAATGAACAAAGGACTGGACAGGAAGTCCAGGCGTCTGAGCAACAGGATCAATATACTCCTTTTAAGCTGTAGACCTTGGGCAGCCAGTTGACCTCTCTGGGCTTCAGTGTTCTTGCTATGTAAGGAAGGGCCTGGAACTGACAAACTCTAAAATCTCTTTCAACCTGAGTTGCCATGACTCATCCAGACTGTTTTTTAAAGGCTACTTGAAGCTTTCCTAAAAGATCTTGCCTCTATCAATATATTATTTCATAAGACTTGCCTAGCCCACATTTTAACAGTCTCAGATTTCTCCCTGAGGGAATCTTAAGAGGTTTCTAATTGATGACCAATGCTATATTAAAAATCAAAGAGGAGAGTAATAGTTTTTCCACCCTGGCCACAAAAAGAAAAATGATAATCACAATAAAAATGCTGCTCTCTTGTTAAAGAGGTTTAGAAAAGCTGACTTGAGCATGATGTTTTTATCCATCTTCCTACATGTCCTCTGGCTGCAGGACACAAGGATGTTTCTCTTGTGGCAAGATCAGCCCTGGGGCACAACAGCTAAAGAGAATCTTCCCTTGGCCTCAATTTCCTCCTCTGTAAAATGGGGATTTTCACGACTTTGCTCTGCCTACTTTACAAGGTTGTTGGTAGGTAAACAGAGATAAAAGATGAAGAAGATGCTGGACAAATTCAAAGGAGATTATGGTGACTGTACAGTTCTCTAGATAAACAGAGTCAGAAAGGTGAGCGGCGCGGGGGGGGCGCTTGATTATGAGGAGCTGACTCACATGATTATGGAGGCTGACAAGCCCCAAGATCTGTAGTCAGCAAGCTGGGATCCAGGAAAGCTAGTGGTGTAGTTCCAGTCTGAGGCCAGAGGCTTGGGAATAAGAGCTGATGGTATAAGTTCTAGTCTGTAAAGCTGGCAGGCTGAAGACCCAGGAAGAACTGATATTTCAGTTTGAGTCATAAAGTGGGGAAAAAGCCCATGTCTCAGTTCAAAGGTCATCAATAGGTGGTCTCTCTCACTTATGGTGGGGGTTGGGGTGGGGTTTGTGTGTCTGTCTTTTTGTTCTATTTAAGGGATTCCCAGGTGGCGCTAGTGGTAAAGAACCCACCTGCCAATGCAGGAGATTGGGTCAGGAGGATACCCTGTAGAAGGGCACGGCAACCCACTGCAATATGTTTGCCTGCAGAATCTTGTAGACAGAGTAGCCTGGTGGGCTACAGTCCATAGGGTCGCAAAGAGCTGGACATGCCTGGAGAGACCTAGCATGAAGCGTTCACCTGAGTGGATAAGTGAGGCCCACCCACGTTAGGGAGGGCCGTCTGCTTTACTCAGCCTACTGATGTAAATGTGAACTTTGCCCAAAAAACACCTTTGCAGACAAACTCAGAATCATGCTTGACCAAAGAGCTGGACATCCTGTAGCCCAGTCAAGTTAACCAATTTAAGTTAATCACCATAATGATGAAAATGTAAACTCAATGAGGAAACCAAATTTTTGTCTATTTTGTTTCCTGTAGTATTTTCAGGGCCTGGGGGGCAGTTTAGTGCAGAATAGGGGCTCAAAACATATTGAATGAATGAATGAGGAGGAGAAGGAACATTTGAGACTAGTGGAAAAAGAAATCCCATACACATCTGCCAGGGACTTTGGTCATTTGTTCAATCAACAACTACAGATGTTAACTCTCTAGCAACTGAATCCCAATATTGACTTTGTGAAAGTGAAATTCTCTGTCATGTCCGACTCTTTGCACCACCATGGACTACACAGTCCATGGAATTCTCCAGGCCAGAATACTAGAGTGGATAGCCGTTCCCTTCTCCAGAGGATCCCTTGTGGCTCAACTGGTAAAGAATCCGTCCACAATGCAGGAGACCAGGGTTCGATCCCTGGGTTGGGAAGATCCCCTGGAGAAGGGAGAGGCTACCCACTCCAATATTCTGGCCTAGAGAATCCCATGGACTGTATAGTCTTTGCAAAGAGTCGCACTCGACTGAGTGACTTTCACTTTCACTTTCTTCAGGGGATCTTCCCAACTCAGGGATCAAACCCAGGTCTCCTGCATTGCAGGCAGATTCTTTACCTTCTGAGCCACAAGGGAAGCCCAAGAATACTGGAGTGGGTAGCCTATCCCTTCTCCAAGGAATCTTCCCAACCTAGGCATTGAACTGGGGGCTCCTGCATTACTGGTGGATTCTTTACCAACTGAGCTATCAGGGAAGCCCTTGACTTTGTCCGTTAGGCATTAATATCCTCATTTTTCAAGGTAAATAATGTGAGGTTCAGAGAAGTTAAGTATCCAATAGGTAGACTATATCTTCATTCCACAACTTTCCAGGTTTCTTTTCTTATCTCACCACTTAGCACCATGCACAATTATATCACTGTTTATTGATTTCATTTTATTCTTGTCACTCTCAGTGAGTTGTATAAAGTGCCCCCAAAGATAGGTGCACCTGGGACCCAGGCGAATGTGACCTCATTTAGAAAAGGGTCTTTGTAGATAGAGATCTTGAAAGGAAATCAACCTAGATCAGGGTGGACCCTAAATCCAGTGACAAACGTCCTAATAAGAAAAGAGAAGGAGAGAAGGCAGACAGAGGAGAAGGTAATGTGTAATTGGAAGATGAGCTTGGAGTGATGGTCTGCAAGCAAGGAATACGGAGGCTTGCCAGTAAGAAGCTCGGAGAGGGGCCTGGAACCATTACCCTTCAGCATCTACAGAAGGGACCAACTTCAACATCTTATTTCAGACTTCTAGCCTCCAGAACTTTGAGAGGATAAACATTTCTGTTATTTTAAGACATCCAGTTCTGAGTTGTTTGTTAGAGCAGCCACGGGAAACTAAAATGCCCCCTACCTCCACTTCAGTCTCCAATTAGGCTCTAAGAGCCACAGGGGCAGTCATAGATTCTATTTTGTTCACTGTTTTATTGGATCTAGAGTCTAGAAGTGCCAGGGTCAAAGTAGGAGCATGGAAATTGTTTGTTGAAAAAAACTGAAAGCATGACTAACCAAATTTCAGATGCTTGCAGTCAGGGAAGTCTCTTGAGTCAGAGCAAAGAATCCTGGGTTCTCTGTCCTGCTGCTGCCACCAGGACATAGTCCCTAGGACTAGCAGCACGACTCTTAAGGTGGTAAGGTGGGGTGGAGGGAGATGGCTTGGGGAGGGGGAGGAAGGGAGTACATTTGGGTATCCATCTCCCAGTTTGGAAAGTGGGCCTGAGGCTTCCTTCCAGGAGTCTTCAGAGGCTGGCACCAGGTTTACCCACACAGGTGGGTAAACAGGGGAGGTGAGGTGCCCTGATGAAAGGGAAAGGATGCTTCCCAGAATTCCAGGCTCTAGTCCAGCTGGGCCCAGTCTTCTGCCTCCTGTTTCCTTCTCCTCCTCTCTTCCTTTTTGTTTTTGTACCACTTCTCCCTGCTTCTGCTGCAGAAGCAGTGGGTAGGCTCAGAGATGTCAGGTAAGGGACTGCTGTGAGGCCAGGGGACTCAGGAGGTTGGGCTCTACCGGTCCCCACCCACTCCACCCCCTGTGCACCCTGGGCAGAACCTGCTCCTCTCCAAAAGGGTCACTGAGATCTGCATTATCCATTTAACCAGTCTTGACTCAGGACTTCCCTGGGCCTGAGCACTTCCTGTTTATCAGCAACACATAGGAGGAGGGCTCAAAATCCAGGAGGAAGACACGTCCAAATACCCTTTCCAAGTAACAAAACTGAGTTGAAGTCCTTGATTGCACTATTTATGCGCAAGTTACTTAACCTCTCTGTGTTCAGTAACTCAGTCATGTCCAACTCCTCGCAACCCTGTGGACTGTAGCCTGCCAAGCTGTTCTGTTTATGGAATTTTCTAGGCAAGAATACTGAAGTGGGTTGCCATTTCCTACTCCAGGGGATCTTCCTGACCCAGGGGTCGAACTTGTGTCTCTTGCATCTCCTGCATTGGCAGGCAGACTCTTTACCACTAGCACCACCTGGGAGCATCTATAAATTGTGAAAATACCACCCACCAATCCTGTGAAAAGAGGACAAAACAAAAGGTGTAAAGTCTTTTGGACTAGTGTCTAATATATAATAGGTGCTCAAAATGCCACTTTATCCCTTTTCACTCTTTTCCAAAAGAGATCATAGATATTTGCATTCATTCATTCACTGACATAGTAAAGTACTTATCATGACTCAAGGAATAGCAACTGATATTTTTCATCCTTTGAGCAATTATAGCACCTGTGATCACTTGGGATCTGAAAATCAATATGATGCAAGGGAGTTTCAAGAGCATATAGCCCTGCCCTGGGTTCTTCAAATCAGGAAACGAAAGCTGAGAGAAGGCAAGGGATTTTCCTGAGGTCACACAGCTGGTAAAAACTTAGAGTTAGAGCTTCACTCAGCCTGCTGCTCATTCACCTAATGACTCATCAAGCCTCAGGCAGTGAGGACAAAGGCTATTCACCAACATCGTCTGGTACCTACAGAACCCAAGGCCAGAACTGGCCATTCTAGAGGCCCCCAAAAACCTTCAAGGGCCCCAGAAATGTGGACAGATGGAAGAAATTATAAGGCAGGCATTTAGGAAGCAATTCCTTTCCAAATCAAATGCATTCTTGCATTCTAACACTCATATCCTAAAAATTGTTGTTTAATGGGCTCTCCACATCCGAACTTGACTCACTCTCTGAAATGGAAATCTGGGCACTTTGGAGTTTGGGTGGTGGTTCTTAACAGCCAGCAACAGGATAGTGCTTGCTGGCAGTGCCACAGGCAGCCCTGACCTCAGTCCAGAGCCCTCTGCCTCCAAGGCCACTGCGAAGTTTGAGAGGCTCCAGAGCTGGGGCCTCAGCCTGGGGAACCTTGACCTTGCCGTAGGCTGGATCTGTTTCTGATACGGCGTGGCAAATTTCTAAATCTTAGCTGTGGGATGGCATTTGCTCCTTGCAGAAAAAGAGCAAGGGGCCCAGGAGGTTCCAATTGATTCCTAAGTAGAACCAGCTGTTGGAATCCTGCAGCGCTGATTAGGGAAGTTCACTTCCAGGTTGCAGTTTCCAGTTGGTGGCCTCACCCCCTCCCAGTGCTGTCAGAGAAGCACCCCAAAATCTAAATTGCTACATCTATTGATCCAGAGCTGGAAACCAGGCAAAGGCAGGAGGAGAGACTAGAAACTACAGCTTCCATCTCTTGAGTACCTAGTTAATATGTATCTGCCACTGGGCTAGGCGCTTTGTAAATATCATTTCCAGTTCTTAACAACCACACCAGCATTCCCAGATTTACAAATGAAAAACCAAAAAAGTGATTCAGGGAATAATAATCATCATCACCACTCTTTTTCTACCTACTAGTTACTGAGTGCTGACCATATGCCACACATGTCTTAATCACATTACATGTCATCTGCCAATTTATCTTCATATCAACCCTATGATACAAGTATTATTATTGCCTCCACTTTATAGATGAGGAAACTAAGCCTTAGGAGAGTTAAGGGACTCCTCATGTCCCTCAGTTTGAGATATGCAGCACATAGTTACTGCCAAGGATACAAAATCCAGGTCTTTCTGACTACAATATTAGTAATAATAATGATAACAGCTGACATCGGTTAAGAGCTTAGGATGTACCACATGCTGTGCAAAATTTCTTTTCTTAAATGACTTGTTACTTCATTGAATTCTCATGACAATCCTGTGATGTGGGTCATAGTTTCCTGCTATTACAAATGAAGAAACTGAGGCTCAGTCATTAAGAGAAGCAGGATTCAAAGGCAGCCTCATTGGTCCCCAGATGGCTAGTTTTTAATCACTGTGATCTCTATCTCCCCAAGTGTCCTGTCCTTTGGTTTGAGTTCCCAAGTTTTCCATCCTTCATATAGTTTTATCACATAACAAAATACAAGGAGCCAGCCTCTGACTCAGCTCCAGGTTTCACAGTGACTATTCTGTCATTCTTTCCAATATTAACCTTCAAAAGCCACTGTAAAACTGTAGTTGCAATTTGAAACTTGCCGTGAATGTTATAAACAGAACATTAATCTAGGGTTGATTTTGTAAACTATTAAAGATGAAATGAGTTTGATATTTACCAAGTTAATGAAATATGAAGCTTATGGCTTTCAATTGCTTTGCAGAGGCTTGCTAGAATTTTTTCCTTATTTAAATCATAATGAATAAAGCTTTTGATAATATATGTTTTACATTCTCAAATAGAAGTCCACTTGATCTCACAAATATCCTTTAAAGCAAGATGAAACTGGCACATCTGAAAAGGAGTAAAAGGACAAATTACACGTCTCATCAATCAGTCCACAGATATTAAACACTGATTGATGTGTCTGTGACCACTGGACATGTTCCAGGAGCTCCCAGCATGGTTAGACTTGTTTGTTAATTTTGCATGAATATGTGATGTGGTTGTTCATATATTCATGCAATTATTCATTCATTTCTTAATGTTAATTAAACGCCTCCATGTGATATTTACAGGTGCTAGGCATGGAAGGGTCCTCCAGAACTTGGGAAACTCGGAACAGGTCATCCAGAACAGGGTCCTCCAAGTCTCAATGGGAAGCCAGGAAAGAAATGTCAGTTAAAGGTCACTACTGATGCCACAGGAGCAAAAGGAGAACCCTAATACTGCCTGGGTATAAGGGAGATCAAGAATGCTTTCTGAAGGAAATATCATCAAAGCTGATGAATAAAGAATGAGTGGAGTTAACCTGAAGAGAGATAAGCAGGAATACCAAGTAGAGGAAAAGGCTTTGCAAAGATCTTGAGCAGAAGGAAACTGTACTTGCCAAGTGCCAAGAAAATGGGACAAATGACACTGTCAGAGTTTAGTGAGGAAAGCTCCAGTAGAATTAGTGTGGTCAGGAAAGATGCACTGGAGATGCTAGAACTGGAGAGAGTATTTAGCCAGCAGGGGAGGATAGGGAGGTGGAGGAACTACATAACTAAAGATACCAAGGGAAGACCCACCATACTAAAGCAAAGCACACAACCACCACCATACTCATCATGGCTGATGCTTACTTACAATACACCTAGCTCTTGTTGGAAGATAATTCTCCATAGGTCTTTCACATTTCTGTGTGACTTGTGAGCAGAGGCACTGACTGTGCTTTTAGTCCAGATCATCTTTTCAAGGATGTCTGTAGAAGAACAGACTTGGAAGATAGAGATAGTGCCCCACTCTACAGCAGAGGGTAGGTTCACCTACAGCCCACTAATAAAAAGATTGAAGTTCCTTAAGCTCAGGGATCCTCTCCATAATGCAGCCCACAAATGTCAGGTGTCATCTGGCACCTCTTCACATCATCACATGGGAACTGAAGTTCAAGGAATGAGCATAAGAAAACACTGATACTCACAGACGCAAACAATCATAACAGAATATGATGAATAATTATATGCGACAAATTGGACAACCTAGAAGAAACGGAAAATTCCTAGAAACACAGCATTCCAAGGCTGAATCAGAAAGAACAGAAAATCTAAAATCCAATTACTAGTAACGAAATTGAACCAGTAATCAAAAAACTCCCAAGAAACAAAGTCCAGGACCAGGTGGCCTCACAGAAGAATTCTACCAAACATTTAAAGAAAAGTTAATTCCATTCTTCTTTAACTATTCTTAAAAACTGAAGAGGAAGAAACACTTACAAATTCATTCTGGGAAGCCAACATTACCCTAATACCAAAACCAGACAAAGAAACTACAAATAAAAAAAAGAGAGAGAGAGAGAAAAAAAAAAAAAGAAAGAAAATTACAGGCCAATATCCCTATGAACATAGATGCAAAAATTCTTTACAAAATAGTCAGTTCAGTTCAGACGCACAGTCATGTCCAACGCTTTGCGACCCCATGGACTGCAGCAGGCTTCCCTGTCCATCACCAACTCCTGGAGCTTGCTCAAACGCAGGTCCATCAAGTCGGTGATGCCATCCAACCATCTCATCCTCTGTTGTCCCCTTCTTCTCCTGCCTTCAATCTTTCCCAACATCAGGGTCTTTTCCAGTGAGTCAGCTCTTCACATCAGGTGGCCAGAGTATTGGAGCTTCAGCTTCAGTATCAGTCCACAAAATATTAGCAAACCAAATTCAATAATACATTAAAATGATCATACTTTATGATCAAGTGGGGTTTATTTCAGGGATGCAAAGATGGTTTAATATCTACAATCAATGTGATATACTACACTAACAAAACAAAGGATTAAAAAAATCACATGATCATCTTAACAAACACAGAAAAAGCATTTGAAAAAATTCAGTATCCCTTCATTATAAAACTCAAAAAATTTAGTATAGAGGGAACATACTTCAATATAGTAAGTCATTTATAACAAACCCACAGCTAACATTACACTCAATGGTGAAAAGATGAAAGCTTTTTTCTAAGATCAGGAACAAGACAAAGATGTCCACTCTCACCACTTTTATTCAACATCCTATGGGAAGCCCTAGCCACAGCAACTAGACAAGAGAAGAAATAAAAAGGCTTCCAAATTGGAAGGGAAGAAGTAAAACTGTCACTATTTGTAGACATGAGACTATATAGAGAAAACCCTAAAGACTCCAAAATATTAAAAGCTGATAAATTCAGTAACATTGCAGGATACAAAAATTAATATGCAGAAATCTGTTGCATTTATATATATTACTAATAAAATATCACAATGAGAAATCATGAAAAATAATCCTATTTACAATTGCATCAAAAAGATTAAAACATCTAGGAATAAATTTAACCACACAGGTGAAAGTCCCACACTATGAAAACTATAAAACATTGATGAAACTGAAGGCAACACAAATAAATCAAAATATACTGTGTTCATGGACTGAGAGAATTAGCATTGTTAAAATGCTCATACCCCAAATAATCAATGTAATCCCTATCAAAATATCCATTTTTCATAGAACTAGAACAAATACACCTAAAATTTGAATGGAACCACAAAAGATCACAAATAGCCAAAGTAATCTTGAAAAACAAACGCAAAACTTGAGGTATCGAGGTATCAAGCTCCCTGACTTCAAACTAAACTGCAAAGCTATAGCAATCAAAACAGTCAGTGCTGGCACAAAAACAAACACTCATATCAATGGAATTGAACAGAGTCCAGAAATACTTATATGCCTATGATCAATTGACCTATGACAAATGAAGTAAGAATATACAAAAAACAGTCTCTTCAACAAGTGATGTTGGGATGACAGGACAACTACATAAAAAAGGATGAAAATAGACCATTTTCTTACACCACATGCAAAAACAAACTCAAAATGAATTAAAAACTTACACTTGCCAAAAGGTCAAGAAGAGACTGAATTCAAGGCTTAAATGTAAGACCTGAAACCATAAAACTCTTAGAAGAAAACAATAGGCAGTTCCCTCCTTGAAACTGGTCTTAGGAACAATTTTTGGATCTGTCTCCTCAAGCAAGGGAAACAAAAGCAAAAGTTTTTAAATGGGACCACATCAGACTAAAAAGCTTTTGCACAGGGAAAGAAACCATCAACAAAATAAAAAAGCAACCTACTGAAGGGGAGATGACATTTGCAGATGACATGTCTGATAAGGGGTTAACATCCAAAATATATGAAGAACTCGTATAACTCATAATATTAAAAAAAAATAAACAATCCAATTTAAAAATGGACAGAGGACCAGAATAGGCAATTTTGTAAAGACATAAAGACACAAGTCCAACAGACACATGAAAGGTGCTCAATATCACTAATAATCAGGAAAATGCAAATCAAAGTCATAAGAAATCATATCACTCCTGTCAGAATGCATGTTAGTGACCCCATGGACTGTAGCCTGCCAGGCTCCTCTGTCCATCAAAATTTCCAAGTAAGAACACTGGATTGGTTGCCATTTCCTTCTCCAAGGGATTTTCCCAACCCAGGGATCAAATCCATGTCCCTTGCATCTCCTGCATTGGTAGGCGGGCTCTTTACCAACTGAGCTTGTCAGAATGGCAATCATCAAAAACACAAAAATAACAAATGTTGTCAAGGATGTGGAGAAAAGGGACCCTTGTGCACTGTTGGTGGGAATGTAAATTGATGCAGTACTGTGGAAAACAGAATCGTGGTTCCTCAAAAAATTAAAACTAGAACTACCATATGATCCAGTAATTCCACTCTTGGGTATTTATACAAAGAAAATGAAAACACTAACTGGAAAGGATATTTATTGCAGCATTGTTTACAACAACCAAGATATGGAAACAAGCTAAACATCCTTTGACAGATGAACGGCTAAAGAAGAGGTGGCCTATATATACACGTGTGTGTGTGTGTGTGTGTGTGTGTGTGTGTATGTATATATGCTTCCCTGGTGCCTCAGACAGTAAAGAATCCACCTGCAATGCAAGAGACCTGGGTTCACACACACACACACACACACACATAGACAGACACACACACATACACACATATATATGCACACACACACACAGTAGACTATCACTAAGCTATAAAAAGGAAAGAAATCTTGCTACTTGTGACAATATGGAGGGACCTAGAGGATACTTTGCTTAATGAAATAAGTCAGACAGAGAAACATAAATATTGTATATTTATACTTACATGTGGAATCTAAAAAACAAACATAATAAAACAGACTCAGATACAGCAAACAAACTAGTGGTTGCCAGAGAGGAGGATGGGCGGATGGGTGAAATAGGTGAAGGGAATTAAGGGGTATAAACTTTAAGTTATATAATAAATAAGTTACAGGGCTATAATAAAGAGCACAGAGAATACAGCTGATCTAGTAACTATGTATGGTAAGTAATCTCTAAAAATATCAAATCGCTATGCTGCACACCTGAAAGCAATATAGTATTGTAAGTCAACTATGCTTCAATTAAAAAAAAGAAAGAAGAAAACACTGATATACTGACTACTGCGACTGCTGTAATAAAATCCCTGTCTCTAACCTTGCAGACATGAAATTGTGCCAGGTTAATTATTATTTTGCAAATGACGAAAGACTGTAGATCCTTCAGAATTCTTAAAAGCCCTGTTCTAAGTGCTCTTCCATTATGAACTCGCTTAATCCTCACAAAAATCCTATGCTACAGGAATGATTATCATCCCTATTTGGGCAGGAAAAATAGAATAAGAGCATTCAAAAAGTAGGTTGGTCTTGGGTCATGAAGAGTTTTGTGCAACAGGCTAAGGAGGTTAGGCCCTATCTATTCTGCAATCATGGAAAGATTCTGAACAGGAGAGGAATATGAAGAAAACAGCATTTTCAAAAAGCTTTCTTAGCCATAGTCTGTTGGATGGATAGGGCAGGGGGAAAATCCTGCTAGGAAACAGGCTAGCAAGGGTTAGGTGTCAGAACCAAGATTCCAGGCAGACTTGATAGATGGGCTAAATGTACTCCCGGCAGAATAGAATTTCACTAGCCTAAATGTCAGGCCCTGGACAAGGCTTCTTAACACCAATGGCTCCAGCAAATGGTTAGGGAGACATGAGTTAGCAGTATAGCCCTTGAGAATGAGGCTTAAGGTTTCCAGGGACTGGGCAAACGGGTGAGTCAGCAGGGGACGTGTCTGCCAAAAGGGCCACCGTGATCCTTGGCCGCATGAGAAAGCCCGTGCTGGGCCAGGAGGAAACAATCCAGCTCCTGCTAGGCTCCTTCAGGTCAACCTATATTTGGTTCTGGGCCACACTTTGCATATGACCACAGCTGATGATTACTGCATGCTTGTCAAGCTCCGTGTCAAATCCTTTGCATTCATGATCTGATCTAAATCCCCCAAACAGATGGATAGGGTATTATGACCATCTTGTTTTACATGTATGGAAACTGAGGCTCAGAGACGCTTGCCTGAGCTCCCCTAGTTAATAAGTGGCAAAGATATGCTTCATACTTGGGCCTGGTGAAATCCCGAGGACTGTTCTTAAGCGCCATGCTGCCTGCTACTTTCTGAAGGATGTCCTCAAATAGAACAAGTGCAGAGTCAGTGCTCAAAGCTGAGAAGGGAACTGGAAACCATGACACTAGTCAGGGGTGACAGAGGTGCTCAGGAATGAGGAACCAAGCCACACACACAGCATGGCACACGAGCTATTCCCATATTAAGGGGCCGTCCGCAGAATTCATGTACACATCCGTGTAGTTTATCAAGGGCACATGGACCAAGGAATAGCTAAACATTCCCCTCTGTCTAATCCCTTCCCTCTGTCTCTTGGCCTAGAAAGCTTCTGTGCATCCTTTATGCTGGAGCCCATGGACCACTCTGGAGAAGGCAATGGCACCCCACTCCAGTACTCTTGCCTGGAAAATCCCATGGATGGAGGAGCCTGGTAGGCTACAGTCCATGGGGTTGCAAAGAGTTGGACATGACTCAGCAACTTCAATTCCTTTCTATAGTTCCTTTTGGAGAAGGAGATGGCAACCCACTCCAGTGTTCTTGTCTGGAGAATCCCATGGACGGAGGGGCCTGGTGGGCTACAGTCTATGGAGTTGCAAAGAGTTGGACTAAGCAACTAACACACATACACACACACACGGACCGTTTCCCCCAGTCTTCCCTGCCTGCTCAGGAGCTCTTCCTCCATGAAGCTGCAAGCCCCACACTTCCTTCCATCTGCCTGTTTCACCCTGGTTGAAATGTTCAAAGCCTCCTAGCCTGGGAATGTCTCAAGGGCAAAGGCTGTGTTCAACTCTACACTCCCAGAGACCTGTGTGTGCCTGGCTCAGCAGAGGGGCATCGAGTGAAGACAACCAGAAGATTCCCTGGTAAAGAAGAAAGGAAGCCATGAGGTCATGAAAGGGATCCGGGAGTGCTGACCTGCAAGGATGCTGGGAAAACGGGACCCATGAGAAATGGGTAGCGTGTCCCTAGCTCTGGCCAAGAGAGGGGATGTTTTGGCAGGCAGAGTTATTCTTGGTGGTTGGGCAGTTGACATTCAGGACAGGAGAGGAGGGACAGGAAGGAAGCATCCACCTTGGACAGTCAACGTTCCCACATCTTAACATCCTATTCCTCCCTGGAGACATTCCAGGCAGGGGAAAAAAAAAAAAACAGGTGTTCAGTCAAGGATGATGTTTCATCAGTGTCTGTGGGGTCAGGACATCAGGGACAAAACTCTCTCCCCTCACCTCTGCAAGCCTGCCCTGAGAACAAGAAGACGAGGCAGAAAGAGAACTGCAGCTGCTGCTCCTGCTTAGTTGCGAAGTCAAGTCTAACTCTTTGAGATCCTATGGACTGCAGCCTGCCAGGCTCCTCTGCCCATGAGATTTCCAGGCAAGAATACTAGAGTGGGTTGCCACTTCCTTCTCCAAGGGTCCTACTGGTCCTGGGTCCCAATCCAGGGACCCTTGTCTCCTGCCTGGCAGGAGGATTCTTTACCATTGAGCCATCTGGGAAGCTCAGAAAGAGAAGACTAATTAATAAATCAGAACATCAAACTTTTCCTAAGTCCTTTCTATACTCCTGGCATTGAGAAATGAGTGCCAAGATCAACGCAGTAGAGCATTGTGTAGACAAGAGAGAAGAGGCTGGGAGTTAAGCCCCTGCTAGGGGAACGCCCAGCTTCATTCCCCATGTGCTGTGGGATGCTGGTCAATGACTTGACCTGTGGGAGCTTTGGTTCCCTCACCTATAAATGGGGGCAGATGCCACCCTCACTGAACTGGTATGAAGACTGAATAGGACCACATATGGGAAGTCTTAGGAGGTAAATCACAGGGATGCCCTAGCTGCTAATGCCCACCACCCCCAGCCTGACTTGTCCATCGGCAAAAGAGCACACAGGTGGCTACCCATCTCAGACTCACTGAGCATGAGCTCTTGCTTGGTAAACTAGGATAAGATGATGGCTGTGAACATGCTTTGTAAACTGCAACATGCTTATCAAACATGATAAGGGAACATAGCTATTGCCATTCATTCTCTCCTTCAGAGCATAAACCTTCATGCCCAAAGAGATGTCCTAAAACACAAGTCTGTTGAAGTGCAGTGGTGGTTTAGTCCCTAAGTCATGTCTGACTCTTGTGACCCCATGGGCTGTAGCCCACCAGGCTCCTCTGTCCATGGGATTTCCCTGGCAAGAATACTGGAGTGAGTTGCCGTTTCCTTCTCCAGAGAATCTTCCTGACCCAGGGATCAAATGCAGGTCACCTGGATTGCAGGCAGTCTCCTGCATTGCAGCCCCTGTTGAAGTGCAGTAGGATTTTTTTTTTTTTTTATCTTGAGGTATAGCTGATTAACAATGCTGTGACAGTTTCAGGTGAGCACCAAAGGGACTCAGCCATATATATACATGCATCCATTCTCCCCAAACTCCCTTCCCATCCAGGCTGCCACATAACATTGAGCAGAGTTCCCTGTGCTATACAGTAGGTCCTTGTTGGTTATCCATTTTAAATACAGCAGTGTGTACATGTTGATCCCAAACTCCCTAACTATCCCTTCCCCTCATTCTTCCCCCTGGCAACCATACGTTCATTCTTTAAATTTTTAAATCTGTTTCTGTTTTGTAAATAAGTTCATTTATATCAGTTCTTTCTAGATTCCATATATAAGGGATGGCACAGGCTACTTCTCTATTTGACTGACTTTGTTCAGTATGATGATCACCAGGTCCATTCACGTTGCTGCAAATGGCATTGCTTCATTCTTTTTAACGGCTGAGTAATATTCCATTGTATATGTGTGACGTACTGTAGGAGTTTAAGAACAGACCTTCAGAGCTGTAGGATTCCAGGAGAGGAGGCCTGGGTTGCACATGGGCTGAGGTGATTGGGAAAGGCTTCTTTTCCAGAGGATAACTGGACTCAATGGGAAAAGCTTAGAAGGCTGCCTGAGCCTCTCTCGAGAACATTCAAGGTCCTTCTAACCTGGGAGGGTGCCCTGTCTCTGAACTCCCTCATCCCCTACACTTCCTTCCCAAAGCACATCACCCTGAGCCAGAATCATTTATTCATGCATCCATTTCCCTGCCGACTCATGAGTTGGGGTCCCTGTTTCTCTGTTGTCATATCCCTACCACCTTGCACAGTACCTGTGAATGCTGAACAGGTGCATTTGGGGGAGAGTGAGAAGGCTGGGGCAGAGAACCAAACAAAACCTGAACAAGGTTTTCTGAGTCACTGAAAACCTAACAGGTCGTAGTTTCAGCACAAGAGACAGGGCCTAAATGTCTTCAGAGTTTGGTCTTTCCTATCCCAGCAGCACCAAGCCAAGTGGTTGGACCTGGCCTGGCCTTCTTTATGCCAGATGAGTGGCATCTCATGGGAAGTGTTTGCTGTCTCCAACCCCTTCCTTCATCCCAGCACCTGCTGCCTGACCCTTATATTCTTTCTGCCTAAAAGGGGAATCTGAAGTCTAGAAGAGCAGTGCTCAGTAGCCCTTTCTATCATAAAAGTGCACCTCCCACCTTCTAATAAAATTGCTCAGCTCACCTGTGAGGTAACAAGTCCCTCTCTACTTCTGTCTGCCTTACATTTTCTAGAGTCAACAGCCAAAAGGGGCTTTGGGGTGCCTATTCCTTTTTCTGCTCCAGGCCAGAGAAGGAATCTGATTTCCAGGAGTTTATGGCTTCTCATCTCGTGTTCAGACCCATATTTACCTTGTTCATAGGGGAGCTGGGAGGAGTAATTATTGTTCCTGGCAACTTTGAAGGTCAGCTTGCTGTGTGGCAATAGAGGTGTCCAGTGTGATGATTACCATTAATAAGTACTATGAGCAGCAGAGCTTAGCTCTTTGAAAGGGAGAATTGCCTTGCAACTATTTCCCAGATGCTGAGGCTCCCTCCATTGCTCCTTTTGCTCTTAAAGGAGATGCCATAATAGGATGAGGCAGGCCAGGGAGTTGGACTATAGGCCTTCTGGAATGATCACAGGCCAACCCTGGCCAAAGAGACGAAAGAGAGAGAACTTTGACTCTAGCATTTAGCATGTATCCAAATATCTGATCTGGCCCCTCCCTCCCTCATCTTGAGCCACTCTCCCCTAGCTCTTCATATGAAGACACACATTTAGAATGTGACCCTAGCATTTAGCATTTATCCAAATACCTGATCTGGCCCCTCCCTTCCTCATCTTGAGCCACTTTCCCCAGCTCTTCATATGAAGACACACTGGCCCTCTTTGACTTCCTCCTGTGTGTGGTCTGAGCCCAGAACTATTACACATGCTAGGCCATCTACTGAGAAGGCCTTCCTCCCATCCATGACCCTGGATGGCGCTGATGTCAGTGCATCCTTTGGTCTCTGTGATATGCTGCTGGGTACTCGACTTATCTTCTGCAGCACAGACATTTACTCAATTTCTGTCTTCCTTACTCTGTTGGGATTTTTACGAGCTCACAGTCAAATGAGGAACTGAAAGGAACTGAGCCAGTTCCTTTCACTGCATTCTCTATACTAAGTTTGATGAAGCAAGTAGGTGCTTATACTATATATTACACTGAGCCAAACTGACATTAAGTGAGGGATGGCAAGATATCCTAAGAGCAATCAGTGCAAAGTTCCCCCCTTATAACTCCAAGCAGGCCTGTGCTCCCAGAGATGGAGCATCCTAGAGAAGCCAGAAGCCTGCAGAAATATTCCCTTTCCATATTTCCAAAGAAATATCCCCTTTCTTTCATTGCTTAAATTCCATTTTTGTCACTGAAAACCTAACAGGTCATAGTTTCAGCACAAGAGACAGGGCCTAAATGTCTTCAGAGTTTGTGAATACAACTGAGTGTAGCCATGTCTGTGCTTTCTCCACCCCTTGGCCACTTGAGGTGGAACAATGGTAATATTCATGCCTGGTCACAGGGATTTGTCCAAGGCAAGCACATGACCCACCCAGGCCAATCACAGGGCTTCCCTGGGATTTTTCTATCTCAGGTTGTAGGGAAAAACTCTTTTTCCTTTCTGACAGCCAGTTGAGAAAAATGGAAGGCTAAACTGTACCTACATCATTATATACATGTAAAGTATATATTATATTTCATGAATTAAAAGATTCTGCAGAAGTTGGAAGGCAAGCCTGGAGCTTGGGCAGTTGTGGCACCCAGCACACAGAGAATGCTCTTGAAGCTCAGGAGAGAATGAGGCAGAATCACAGTGAGTCAGAGAGGACTTCTGGCAGGACTGGAGACCCAGATCGAGCCATTTCCGAGGTTGGCCCCACCTCTGCCCTTAATTCATCTGAACAAATAAAGTCCCCTTTTTGGCATAAACTAGATTTCTTTTACCTAAATTGACCAACTACCAAGAAAGAAAAATATTTCATGTTTTATTTTTGTTCCCTTTGTTCCATAAATGATTTTTTAAGTTTTTTTTTAATGGGCCATTTAAAAAGTCTTTATTGAATTTGTTACAATATTCTTTCTGTTTTATGTTTTGGCTTTTTTGGCCACTAGGCATGTGGGAATCTTAGCTCCCCAACCAGGGGTCAAAACTGCACCCGCTGCATTAGAAAGTGAAGTCTTAACCACTGGACCACCAGGGAAGTCCTTTCATAAAGGATTTTAAAGCTAACATCCTTCCTCTGTCTTTTATTTTCTGACTTATGATGTATTATTTCACTCAAGGTCATCTCTCAATATGGTTTTGCAAGGGAAGCAAAGCAAGTTTAATTCATTCATTTTACAGATAATATAAGTGAGGTCCAAAGAAGTAAAGAAACTTAGGTCACATGGCTAGTAATGACTGTTCCTGGACTAAAACCTGGTGTTTGTTTTTCTCTGTTTTGCGAATAAATCATGGCTATGAGCTCTAAGAGATGGTTTGACTGTTTGCTTATAACATTCCCCAGGCTCCACCTGTGGGTAATTATGCCCCTTTAAGAAGCACATTGTCACAGTACAATAATGCTTGCTAGAAATATTTCTGAGAAGGAATGGAAGTTAAAGACTATCACAAAGTCTTAGGGGTCTGCCAGGTTGAAATAATATATTTAATGTCTCAATGATACCAAGATCCTGACTTGTTGCTAAGGAGGACAGGATGCTCTGAGCCTAGTGGAAAGGACTACTGGATGCATTTGGTGAGGAAGGCTCCAGTGCTGTTGACAAAAGGGAGGAAGTAAGAGGGAGGAGGCTGGGAAAGGTTCTGCTTTTATAAAAGGAAGATGAGAAGTTGGAAACCACCGTTACAAAGTCAAACAGATCCAAGTTTAACTAGTTAACTTCTTGGGCAAATCATCAAATATCTTTAAGCCTCTGTTTCTTTACTAGTAAAATGGGGATAATATTAACACCTTCTTTCAAAATGCATGTGTGTGGATTAGACATATAAAAGCACCCAATGGTGCCTGGCACTTAATAGTTGATCAATAAACATCTCTCTTTCACTGGAGGAAGGTTCATGCTTTGTCCTCCATTATGAGAATTCAGTAGGAAACACCTGTGTGACCCAAGGCAGAGCAGTGCATGGCACACGTGACTCTGCAACTGGACCTTTACCAGGTGACCCCAAGTGCCTTACCCAGCCACAATGTCCTTCCCTCTTCCTCCTCCCATGCTGCTCCAACCATCCAGACTGTTTGTCCTTCTTTGGCCAAATCTCATCCTTCCTGCTCCGCCTGCATCTCAGTGCATTTCCAAGCAGACTGTTTTCCTGGAGAGTTGATTTGCCAGTTAGGCTTCCTCTGAAAGAGCTCCTAGTGGTATCCTCTCTGCAAAAAGCATTATCTCTTCCAACAGAGAAAAGGGAAGGAAATAAAAAAGGAAGGAGGAGGAGAGTCAGCAGGATGGAAAAAAAAAAGAAGAGGAAATATAATAGACTTATTGTTTCAAGGGCTTTCCCAAGAACTATATTAATAGCCATAGGAAAATGGTAGACTCCACTAAAAATCATATTTACCAATTACTATACCCAAATTCTCTATTTTTGGAAACTTCTACATACATCCCTTTGGGCAAAATACTACATAACCCTCAAGGCCTGGCTCAAATGCTTTTTGACTCATGTTAATTAATTCAAGCATTTGAATCAACATCAATTGAACTCTGATTATGTGCCAAACACTGGGCTGGGTGCTGGTCTGTCTGACCGAGACAGACATGGTCCCCACCGTGATGAAGCTTTGAGCCCTGCCTGGTTCCTCCTTACAGTGTGTGTCCCTCTCTCTGCTCCCCGAACTGTTATTACTGCCATTATTGTAACTGCTTTTATGTCTTCCCTCCTTTTTAAAAAGCCTATAAAGTAGTGTGACCTGCTCATCTCAGTTTGCTTGGGGCTTTCCTGGCTCTAGCGCTGAAAGTACTATGTCCCAAGAAACTTCGTGGGCTTCAGCAAGTTGGGATGACTGCTCACCCTGTGATAAATGCAATGCTGTGCATGTGCACGCATGGTCAGTCGCTTCAGTTGTGTCCAACTCTTTGCGACCCCAAGAACCATAGCTCACCAGACTCCCCTGTCCATGAGATATCCAGGCAAGAATACTGGAGTGGGTGGCCACGCCCTCCTCCAGGGGATCTTCCCAACCCAGCCATAGAACTTTCTCCTGTGTCTTCTGCACTGCAGGTAGATTCTTTACTGCTGAGCCACCAGGGAAGCCCAAAGGCAAAGCTATGACTACAACAAAAACTATTCTTGGAAGGAAACCATTCAATCATTCATTCTTCAAATATTTATTGAGCTGAGTATATTATCATAGCTGGTTGCCTCTATTTTGTGTTAGATCTCCCCCACTCTACTATGAGTCCCTGGGGGTTGAGGCCCAGGTCTTTTTCAGTGCAAACTGCTAGGTCCCAGCAGTGTCTGGCACAAAAAAATTGACTTCATTTTATGAAAACCACTGTATATTGAGAAACAGAGTGTGTTTGTATATAGCAATGTTAAAGTATGTGTTTCTACAATTTTTAAACAGATATCACCAACTAGAACCGGGCTTAGAATCTTCACAAGTAATAAGATCTGCTCACAATCCTCTCCCCTCCTAGTCTCCCTGTAGCGCCTCCAACAGATGAGCTGTCTCTTCCCAGCTGTGGCTGCTTAAAGATTGCTATATAACACAGAGAGCCCATTCTGCACTCTGTGATGACCTAGAGGGGGCGGGATGAGAAAAGAGGAGAGAGACTCAAGAGGGAGGGGATACATGTATAATTATAACCGATTTGCACTGTTACACAGCAGAAACCAACACAACCCTGTAAAGCAATTTTCCTCCAATTAAAAAATAGATTTAAAAAATCTCCCATATGCACATACAAGCGTCACCCACTCTTAGTTGGCTTTAGACAATCCTAGTTTTAATTGTAAACTGATTTGAAATACAAATCTCTGTAGCTTCCACCGATTGGCTATGGCCCTTTTAGCCAGAGACCCAATAAAGAGACCTAGACTCCTAGCTAGCAGCCCTTCAAGTATTAGAAGTGCGTTCCCATGTCCTTACTTCTCACCCCATCCCATCCCATCCCACATAAACACACCTGAGATGTTCTTAGGCATTCTAACAGTGGCCACACTGATCAGCGTGACCAGACTGATATTATTTTAGGGTCCAGGTCACCATCCTCTGAAACTTCCCCACTTTACCTCCCTCTTAAAGCACATATGAATGGTTACTCTAATTGGTCTGACTAGTAGGACTACCATTCACATCTGTCCCTAGCTTCAGTTCAGTCACTCAGTTAGGTCCAACTCTTTGCGACCCCATGGACTGCAGCATGACAGGCTTCCCTGTCCTTCACCATCTCCCAGAGCTTGCTCAAACTCATATAACTGAGTCGGTGATGCCATCAAACCATCTCATCCTCTGTTGTCCCCTTCTCCTCCTGCCTTCAATCTTTCCCAGCATCAGGGTCTTTTCCAATGAATTAGTTCTTCTCATCAGCTGGCCAAAGTATTGGAGCTTCAGCTTTAGCACCAGTCCTTTCAATGAATATTCCTAGCTTAGCAAAATGTAATAATACCACCTAAAGATTTAAATGTCTTTTTCTTTATGTGTTGCGGGCCATGTAATCAGGTACCTGGCACATTTTAAGTACTCACTCAGTAAATGATTGGGCTTCCCAGCTGGCTCAGTGGTAAAGAATCTGCCTGTCAATGCAAAAGACATGGGTTCGATTCCTGGGTCAAGAAGATCCCCTGGAGAAGGAAATGGTAACCCACTTCAGTATTCTTGCCTGGAGAAGTCCATGGACAGAGGAACCTGGTGGACTACTGTCCATGGGGTTGCAAAGAGTCAGACGTAACTTAACAGCTGAGCACACATGCACACATGCAGTAAATCACTGGCCGGCTGGCTGGATGCATACATAGATTCATTATGTGGATGGGACACAATAAAGATTTTTTAAACTATAATCATAAAAACTAACTACATTGCACTGAGTTGCATAGTGTTCTTCCAAAATTCCTATCTACCTAGGACCTCAGAATGTGACTTTGTTTGGAAATAGAGTCATTGCAGAAGCAATTAAACAATTAAGATGAGATCATACTAAAAAAAAACGTTGTCAATTTGAAAAGCAAAACCCTGTAGTTTAAAACAAAGTAGACATATACATAGAGGGAAGACAACGTGAAGAAACACATGGAGAAGGCCAGGTGAGATGCAGGCAAAGATCAGAGCGCAAGAAACACCAAAGGCCGTCAGCAACCACCAGAAACTAGGAAGAGAGAGAATGATTCTCTGTTAGGGTCTTAAGAAAGAGCATGGCCCTGCTGACACCTTGATTTCAGACTGCTAGCCTCCAGAACTCTGATTGAATAAATGTCTGTTGTTCTAAGTCATGTAGTTTGTGATAATTTATGGCAGCAGCTATAGAAAACTAATACACACAAATGAAATGTTTCACTCTTTCTCTCTTACAGTTATCCCAAGAGCATGCTATGAGATTACTGAAAGAATATTCATCAAGGTTAGAAGAGCTGGGTTCAAGTCATAGTTTTACCATTCACTAGTTGCATGACCCTAAAAAGTAGTCTCATTTCTTTTATCCTTAGTTTGATCACTAGCAAAGTAGAGATATAAATATATAACATATAGGATTAATTTAGGAACCAAGATTGATAAGGAATGGAGAGGTGTTTTACAAATTGTTGAAACTTTTCAGATATCAACTATTTTTTCTTTTTTTAAGTAGATTTTCTATAGGTTTGTTTATTTTACTCCTCCCTCCCCCAACAGTGAATCAGCTCATGAATTTATTAATGAACTCTACTATTTTGCTGATTTTCTAATTCACTCGTTATCCTCATTTTTTTGTACTGCTTTTTTTTTGGTTTTCTTGTGCTGCCCATATTTTAAATTCTTAGACACTTAGTTGCTTTCTTTTCATGTATTCTTATTTTTAAGTGAAAGCATGAAGGCTATGAGTTTACCTCTGTCTATGGCTTTGGTTGCATTATGTACATATTCCGGTTAGTGTTCTAAAGATTTATTCATTTTACTTTTTGGCTGTAGGGGTCTTCATTGCTGCACACAGACTTTCTCTGGCTGCGGTGGACAGAAACTCCTCTTTGCTGCAGTGCGTTGGCTCCTCATTGCCACGGCTTCTCTTGCTGCAGAGAACAGGCTCTAGGTGCGTGGGTTTCAGTAGTTGCAGGGCGTGTGCTCAGTAGTTACAGCACAGAGGCTTAGTTGCTCTGCAGCATGTGGGATCTTCCCAGACCAGGAATTGAACCAGTGTCCCCTGCACTGCAAAGAGCATTCTTAACCACTGGGCCACCAGGGAAGCCCTAGACCTAGTGTTCTCATTTTCTTTCTCTCTAAGTTGTTTACAATTGTGTATTTTTTTTTTAATTTCCTCTTTGAGTTATTATTAATATTATCCGATCCTTAGCAGTGGGTATTGGCTTTACTGATCCAGGAGTATTCATTGTTATTACTATGCTGGAACTAGAGTGTTACAATTTTCGGTAACCAGCTGTTTCTCTGACTTTAGACACGTACATCATGACTGAAAAAAAATTTTTTTAAGAAGTTTTATATTTCCTCATCATGAAAGCTTCAGGCGCAAAATATTACCTGCTTTCTGGGATTCAGGCATTTGTCAGTGAATACATTTCTAGAATGTTCTTGTATCTTCCTCCATATCCACCAGGAACTAAAGAAGTTAACAATCCTACTGAAAGAACATGTTAGCACCACTAGTCTATGGCCCTAGTGTTGACTTATGAATTATTTCCCAAGGTTGCAGTCTAAACCTTAGCCTTCCTTTAAGCTTAGCACAAGGCCCAATTTCTCCCTGAAGTCTTCACAAACCACCTCAATATAGAGGAATCTCTTCTTTCTCAGATGACATACTTTGCCCACAAGTCTGTGTAACTCAGCCCAAGCTCCCAAATGAGGTGGTTAGCTCCTTGAGGGCAAAGCCATGTATTTTATGTCTTTTCATTCCTCCTTATACTCCCTAGCATCAAGCTCCAATAAATACTACATTGTTTGATTACAATTCTCTGAGAATATTTCCTGAGAGGGAACATAATTGACATTTAGGGTCATAGATTTTAAAGCACTCTAGTGGTAAAAATTAAGCACCATTCAAAAATCTTTAGAAAGGTTGATACTAATGTCTTAGACACATGCTTTGAAAAGAAATCGTGCTGTCTCAAACATCAAGAACATTTTTAGACTTTATGAAAACCCAAATGGCATGTTGGTCTTTGTCCAACTAGAGCTACCTGTGGATTCATGTTCTGTCAACTCTGAAGGTGACAGCAATAAAGAACAAAGTGACTCTAACAATCGTGTGTCACATATATAAAATACTTCACAATTCACAAAACTCTCCCATGTGTTAGCTCATCTGATGCTCAAGACAAACCTGTGAGTAAGGCAAGCTAGGGACTATTAACCCCTTTCTGGAAAACAGATGTTTGGGACTGACAAAAGGTTGGTTAATTTATCCAAGGTCACAACATTAGCGGGTAGATGGAACACAATTAAGCCCAGATTTTCTGATTCTCCATCGTAAATTCTTTAGGCTGGAGCTACTCTATTGATTTGGGAATTCGTGGAATATATCTCTACAAAGGGTCATCAGTTTCAAAGGCTAAATGTTCAATTACAAATACCCTTCCCATATCCACATGCTTGGAGACATCAGAGAAAGGAAGACAAAGTTTCTGCCTTCAAGAAGCTCACAGACCATTAACCTGAGCATCACAATGACAAACTGTATTTGTTACAAGCGCCATGAGAGAATTAAGATAATAAGAAACTTCCGCTGAGAACTTACTCTGTGTCAATTTCTGTCCTAAGGACTTTGCATCTGAGGTGAATAACATTATGTACCATATTGCTTGGCACACAGCAAAACTTTAAGTTGGCAACCATTATAATGATTATAGTTTTTAAAAATAAGATCATGGATTGTTATTTGGAAAAAGAAGAAGAACATTTAACATTTTAAATTATCCAGAGCAACACTATAGAGGAGAAACGAGCTATCTGAAGGAAATCAGAACTGCGGACGAAATGCTGAAGTGGGGTCTCAAAGGAAGATTAGTGGCTTATAGACAGGGAGGGGAAGAACATTCCAGGCAGAGCAAGACGGGGGCCCTGAACAGCAGGGAAGGAAGAAGCATGGAAAGGAGGTGCTGCCCTCCAGATGGTCAGAGACAACATACAGAAGAGGACAAAGGAGGTGGCCTCCAGTTAGAAAGCAGCAGAAGGGTGTGGCTCTCCTGTGCCTGACCCAGGCACTCAGGGTGAGGCACAGATTTTCCAAGGCTATTTGTTTGTAGATTACATTTTTCCTGAATAGAATCCAAATGCCTTTGTTTTTGTAAAGAGCACCATAGTTTCCAAAGAAAAGAGAAAACAGACTTCTTGGTCCAAGGGCTTTCCCTGAGAAATATTCTAATGGCTGTGGGCCAAGGCAGGGTTCCACCGAGCTCTGCACTCAGAGAACAAGAGAGCAGTACGCTAGAATCTTCTCCAGAACCTGTAAGAAAATGGGAATTTAGAGAACATTCCCTGGGAGATTTTTAAATACAAGTAATATGTCCTGTTGGATCTGCCCCAACCAAACCCTCCTACGTGAGGTTCCCAGAATATTGCATGCAATGTGAAAACTCTGTGCCTGGCAGGCACTCTCACTTACACCCCACCCGACAGCCCTGCCTCCTCTTCCCTGTTTGGCATGGCCCTGCTCTTCCTACAGGTCCAGCTGAAAGACTCCTCCTCTGTGAGCTTTGCCTGGCAAATCTAGGCCCCAAAACCAGAGTGGGTGGCTGGCCTTGACCTCAGTGCTCCTACAGAGCCATGGACCCACCTCTACAGACAGTCACTGTACCACTTTGTAATCATAGCACATCTTCTCCCCAACCAACACCACCCCCCCATCCCATACCATGTCTCTCTCAATTTTGAGAGCCAGTGATGAAGCAAAGATGGTGAATAGGAGCAGTCCACTCTAGAGGCAGGTAATAAAGGGGATGTTATCTGCAGCAAACATTTAAAAGTACACATAATAAACGTCAATCTTGTTTTAATTGTCACCATGTGCAGGCAATTCTAAACAATGTCAGAAATATTTAATAAAATACTCTTCCTCTCTGGGCCAAAGGGTATGTGGCAAGTGGCATACCCCTTGCTGTGCCACTCCTGTGATCATGCTCCAGTGCCTTCTGTCCAGGAAAAGGACGTGCATCAGGGACAGAATGCAAGGCTGGGCAGACTTTTTCAGTCAAGAGTTACTCACTAAAGCCAAGGACGTGCCAGGTACCACGCAAGCCATTTTACATGCATTATAGCCAGCTTCCCAACAACCCCGGTATATGGGCACCACTATTTGGTTAGGGTCATATGAAGAAACCAAATTTTAGCATAGTACAGTGATTTGTTCAGGGTCCAACCACTAGGAAGCAGTGGAGAGAAATTCAAACCCAGATCTGTGTACCTAGCGTCTATATCCTTTCTCCTGTGTCTAGACCACCATGGCTACCCTATACCAGGGGCTACAGCTGCAAGCCACACGTGTACTTCTTAGAAGTTCACAGTCTAATGGAGAAAAAGACTCAGAAACTCACTGTGATTCAGCTTAGCATGTGACAAGTAGCTTCAGGAATAAACCAGACTAAACCCCGCTACGATAGCCACCTCGTTGTGGATTTAAGTCTGAAGATCCAAGTGGGGGAGGAGGGCTTAGCAAAAGAAATAATCAGCAGGGATTGAACTTAAAACAGATGCTCTTCTGGATATAAGCACATGCTCTCCTGCTTGGGTTTTATCACAAACAACGCTGAGGTAGGTCTCATTGTCTTGAGTTTTCAGAAGTGCTCAGAGAAGTTAAGTTACTCACCCAGGGTCACACAGCAGCTAGTAGTCGTTGGAGTGGGGGACTGAGCAGAAGCCTCTCTGACTTGGAAGCTGGGGCTCTGGGCACAGCAGCAGCCTGATGAGGATGGTGTGAACACATCCACCCTACAGGTCCTCTTAGGGACTAGGGGATATAATACTAGCAAAGGGGATGAGGAAGAGGAAAACGATAATTCCTCATTTTTCTTTCAGCACTTTACAATTTATAAGATGTTTTCTCATCCACTGTTTCATTGGATCCCTATGAATTTGAAAGGATGGGTGGGTATTATCTCCATTTTGCAGATGAAAAAAAATACGGAGGCTTTAGTAAAGTTACAAGTTTCCTGAGCTCATACTAAGTGGTTGCAGAGAACCTATGATTCCTTCATCAGACTTGCTCCATGCATTATCACAGGTAATAGACAGGTTCCTTTGTATAGCATCTGATTCTTGAAACAACCCCAGAAGGTAGGATGGGCAAGTCTGATGCTCCCCACTGTATGGTGAAAGAAACAGAATCCAGAGAGGGTAGGGGACTTCCCCAAGAAGTGGAACTGGGACTAGAAAGCAGGCGCTTGCTATCACACGACATGGAACAAATCATCCACTTACTCATTCAGCATCAAACTTAGCAGGCTTGCCAATCACTCGGGAGTGGGCATGTCCCTAAGAAGCCCCACCAGTGTGTTGGACATTCAGGTCCCCTCTCCTCCAACAGCTCTTAGCTTCCCCATTACTGCCACCTCCAAATCTTGGTATCAAAAGGCAACTCTCACAGACTCTTAAGTCTGCTTGACTCTTAAGTCTGCTTGACTCTTAAGTCTGCAGAAGGCAATGAGTGATCCAACAGTGGACCCCACCTACAACATAAGTGCACCTTAAATGAACCTGAGTTTATTTCCCCTTCCGTCACCCTTTTTTAAAGTTTCCCTCCAATTCTAAAGGGGGGTATAACACTACTCCTCTGTCAACATATTTCAAATTTCTTGATCAAGATCCTGTAATTACAAGCAACAAAACAAATAAAGACAATGACTTACAATGCAAGAATGTCAATTATGCACAGTCCAGCCAGAATTCATTTAGTTCCTGAAAAAGATAAATTATCATTTTTGTTGTTTCAGATACATTATAGACACACAGTTGGGGACCCCAAGAAACAATGGAAATGTCTGGGCCTGGGGATTATTAAGCATTCTAGAAGAGAAAACTGAAGCTCAGAGACGTTAAGAAAAGTGCTGAAAGTCACACAGCACTCCACAGTCAAAAATGAAAACAGAATCTGAATTCAGGTCCCTCTGCCTTCACAGTGCTTCCCTGCTGAGTGGAAGCACACCAAGGGGCTGCAAACTGTGCCTCAAAACGCGGGTCTTTGGCTCTCCTATAACTGTCTTGGGTCCTAAAAGCATTAGAGTATAATGAGTACTGCATGCGTGAGGCAGAGCTAAGGCCAAAGAATGTCCAGCTCAACCTTTTTTCATTCTGCTTTATCATAGCAGATAGTGTCATTGTTCTGACAAGATTCCAGTGGGATTCCTCTTTGCTGGTGGTGTGAAGAAGACCACTAGTGTGGTCTGGTATGACTTCAACGGCCAGTGCTATTCTTGGGAGGACGGTCAAGTGCTGTAGCTCCTTAAGCCTTGGGTGGGGGTAACTGAAGTGTAACCCACACTCCACAATCCCCCAGCAGGACCAAGCTGAAGCTACCCTCTGCAGGTGGCATCTCAGTGCTATCCCCAAAATTACAGTGGGAGCAACTTGTACATTCAAGTTGGGATGGGTTTGGCAGATTGCTTTTTAAGGAATAACACTAAAATGCCATCTATTTTACATTCAGAAACTCACTCTGACTTTGTTCTATTTTGGTCATTTAAATTCATTTTAAAGATCATATTGTTCTTACACTTTGCTCCAAAGCCTTCATTTTGTTGTTGACTGAAAGCTATAAAAATCTGACGAAGGAATTCAGCCCAATTTTCTGGCTGATAGACCATGCTTCATTCATTCTCTTATTCATCCACCCACAGCTGGCTTGAACTCAGGACAAACTGCATGTTGATTTTATCCCACCTACCAAACTAGCAACTGACACCAAGAGCTGCCATTGAAAACAACCTGGGACCTACCCCTTGGGACCTACCCCTCCTGCCCCCCCAACCCCCCCATCTTAGGGCCTTTGCACTTGCTACTTTCTCTGCCTAGAATATGCTTCCTCCAGATATTCACCCAGCTTCCTCCCTCACTGCATTCCAGGCCCTGGCAAATGCCACTTCTTCAAAGAGCCTTTCCTGATCCCCCATCTAAAATAGTCTGCCCTTCCTCCATTCCATCTGCCTTCTGTGATCCTGTTCTTTCTTCACAGTCTGAACTGAGACATTTATTATTTGTTTATGTCTTTCTTCCCAAGGAGAATGGAAATAACATGAGGGGAGATATTGTGTCTACTGTGCTCACTGCTATATCAGTAGTGCCCAAAACAGCACCTGGGGGTTAGCAGGCAATTTTTTTTTAATAAACAAAGAATGAATGAGAATAAACTCTCTTCCCCAAACTCTCTTCCTCTTATTTATAAAGTCTTTCCAGGAAAATATTACAAAGGTAAAGGCCTAGAAACTGGGAGATAGTTTCAATCGCCTGAGCAGGTCTCTATGTTACCTGTGGATCAAGGAGCTCTCTACTTCAAAAACCTGTAGTGGCTCCCCATTGCTTCAACAGAGGACAGTTTTCCCTCATTGCTTAGAGCCTTGGTGAAGATTTAAGGCTATAAAAATAATCTGATGGTGACATTCAATGTGGGTGTGTATGCATATATTTATTGCACACACGTTTACCAAGTGTTTGCTACACGTCAGGTAGTCTGCTGAAAAAAAAATGCGAAAACCTGGTTCATCTCAATCACCACAATTTGGGGAGTGGTGGTAGGAGGATGCAGAGGGAGGTCATAAGTGATTGAGAGGGAGAGACTTGTCAATAACATGTAAGTATAACAAATGCTAGGAGATGGTTCTACACAGGCAGGCAGGAAAGAAGAATCAGTCCCTTCACTTGGATATAGGTAGGAGTACAGAAAACTTCCTAAGGAAGCTGCATTTCAGCTGCATCTTGATGCATAGGTGTTTACCCAGCTAACAGGGGGTGCGGGGAAGGGGTTGAGAGCATGCCAGGCAGAGAATGAGGCCTGGAAGGATAACACACTCTGGAACTCCAGGTGATCAAGTTAGTTTCAAGTGTGGACCCTAAGCTAAGGCATGGTGAGATACCAAACAGAGAGGCAAGCAGCGTGTTGAAACAAAAGACACCACACATGAAGGGAGCCAGCCAGTCAGACCCGAGTGCAGGTGCTGGCCATGTCACTAGCAATTCACTCCTCTCTGGGCTTTACTTCCCAGGACGGAATTGACCAGGCGGTGAGAGGAGTGAGCAGCTCTCACTGGGGTGGGTGGAGGTGAGGAGCTAGAACCCAAAGCTCTGAAGAGGCTTATTGGGTTTAAAAACAAAATACTGAAGATGGGATTTCCCTGGCGGTTCAGTGTTTCAAGACTCTGCGCTTCCAAAGCAGGGGTGTGTGTGGACACAGGTTCAATCCCTGGTAGGGGAACTAAGATCCCAAATGCCACAGGGCATGGCTGTAAAGCAAAAGAACAAACAAAAAACCTGAAAATGTGAAAATGCTGTCCCTTTGCCTTGTTTTGAATTATATTTATTTTTAATTTGAAACTTATTCAGAAAAGGCTTTTGCATTTATCTACAGTGACCTGGATTTCATAAAGAGGCAGAGAAACCCTGGTTGAGGGCAACTTAAAGTCCCCTCTGATTCTTGCCTCCAGATCTAAGATGACTGACAGCCAGGCATACGGGAAAAAGAAGAGAGGTGCAGTGAATTAGCTGCTGAATTTAGGATTAGACCCAAATTGCAACTCAGATTATACTACTTACTCCCTGGTGAGACAGGCAAGTTAATGAACTTTTTGGAGTGTCAATTTCTTCCTCTGTAACATGATGTTTTCCTCACAAGTTCATTTTGCAATTAATTTTAAATAATGGACTTATAAGCATCTAGCACATAGTAGGTATTCAATAAAAATCAGTTGACTGGAAAATATTCAGTGGTCTCTCTGCATCCCAGTCCCTAATCATAAAGGCTTCCCTTGAGTGTCTACCATTTGCTGAACCCTCTCCACAGCTATCTCATGTTCAAGGAGAAACTCACAGTTTAATGCTTTGTCATCAGTTCAGCTCATTGCATTGTCTAAAGGTGGTTTAACCCTCAGAATAAAGCATTGCCGGATGATGGGAATTTAGGGCATGCTGCCTGGGAATTTAGGGCATGCTGCCTGGAACCAGACCAGGATTCAAATCTTCTAAAATTTAAAGCTTTTTTTTTTTTTTTTTTTTTTACTCTGGAAACCTATCCACTGCATGCTTTTATTTCCAACCGTTAAGCACTTTCCCCCCTTACTTTCCACATTTAACTCAAGGCTTCATATGCAAAAGGCAAGCTTGAAACGATCATAACATTTAAGCAATGAATATAACGACAGCTTACACTTGCATCGCAGGAAGATCTACATTCTATATTTAATAGCTTTAGTCATTTACAGCAAGAGTTATCACAGGCGCCCCAAAGAGGGAGGCTTGGAGAGGGAGAATTCTGCACCTTTGATTAAAGATGTCGTAGTCATAAGCTGTTTTGGAAATGATTAAGTGATAAATACAGTAAGTTCATCCTCAGTTCTGGGAACCCCACAGCACAGACAGTAATTTTCAGAGGCAGAAGCAATCATTATTATTTAAACGTCTAAGCCTTAGTGCGATCGCTAAGTTCAGGGAAGGAGGAACTCAGGTACCGGGAGTACCTACTAGACACTAAGTTCTCCATCACCTAAAACATCTAATGTCCACCCTCCAAGTAAAGACTTGTAACTATACCACAAAAATAGGGGAAGAGGGACATTCACAATGTCAATTACCTCCCTGCCCCAGGCGCACACAATGCACATGTAAAACATGATAAAGTGCCTACAATGCTTAAGAAAACGCAAGGAAGGCTGGCAAACTAAGAAAGGAGATCTTGCCCTTTGTTGAGGAGATGGCTGTGTGCCATCATTATTCCTGTCTGCATCCCCAGACCCTGCCTCCTACATCTGGTGGGAGTTAGGAACACGAAATAGGAAGCCAGATTTTGCCGCTCTGTGCAAATCCTACTTAGTAGCTGAGTGACCTTAGATAATCATTTAACCTCTCTGTCTCAGTTTCCTATTTGTGAAATGGAAAATAGTAATATCTCTGTCATACTGCAATTGTGTAGGATGAAAGGCACTAATAAGTGCAAAATGCTTAAGACAATGATGGCAAGTAATGAGTTGCAAACATAACCGCGTGTAGTCTTGCCAGATGCTGGGGAGGCCGTCTGTCCTCATCCCCACCCTGTGACGGCAATTGCAATGAAGCTCTCTTTTCCAGGTGGAGGAACTAAGAAAGTCCATCTGCCCAGGTCATCCAGTTCTGAATTGGCCTGAGAGTCCCACCCAGGCCCGCCTAGCAATAACAGTAAAACAGCATTTGTTTTTTTCTTTTTAATGTTCTAGACCTTTACAGCTAGGTACACATTTACTTCTCACAGCAGTTACATGAGGTAAGACTCGCTAACTCCCATTTTACAGATGCAGAAACTGAGAGAGAGTTTAGGTAATTTTCTTAAGACCTTAGTGTTAGCAAATACCAGGGGTGGATTTAAGGTCAAGCCTAAGAACCTGACTGTTTCCACGCGCAAGGACAGGGCCGCCGGTTCCAGGACCTGAAGCTGGACGGGCTGATCAAAAGCCCCCTGCACCTTTTAGCCCCTGTTGGGAGGAGGGAGGGGTTTGGGACCGGGATTCTCAGGTCCAGGATGGGTCCCCCGGGCTGGGAGCAGGGGCGGGGCCTGCAGCGTCCGCGCCTGCGCGGGGCGGGGCCGTCGAGAGCTGTCCGGGAGGACGCCTACCGCACGCTCGCCCCGCGGGAACCCCGGCTGCGGCCCCGCCTGCGAGCTTTACCCGTCGCCCTCCCGGGCCTGTCGCGCGCGCGTCCCTTTCGCTTTTAGCCCCAGCTGCGCTGACTGCTCGCGATTACTCAGAATCGTTCCTTCGGTTGGCGCAGTGACAAAAATCGGCAGTGGCTGTCCGAGGACACCTGTTTACAAACAGGACCCCCGCCCCCAGCCGAAAGCACCCCAGGCCGAGAGCCCGGAAATCTCGGTTCTCCTCCCACTCCGCCTCTCGCTCTCAGTGGGACTGGTTTCGGGCCTCAGTTTGCCTGTTTGTGTACTTCAGGTCAAGAATGTGTGCGCAATCGAACGAAAGGTGTGCGAGATGGAAACAGCCTGACATTTAAGTCTTCTGTTTTCAGCTATCATTATTTTAAAATTATATTCTTCTCCATCGTAATCTATTTTAATAAATATATTTTTAATTTTAAAAAAAAGAATATGATTGGTCACCGAGGAAAAGTAGTCTTGTTACTTATCCTGTGCTTCGAGTCCACTTGTTTGAAACACGAGCAGCTCTGGAAGGCCCTTTCAACTCCCTACGATCTGTTAATCTGATTCGTGTTTTGTTTTGTTTTTTTTTCCTTCTCCTTTAAGACCTTTACAGTCTCGCTGGTGACCGGTGGGGTGGGAGAAGACTGGGTTTTGCAGCCAGCTATACTCGGTTAGAATTTCTTGGTTTGCCACTTTTTTCGCCTATGGCACCTCGGTCAAGCCACTTACACTTGGTGAGCCTCAGTCTCTCGTCTATAAAATGGGGAGGATACTTTCAGGGTCGCGGGGAGAATTCAGGACGATACTTGTCAAGGGCCTGTCACGCGCGGGGTGACCCACGGAAGAGGGTGCAGGTGCGTGGAGACTTTCACGTGCTAGGTTTCTCCGCTCGGCTCTTTCTGAGGGGCCCGGAGTGCCGCCCCCGCGCGACGGCTGAGCGTGGCGGGCTCTCGGCCTCTCCCGGCCCGGCTGAGGAGGTCGTACCGGTTCCGAACCCTTCCCCCACCGGCCGGCTTCTGGCTGCAACCTGCAGGCAGAACGCCAGGCTTTATTTACACAAAAGCAGCGGGTGGAAGCTGGCCTTGTATGGACGAAAGAAACGTTGGCGGGCCGGGAACGTCGCCGGGGGAGGCAGTACAAAGCGGTTCTCCTGATAGGAATCTGTGAATAAATAAATAACGCGAATCAAAGAATGCATTGGAATGCCCTCCTAGGATCACAGAAACAGGACCCAAAGGCAGCCTTCGGAATCCTTCCACACGTCCCACCCTATCTGATAACTTGTCAAAGAGGTTGATTCTGGAGTTATTATCAAACCAGGACTCCTGCCACCCAGATCCTACGGTCCTAGGGTGGCCTCTGGGGCGCACCTTCCGGGCTGGGAGTGAGACCTGGGTCTGAAACAAAGAGAAAGGGAACCCCGTTTTATGGTGGCTCAGACGGTAAAGCGTCTGTCTACAATGCGGGAGACCCAGGTTCGAGCCCTGGGTCGGGAAGATCCCCTGGAGAAGGAAATGGCAACCCACTCCAGTACCCTTGCCTGGAAAATCCCATGGACGGAGGAGTCTGGTAGGCAATAGTGCATGGGTCGCAGAGTCGGACACGACTGAGCGACTCCACTACTCCACTACTCAGGTGCTAGGCATTGTTCCTATGCGGTTTCATGACTCCTCACACCACGCTCTGAGCAGGATCCCCGTACTCTGGTAGGCAGGGGAAGTTAACTGCTCCAGAACACAAAAGCCGATATATGGGACTGAATTCCAATACAGTTCTGTCCCTGGTTCCTTCCATCCAACCTTGCTGCCCCGGGCAGGGGGCAAGGATAAAGCGCAAAAGGCGCGTTTGCAACTAGAGACAGTGGTGCGATGACCTAGCTGTTTCTGGGCGCCGCCCCTTCCCTCCTTTTTCTTTACCTACCTACAGGATGTCCAAAGCCTCTTCCAGTTCTACCTATCAGCTGATTCGCTGCTGCCGCGCCCGCTCGCCTAATTTAGCAGCCGGAAGTCGCACGCCCGGCGACCGCTGACCTAGAGCCCTTAGTCTTATCATTGCCAAAGCCAGTGTTGGCCCAGAGGACACACAGGTGCGCCCAGGGCACGTATTTCTCCAGCCTCCGCCCTAGTCACGGGGCTGCATCCGGTCCAGGAGCCAAGGAAACTGGTCCAGCGGCTCCTTTCCCGGCAGGGCCCCGCCCACGCCCACCCCAGCGGAGGCCCAGAACAGGTTTCTTCACTTTCCCTGGCCCAGCTCCCGCCTCGGGCGAGAAAGGGAAGCCGGTTGCTCAATGTGCCTGAGGATCGTTCTGGTTCGCAGGCAACTCGTGGACGAGCCATCAGTCAGGTGGACCCAACTCAAGCCACCAGGCACAGTACACCGGCTTGTGCACCAAGGGCTACCCAGCAAACCCTTAGGGTTCCTCAGGGGACACCTGGGCTCCTTGCTCTGTGCAGGGCCGGCCAGCATCAGGTCCCAAGGGGAAGGTGAGCAGAATGGGATGAGTTACCTGGCCACCTGGGTCCATCCAGCAATGAGGGGGTGTGGGAGTCCAGTGTCAGGCTTGCCCTGGGGGTGGCACACTGTCACTGGCCACTGGCCCTCCATCCTCATGTGCCCAGGGTTTTGGGGGACCTTCTCAGAAGCCTGGCTCCTCAGTTTTAGACCTCTTGGCCAAGAGGAAAGCTTGGGCAAAAAACCCTTCAAATAGAATTTACTCACACATATTTACTGAGTGCCAGGCACTGTGCTAGCCCCTGGGGAGATCACCATGACCCAGACACAGAACCTGCTCTCATCAGTTCTAGCTTAGTGAGTCAGCCAGGTAACAAATAGATCATTTTAATACGGGGCAAAGAACCATTTCCTGGAGCTTGTCTGGGAGAAGACCCGGAGTTGGTTAGAGGTGGGGTCAGGAAGCTTTAGAAAAAACTTTCTCAGGCTTCAAACACTGCTCTCTTCCTTCTTCCTTTCATCTCTCTGCACTCATTTCTGGAGTACCTGCACCATGCTGAGAGCTCAAGGAGCAGTTGATGATACTAGGGTGTCGTGTTTAAAACATCAGGTCTCTGGCTACAGCCACTTACTTTCTGCCACTGAATGATTTGCATAATTTCTGGAGTGCATAACTCCACTTTCTTTATCTGTAAAATAGGGATAAAGATAACACCAGCTTCATAGAACAAGGTCTGGTCCATGGTAGCTATTAATGAGTGGAATCTATTGTATTACTTTGTTGTTTGTGGTTCACATACTTCTTCCAGTCTGCACCACAACTACCAATCCTCCACCCCCACTGTGGTCGACAGTGCAGGTAACTTCATACCCATTTTACAGATGGGGAAGCTGACTTGGACAAATTAACAGGATGGCTCATCTCTGGTAAGTTTTCAAGACCAGGATCCTGGGGAGGAGAGGTCTCCCGAAATAGGGGAGATATTCTGACCTTCATCTGCCCTCCCTGAAACCTCAGATGACTGGTTAAGACTGAACTGTCTGGAGAACTTCCTTTGACCTAGATCCTGTGGGCTCTACCAGAACACCAGCCAGAAAATGCAAGCAGCCACACCCTCAGCCTTCTTGCCCCAACCTGCACTTCATGCTGGGGATCGTGCTTTCAGGGACTGTTCTTTCAAAGGGGGGATTATAACTGGACGGCTGCTGTGTGCCAGACCCTACACTAGGCATGTGCATCAGGGCGATTTCATCTCCTGTGAGCCATCTTCTGTGGTCAGGGAAAGGAGGAGGAAAGAATCAGTTTATCCCAATAATGATTATGTGTCCACAATAAAGCTTGACACATGTGCATTCAACCCCAAGTGCTCTTTCTAAAGTGCAAATGTGACTGCTGCTGCTACTGCTAAGTCGCTTCAGTCGTGTCCGACTCTGTGCGACCCCACAGACGGCAGCCCACCCTGCTCTCCCGTCCCTGAGATTCTCCAGGCAAGAATACTGGAGTGGGTTGCCATTTCCTTCTCCAATACATGAAAGTGAAAGTGAATCATGTTATTCCAATTCTCTTGTTTAAAATCTCTCAGTGGTCTCCCACTGCCTTTTTAGAGTCCACACTGAGGAAAGGCAGACTCAGCTAGTCACATTATCACATCTGCTGTTTCCACTGATCTCCTGACCTTTGCATACGCAATTCCTTCTTCCTGGAATGCCCTTCCCAGCTCCTCACTTCCTTTCCTACTTTTATATGGTTAAATACTATTTATCCTTCAGCTCTCAGCTAGATGTCACCTCCTCCAGGAAGCCCTCCTTGTCCACTCAAACAGGACTAAGCCTGACTACACTCTCTTGTAAGTATCTGTTTAACAGTCTCTCCCATTAGATGGTGAGCTCCTTAGGGTCAGGGACGGTGTCCTCAGCACCAAGAATGGTATGGCTCATAACAGGCATTCAATAAAAATTTAATGGGTGGATGAGAAAATGTTGAGCATGAAGACCATCTCCATTTAACAGAGGAGAAAACCAAGTCTCAAAGAAGGCAAAAATACCTATCTTAGGTCAAATAGCTGGTTAGTGGGTGAATTGAGCTAGAGATAAATTCTTCCAAGTCCCATCTTGTTTCACTATTTTACTTATATTGAAGATAATACAACCTCCTTCTAAGTTGTCTTATTGAAGTTGTTCTTAGCACTGCCTCTCCACATTTTACAGAAACCACATTCTGGGTTCTGATAATGGAATATTTATGAATACCGATCATCAAACCTATAGTTAGTCACAGGGACTGATTTTAGGTGCCTGAGACAGCTTATATCTCATGACACCTTAGAGAGGACAACATTATGATGTCTGCTTAACACATGAGGAAGCTCGTTCAGAGAGGTTAAGTGACTTGCTCAAAGTTCCACAGCCTTCAAACCCAAGTTAATCTCCAGCTCCTAAGCCCAGGTTTTTTCCATCTCCCCAGACAGCCGCCTGACCGTGGCTCTAGAGCCAGCTCTCATGTAGCTTTAGGCACCAACTGGACCCAGGTTCTCTTTCAAAAGGGATATAGATGAAACTCCGTAACTTCAAGGGATCTTCTGGACTTGACCCAAATGTCATCCTAATGCTGCCTTTTTGCTCTGGCCACTCCTCTCTTTTCCCTTGGGTTGCAGCATCTGCACTAGCTCCACCTCTGGGGAAAAGTCAGGGCATGGGAAGCTGTCCTTGTTCCTTGTTCCCAGTAAATGGCCCCCTTGGGAACCAGGCAGGTAGGAGCAGATCCTCCTGTTCTCAGGTGTCTCAACAAACAAACTATTTAGCAATTACACACGCCTTTGGATGGAGCACCCACAGCCTTTCCTGACTCCAAGGAGCTGCTCCTCGACTCCACCCCAAGAGCTTCACTAAGGTGCTTGCATTGATTTATTGATTCAATGACTATCTGCCCATCTCCTACCTCTATTACACTGCTCTTTCAGCTAACAGTGTTCCCCTTGGAGCCCTGGCACTTTTTCAACTATCTGAGATGAGGAAGCTCCCCCAACTATCTCATATTAGACAAGAAGGGGGGGGCTGTATCTGTTTTGTTTGTCACTCCATCCCCATCACCTGGTGGCTCAGATGGTAAAGAGTCTGCCTGCAATGCAGGAAACCCTAGTTCGATACCTGCGTTGTGAAGATCTGCTGGAGAAGGGAATGGCAACCCATTTCAGTATTCTTGCCTGGAAAATCCCATGGACACAGGAGCCTGGCCGGCTACAGTCCTTGGGGTCACAAAGAGTCAGACATGACTGAGCAACTAATACACACACACTCATCACCTAGCGCTATGCCTGACACATGGTTGGCCTTTAATGAAACGATTGTTGAACAGCTGAATACTAAAGCTCCATTCATCTCTTAAGAGTTAATCCTCCACTTAGAGATAGGAATCATGGCATGTTAGATCAAAGGGGAACCCAGAGGAAATAAAACTTACTCTAAATCCTTCATTCTACAGAAACGGAGACCCAGAAAACGGAGATACAAAGTCTAGGGAAGATCTACAGGATAGCCCAGGCCTCCTGACTTTTGTCTCAGCACCCTCTCCATATTAGGACCCTACCCCCAAACCATAAACATGCTGTGCTGTGCTTAGTTGCTCAGTCATGTCCAACTCTTTGCAACGCTATGGACTACAGCCTGCCAGGTTCCTCTGTCCATGGGGATTCTCCAGGCAAGAATACTGGAGTAGGTTGCTATCCCTGCCTCCAGGAACATATTGTTTTCTAATTCTCGCAGCAGGCACCTGGAGCTGGGAGCAGGGAAGGGACAGCATTGCCATTGCCAAATGGCAGAAAAGAAAAGTGGGGTTCAGAGAGGTGAGTGGAGTGTACCCAACATCACACAGCTGGAATCCCAGGCTTTTCCTGTCACAGTCTGTGTTCAGAGCTCCTTCTACCCCATTCTCTCTCCCCACTGCTCTCTGCTTTTATGAGCCTTGAAAAAGATTTGAAAAGACAGGTTCTAGGATTTCAAGGACTTTTGTCTTTATTATTCATCTTGCTTCTGGAAGATCTGGTTGATCTGTGTGCCCAGTGCAAAATATGAAGACCATTAAGGTATTAATCAATATCGTTCAGGTATTCAAAACTGTCATTTACTCTAAAAGGGGGCTGGTGGCCCAAATGCTTATCTTAAATGTTCAAATATGACACTGAGGATATCTACTTTCTATGAGGGGCACTGCGGAGTGGGGCCGGGGGCTTTGGAAGACCACTAGAGCCCATCACAAATCTCAAAGGTCCCTTTTGAACCCTGGCCACGCCAGCTCTCTCTGACCGCAGGATTGTCCAGGCCACAGGTCCTGGTCATGGCTAATGCTGCCTCAGCAACCACAAAACTATGGTGATGGCAGGGAACAGTCTTTAAAGGAGGCCAGTGCCTTAGGGGAAAAAAAGACAGAGAAAGGGCCAAACGAGCAAGGGTGGCCATTGTTGTACCTCCAGACATCACACTTAAGTGACCTGGGGTGAAGATTTATATCTCTAGGACAAAATAGCCCAATTACTCAAGAATGAAAAGATAAAGCACTTCTTTCTCTGAAAGAGCAGGGACAGAGTCAGCATGCCAGCATCCTGGTTCATGAATTAGAGATCATTTATAACTTCATTGAAGAATAAAATGTGTCACTGATAACCTTAAAATGTCAGTGTAACCTGTTGTTTGGACAGCACTGGGAAGGAGCCCCTGCTCTGCTCCACACCAACTGACTGATCTTGGGGAGATGGCCCCAACTTCCTGAATTTGTCTCCTGGGCCACACAGGGCACTAATGGAGGCCCTTGGCAGGGTTTGTGGGAGTCCAATGATATCACAGATGTAAAGTGCCCAGTACCATGCCTAGTCCAGAAATGTGAAATGTTAGTTGCTCAGTCATATCCAACTCTTTGCGACCCCATTGACTGTAGCCTTCCAGGCTCCTCTGTCCATGGAATTCTCCAAGCAAGAATACTGGAGTGGGTAGCCATTCCCTTCTCCAGGGGATCTTCCCAACCCAGGGATCAAACCCAGGTCTCCTGCATTGCAGGAGGGTTCTTTACCATCTGAGCCTCCAGGGATGCCCACCTGGCCCCTAATGAGTGCCAAACAAATATTAGCTCCTTTAAAAAAAAAAAAAAAAAAAACAATGGGAAATGAACTGTGCTCTGGAAATAGAATAGTCATGGAACAACTCAGCTTCCCACCCCACCCCAACCCCCACCCCCTGCTCCAGCAACGTAAACTTCCACTGGGGCCCCCAGAGCCACTTCCCATTGGCATGTTCAAGGACTAGCCTCACCATGTGCCTGGCCTCCTGTGCAGTGGGCTTGTGTGCTCCCTTTCCTGTTTTCCTTGAGGCAGGCTTTGCCAGCAAAAAATGCAGTTAGCACTCAAAATGCAATCATTACAACTCACCTAGCAGGCACGTCACCATGCCTGTTGACATGTGCTCACAAATACGAAAAATGCATGCAATGCGATGCAGCCAGATAAAGCGTGTGGCACCCTTCCATGTACATTCAGGGAAATAGTAGAGCAGAATGGAAAAAGCAGATGCTTTGGAGCTGGGTGAATGGGGGTTCCGAGCTGTTTCCTTCTTTTAATAGTGGTATGATCTTGAGCACGTCTCTAGGCATCTCACTCCCCTTCATCTGAAACACCGTATTCACAATTCTTAGCTTTTGGTCTTGTTTCAAGGATTGTATAAGACCATGTATGTAAAAGAATGGTCTGATACGCAACATATGCTTATAGGTATTTATTACAGAAATGCCAAGAATCTGAAAAGGGAGGAGAGAGGGAGAGTCCAGTGCTGGACTCACATTCTTTATGGTGTTTTACCTTTTTTCTGTTTCTCAGCTCCTTAGGGGCTTTTTGCCTCTTTACAGTAAGATCTTGACCTTAACTGATTTTACTTAAGGACCTGTTTCCATTTTACCTCATCAAATGAGCCAGGAGACGATCTGAGTGTGATCGTCCTCATCTCCCTTCCACATCTCCCCACCTCCCACCCATGATCCCAAATGCCCTGGCAGAGCTAGAGACAGCAGGTCCTCAGTGAAGGCTGGGAAAGGAGCACTGGATTTATCTTTATCCTCAAACTTCTTGCCATGGCCCTAATCTCCTCCTTCTTCCCTCTGCCTCTTTGAGCCTAGTTGGGTGAGAGGGACTATAGCAAGCGAGAAGGGTGAAGATAAAGAAGGGCACAGGATTGACAGTCCAGATCTGGAATAGATATTTTGGAATGGGAAACAAACAAACAAACAAAAAAGTGCTGCAAAAAGAGTAACTCTCCCCCTATCCCCCTCCTCATTTATCTGAAACATTGTCAGGAGGAGAAGGAAGACAATAAAGGGAAGAAATCCAGATCTGAGACATATTCAAATCTGAGAATCATATTTTGCATAACATAGAGAACTTTCCTTAACTTTGTGCTGTTTCACCTTCACACCATCTTGGTGAGGCAGACACTGTTAGCCCATTGCTCTGTTAGCCCATTCCACAGATGGTAAAACCAAGGATAAGAGAAGTATAGCCACTTGCCTGAGATCACACAACAGGGGAATACCAGATACGGCGCTCAAAATGGAGTCTTCCTCATCCAGATCCCTGCTTCTTCCTGTTATGGGGGTCATTTCTCCATAGGACAAAGAAGAGGAATTCTGAGTCATTGACCCATCTTGAACTCTTCTCTATTCTGCCTCTTCTCTGACAATCCAACAACCTAGGTGGTGCACACACAGGGCTATGCACTTATTCATCAAGTTACACTCGTAACTTGTGCACTTTTCTGTATATATGTTATACTTCTTAAAAAAAAACGACGTGATAAACATAAATTTAGGATCTACTACAAAGTACTTTCCATTACAGTCTTTCTCTAATTTTTATTTTTAATAGGCAGATATGTCTATCTCTCCATTACCCTCTGGATGGCTTACAGTACCCTGTCCAATCTGACCCCTTGCCTGCCTCTTCAGCCCACAGGGCTTCCTGTGGATTCCTTTTCTTCTACCTAGAACTCCTCCCTCTTTGGGCATGGCTGCTTCCTACTACCTCATCTTTCAGGTCTCCTGTGAGATACTACCCCTCCTCCTCCAGGAAGACTTCTCTGACCACCATGCCTCCAGAGCTCTCCAGATCTCCAGACTTTCTCCAGGGTCCACCTCCTCCGAGCCCTACCATGCTGAGTTGGAAACACCTGTTACTCTCTACCTGTTACCCATCCCCCACACCACCACCCTCCCCACCAGTTGGTGGTCACCTTATCGTTTCTACTTCCTTGCACCCAGCTCAGCAGGGGTTCAGCAGTGTTACTGGATCAAAGAATGAATGAATCAAACCCCTACATATCTCCCAGAAGGGTTTGTTTTACTCTTTACTTGAAACTCTGGTTGCTCAACTGTGTGTATTCTGTCCCTTTGCCTAATCTGAAATTCTTGAAGAAACTGTATTAGATCAAACTGTGTCCCCCTGCCCCCAAAAGATATGTCCAACCCCTAGTGTTTGGGAATATGACCCTATTAGAAATAGGGGTTTTGTGGGTAAAACTAAATTAAGGATCTCATTGTGGATTTAGGGTCAGCCCTAAATCCAGTGACTAGTGACTTAGAAAGGAGAGGGTGACGTGAGACACAGAAATACCTAGCGGGGAGGGATGGAAGGCAGGCAGGGATGGAAGCAGAGATTAGAGAGATGCTGCCCCAAGCCAAGTGTTATCAGGAGTCACAGGAAGCTGGAAGCAGTAAAGAAGGGATCTTCCCTCAGAACCTTCAAAGGGATTGCAGCCCTGCTAACTAACACCTTGATTTTTTTACCTCTAGAATTATGCAAGAAGAAATTTTTGTTGTTCAAAGCCACCAAGCTTGTGGCATTTGTTACAGCAGCCCTGGGAAACTAATTGGAGCAGAACCATGCCTTTCACTGCCTGCCTGCCTGTCCCAGAATCTTCTACCCTGCCATGCAAACAGAGAAGACTCTTGAGAGTCCCTTGAACTGCGAGGAGGTCAAGCCAGTCCACCCTAAAGGAAATCAACCCTAGATATTCATCGGAAGGACTGATGCTGAAGCTGAAGCTCCAATACTTTGGCACCTGATGTGAAGAGCCAACTCACTGGAAAAGACCCTGATGCTGGGAAACACTGAGGGCAAGAGGAGAAGGGGGCGACAGAGGATGAGATGGATGGATGGCATCACCAACTTAATGGACACGAGTTTGAGCAAATTCCAGGAGATAATGAAGGACAAGGAAGCCTGGCATGCTGCAGTCCATGGGATCGCAGAGTCAGACACAACTAATCACAACATGCAAATAGTAGGACCTCTATGAAAGCCTTATGCAGTACCGATTCCAAAAGGCCTTGTCTCCGTGTTTAGCTGGCTTGTCTATCCCAAAGGTTGACCAAAGCCAAAGTAAGTTTACATCACAGTTGTGCAAATCAGTGTGCATGGGAGGCACTAGCGCTACTGAGGGTTCACCATGGGCTACCGTTCTTCCTCAGTGTCCCATTTTGCCATCTTTCATTCAGTACATAGTACTGAGTACCTGTTGTCAAGGCCCATTTTACAGAGAAGGATACTGAGGGTCAGGGAGGGAGGGTAAGTGCTCAAGATCTCACAGTGAATAAGGGGTGGTGTTGGGACTGGAAACCCAACCCCCCAGTACAGCTTTGCCCTCCACTAAGCTACCATACTTTACAGGAACGGAATCAGGACAGGAGGGTGAAGGCAGGGAGAGATCAGGTGGCTAAGAGTGATTCAGTGCTAGCAGACTTTGTGTTTTTGCTTTCATAGTCTGGGAACAAGCAGATATTGCATCTCTAACTTTCAGTTTGTGGTAGTATACTAAACACAAAACATTAGTAAAAAAAAATGAGTGATCTTTATCTATGATCGATACATTATCTATATGAGCAAAATTAATCATATTGCAAAGCTGCCATGAGAATTCCAGACAACAGTGCAACTCTGCACGAGGCAGTGTAAAGCCAGGTATGTCACTGCCACAGATGAGACAGATCTGGTCTTGAAGGTGCATATATGAAGGGGGTGGGTCCCTAAAAGGCCACCCGATTTCCCTCTTCACTGCTCATCACCTTGGCTTGGATACAATAAATACTGGACAGTGAGCCATCAGGGCTGGAATCACCTGGAACAGCTATGCAGGCTCTTCCCTATCATTTCATACAGAGGCCACACACATTCATCAATTTGGCAAATATTAATTGAGCACCTACTATGTGTTGGGCTCTGGGGACTCAGTGGAAAACAAAGTCTGTTCTTATAGAGCTTACCTTCCATTGTGGGGAGAGAGGCAATCAAAAGTAAAGGAATAAATCTAGAATCTGTCTCTGAAAAGTGAGGAGATAAATAAAATGGAGGATTGAGAGTGACTGGGGTGTTATTTTATGTAAGGTCATCACAGAGCACCTTTCTGATAAGGTGACATGTGGGCAGAGATGTGAGGAAGTGAGAATGAACTCTATAGCTGCTTGGAGGGAGAGAGAACTGCACTTATAAGAGACCCAAAGCTGGAACATCCTTGGAAAGTTCCCGTGATAGTCAGAAGGCTTTTGAGGCTGGAGCAGAGGTAAAAAGTGCTAGGAAGCTGGCTCAGAGAGTTTGCCAGAAGACAGTTCACACCCAGAGCCTTTTGGACTATGGTGAGGGCCACAGACTGTTCTCAGTGTTATGAGAAGCTACTGGAAGGAGAGGCACAGAGGAGTAGCAAGGTCTGGGTCAGGTTATGAAAGGATACCCTGTGTGGAGAATACAACCACAGAGTGTTGGATGGAGAGGAGGATGAAGGAGGCCAGGGAGAGCAGCTGCCACAATCCAGGAGCAAGGTGACCCTGGATAGGGGGGCTGAGTCAGTAGATGGAGGCTGACCGAAAAAGAAAAAAGGGAGAAAGGGAAATAAAGGGAAAGGGTGGGAAGGAGAAAATAAAGATGGAGTATGAGAAAAGAAGGGCCTTCCTCGTGGCTCAGACGGTAAAGAATCCTCCTGCAATGCAGGAGATCTGGGTTTGATCCCTGGGTTGGGAAGATCCCCTGGAGAAGGGAATGGCTACCCACTCCAGTACCCTTGTTTGGAGAATTCCATGGACAGAGAAGCCTTTGGGCTACAGTCCACGAGGTCTCAAAGAGTCAGATACGACTGAGCGACTAACACACAACATGAGAGAAAAGAATGTGTTTTACATATCAAACAAGAACACAGCCATCCCGAATGTCAGCCTTTGGGATGGGAAAAAGGGAAACAGATACTTCCAACGCGCTATCCGAGGTACTAGGTCTCTCCATAGGTCCCACCTCATCACGTGACAATCATTTGAGGTGGGAATAATGAGCCTTTATTTCACAGTTGAGGAATCTGAGGCCCAGGAAAGTTAAATAATTCCTCCAGGTCACACAGTTGGTATGAGAGTGCTAGAATCAAATCTGAGGAATTGTCTGACTCCAAAGCCTGCTCTTTCCAAACCTCATTCTAACTGGGTGCAGAGAAGGGTGCAGAGAAGGGTACAGAGGTAGTCCCTGCCCTAAAAAATCTCCTTGACTGGTGCTCTGTGACAACCTAGCGGGGTAGAAGGGGGAGGGAGGTGTAAGAAGGGGACATATGTATATCTATGGCTGATTCATGTTGATGCATGGCAGAAACCATTATAATAGTGTAAAGTAATTATCCTCCAATTAAAAATTAAATTACAAAAAAAATCTCCCTGATTTATAGTAATCCCATGAGGTCAGAACTGTTTTAACCCCTGGTTTTAGAAATGACAAAACTGATGCCCAGAGAGGTTAGGTGACTTGCCTAAGTCACAACAGCTGGTAAGAGACAGAGCCAAAATTCAAACCCTGGTCAAGCTCCAGATATCTTAACCACTACTCTGTGTCATCTTATAATATAGTTGCTTGGAGTATTAGTGAAACATATTTTTAAGCCTCATTTACAGCCAGATGATAGGTAATAAAGGAACCAAATCATCTAAGTACACCAGTATCTCAAGACTTCCTGAAGAACACACACCATGCATGCGCTTGCATACTACATTTATTGACACAGAATATGGACACACCTATAAACTGCATGCATATACAACATTCCAAAGTCAATTACTCCCTAAATTAGCCTCTGTTATCTGGCTGTCTGGGGAAGCTAAGTCGTTTACCCAATTATGATAAGTTGCCAAAGCTACCTTGTCCATTCCCAAGAAGTATTGGATGTAGTCTTCAAATTACTTCTTAAAAAGTCAACTGGAAAAGTCTGCTAACATTTCCTTGAGAAGGTCGGGATGAGATGGGAGTTAGAAGGTTGAAATGTTGGTATCATCCCCTAGCAATGGAGGCCTCTGTGAAACACCGATTTTCAACACCTTGCTTCCTCTCTGGAAATACAGACTCTGCCCCGCTGGTATGTAATTCAATTCCAAGCATCAGAAGCAAAAGTCTCCTGTTGAGAGGTGCTATGGTGTAGGGAACTGTGTGGAAGCTAAATTTGTCCTCTGGCAGTTCTAAACCCATTCCCAGCTATGTGAACCCAAGCAGGTGACTGGGTTCCCTTAGAAACAAAATAAGGATAATACCTACCTCTAAGCTATCATGAGGATTATAAAAGATACCTTAAATAAAGTGTCAAGCACAGAGTTGAGGCTGATGGAGTGTCAAAGTTCAGTGTCTTGACCTTTTCCGTACAAGATAGAAAGTCACTAACTTCCAACCAATAGAACTTATAATTACTATTTTTGGCCACCACCGGAAGGACTTTTTTTTTTTCTTTTTTTTAAAGCAGTCAGATGTTTTCACAAAGGCAGGCAGGTCCAGGCATCATTACCAGGTTGCTGGGTGTTGTTAAACCACCTACATAGCCGCAGAGTGGGCAGCAATTAATGTAATTAGCGTAGTGATGAGTGTCCTCAGCAGCAATAAACAGCTCAGGCCTGTAGAACTTGACAGACCTGCTGCTCCCACAAGGCTTCTGACACTATGCGTCCACTTGGGGAGCCATGTAGTGTAGTTTTGTGGGAAAAGACCATCTTTGACTGTTGGAAACAGATGTAAATCCTGTCTTTGGAAATTCCTAGCTGTATGACTGAGAGCAAGCCATGTCACATCTCTGAGCCTTAGTTTCCATATCTATAAAATGGGATTATTGTAGTTATCATCATCACCATCATCAACACAGCAGAAAAGCCCCAGCCAAGCTGATGTTGAACTTGCAAAAGGGTGCAGAGTTCAAAGAAGACATGGGCACCTAGTACTGGAACAACCCATTTCTTTTTCTTTGGCTAAATGCAGAACGTGTAGCATTCATTAGAGTGGTTTTACAGAAACTACTGGAATTTGGGATAAAAAGGATATTGATACCCAGAAACAAGGGTGAGAGGAAGAGAGAAAGGAAGTACTCTTGGATTTAATTATTTAATATTATGTTATAAATAATTACCACACATGTTATCAGCAATACTAGTGCTTACATAAAACAAAAGCCACAGCAATGTGGCAGTTGGTAATAAAAGCAGGAAACCAGCTTATAACTTTGAATCTAGCAATTCTGTCCAAACTGACGTGCTCACAAAAGAAGTCAAATGATCAAAGGTCATTAAGTGTATGAATGTATATGTTCTTGATAATCATTAAGAATTCACTAATTCACTAATTCATCCAACAGTTGCTGAGTACCTACTAGTGCCAGGAATACAGACCTTAAGTGTGGGGAGATATATACACACAGACAATTAGGATTCACTGAAATGAAGGCTCTGAAAAGGCCTGTAAAGGAGAGGGAATCAAGAGAAGGGAATTGATAGGGAAAGTGCTAAGCAAAGAGAAGGGAACCCCTGAGGCTGACAAGGGGGAGAACTCCATGGATTCTTGGGAACTTGCATATAAGATGGTGTTAAACGAAAGGAAACTAAGAGAAACGAAAAATAATCACAGAATTCAGAGAATGTCAGAACTAAAAGGACTTCAGAGAACATCCCTTTCAGCAGTTTACAACTTTTTCCATGGAGTCTTTATGACAGTGAGGCTCACATAGCCTAACAATGTAGGCAGAGAAAACTTAAGTTCTGGGTCACAATAATAAAACTCTCCAGCTGCTAGTTGTCAATCCAGGAGTTGAGAAAACTTTTCAATATACTAAAGAATATGGCTCCATTTAATAGAATGGAGGTTGGGAGTGAACACTTCAGTTGAAAACCAGTGATCTGGCCCAAGCCTTCATGCCATTGGTGAGAATCTGAGGCCCCCAGCAACCTCTCTACTCCATCACACCAGCACATACTTCTTGCTAAGTTGGTATTCATTGAGTGCTGCTACTGCTACTGCTTCTGCTAAGTCGCTTCAGTCGTGTCCGACTCTTTGCTACCCCAGAGATGGCAGGCCACCATGCTCCCCTGTCCCTGGGATTCTCCAGGCAAGAACACTGGAGTGGCTTGCCATTTCCTTCTCCAATGCATCAAAGTGAAAGTGGAAGTGAAATCGCTCAGTCGTGTCCAACTTCTAGCGACCCCACGGACTGCAGCCTACCAGGCTCCTCCAGTCCATAGGATTTGCCAGGCAAGAGTACTGGAGTGGGTTGCCATTGCCTTCTCCAAGTGTTGGTAAATAATAGGAAATGAGGTGACCTAACCAAGGTTAACCAACTTTTATGTGGTTGGTAACATATACTGATTAAAACTTAGGCATTGGGAGTGAATTTAGACCATGGTACATAGAAATGCATGCTCATTATGTTTCCTTTCTTTAATCTGCTCGAGTGTAACCTAAGAAATAAAATAATTGGGTAATTCCCTGGAGGTCCAGTGGTTAATTCTCCATGCTTCCACTGCAGGGGGCACAGGTTCAATCCCTGGTCAGGGAATTAGGACTGCCATGCCACTGGCCAAAAAAAAAAACACAAACAATAAATGGCCTGGATGGCTTGACAGTGTAGAAGGGGTCACAGTAGCCTGAAAAGATACAGAGTTCTAGATTCCTCAGGCTGTGGTTAGTACCAGTACTTGAAAGCCACTGAGGGCTCCCAATACAGTAGACACTAAAAATGACCAGCTGGAAACAGGATCTTCTAACAAGACTGGCCAAGTGCAGAACCAATAGGCAGAGTTCCTCAACACTTGGTCACTGGTGATGGCTCCTTCCTGCCTTTCCTCTGCCTGGAATGCCCTCCCACATACCCTGCTCCTTCAGGAGTCAGCACTTACATCCTTTATATCGTAGCTGCCCTTCAGAGAGCCCCTTTTAGATAACCCTCTTTAAGAAGTTTCCCACTGTTAATCTTCTTTTAAATCACAAATGTATAGAAATCTTTCTGGTCCCCAGGCTCCATCATCTCCCCACTCCCCTAGCAGATAACGTTTGCATAGTCTACTAACTACAGAGTTAGTTAGAACCACAGAGTTCCAGGTGATTCTGTTCTTTTCACTCATAATACTTATAGCTTATTGTGATTTTATATGCATGTGTTTATTATCTATAGGCAGCAACTATAATACTAGTAATTACAGTTAATATTTATTGGGCACTTACTAGGTATTTTATATGTCCATTCATTTAATATTCATAACAACTCTCTGAATTGGGTTCTATTATGAGCCTTATTTTATAGGTAAGGAAACAGAGATTCAGAGATGAATTTGGCCAAGTTCATACAGTGGGTAAAAGACAGAGCCAGGTAACAGATGCAGGCAACCTGGCTCCAGAAGTTAAGTAACCTTAATCTCCAAGCAACATAGAAGCACCATAAAGGCAGATTCCATGTCTTTCTTGCCCACCATTTCATCCTCAGGACCTTGTAGTGCCTGATACGGGATAGGGGCCTGATAAATATGTGTTGGAAGGAAGGAAGGAAGGGAGGAGGATGAGTGAGGAGGAGGATGTGCTGCTAGCCCCATTGTGGACTTCTCGTAGGTAAAGTGGGGCTGGGACCCACCGAGGAGTCCCTGCTTCACTTCGGAGCAACAGGGACAGTAGGGATAGAGCTGAATGAGACACAGTCTTTGTTCTAATGGGGAAGGTGCCTCCATTCTCATCTCAAGGTGGCCCAGTGGTTCTGATGCCCTCAGATGAGCCCAGGGACCGTTCATTAAGTTCTGGGCTTTTTTTTATCTACAGACAGAGGTTCAACTGTAATGCAACTATTCTGCTCAAGGACCCATGTATGGGTCCTCAGAGCACATCAATGAATTAAGACAGAGCCCTCTCTCAAGGAGCTCAAAGGCTAGTGAGGAAGAGCAAGCCTGAAACCAAAGAGAGGAAAAGAAGTTATACAGTTCAGACTAAGAAAGGAAAGCGGGCACAGAGAGGAAGACTCATGGCCTGGATGAATTCTACCTCTGGGAGTCTGACTGTTCTACTTATGGAGTCTGGGACCAGGAATTGGGCGTTCAGTTGAGAACTGCACCTCCCCACCAACTGCACATGTGGGTTGCCCCACTACAATACATGATACTGTGACCTATTTTGCTGGAAGACAAGGTAAGGCTATCATTAGAGGAAGGAGAGCAGCATAACATGCAAGTTGCTTCTTTCCACACTGATTTTTCCCGGGATGTTAATGTTTTGTTCTACCGGGGAGCAGCGACTGAGCAGAAACAACACTGACAGAGTGGAATGTGGTTGCCTCAGAGGCACACAGATCTGGGAGTACTGGACAGAATGCCCTTTCAGCTTCCATCCTCCTGCTGGGCTATTTGCCTGCACACTCCTTGAGAGAGCTGATTGCACGGTGCATCCTCATCTTTGAGGATTTGCCCTCGTTGACCCCATAGCTTCAGCAGCCTGGTCTTCCTTATGCCTTCCATCAAGTTCTCTTTGCCAGCTTTAAGGTTTAAATGCAGGATTAAAATCCTACATTCGCTGTAGTATGTGTGGGTATACGTATATTTATTGAGTCAAAATTTAATAGATCTCCTTAGCTCCATTACTTTTATTAGGATATTCAGAGTTTTATCTTAGCAGTATGGTTGTGCAGGTTGTCAGTGGTCTGCCTTAACCCTATTTGAATTTTTAAACAACTTTTAAATGTACAATTTTTAAAAAATGTACAACTCTTCAGAATACAGTGTTTCAGGAATGTACACATCACATTATAGCAGAAACACCTGTATCTAAGCACCCAAAGACTTTTCCACTCATTATGATGTCATTCCTTCCAGGAGTTCTTTGAAGTAGCATAAATGGCAACCACCACACTCATTTTCAGATGAGGAAACTGAAGCTCAGAGATATTAAATGACTTATCCAAAAGGAGATAAAATGGGACTGGAATCCAAGTCTTCAACTCCATTTACTCAGTTTTCATAGTACCCATGCACTTAGTACATTACCTAGTACATGTAGGCAATTGATCACTAGTTTATTTCATTTTATGGATTAAAATGATGCTCCATCTTATGGATAAGAAACTGATGCTCAATAATTAAGAAAATTGCCCAAGGTCACACTATCGGGAAGAAAATGAGTTGAGATTTTAACCCATGTCTTCCTGATTGCACAGCCTCTGTTGATAATGAGGTTTAGTTGCTAAGTCATGTCTGACTCTTTGTGACCCCATAGACTGTAGCCCTCCAAGTTTCTCTGTCCATGGGATTCTCCAGGCAAGAATACTGGAGTAGGTTGTCATTTCCTTTTCCAGCAGATCTTTCCAACCCAAGGATCAAACTCATGTCTCCTGCATTGCAGGCAGATTCTTTATCACTGAACCACCAGGGAAGTGTTGTCCAGAGACCATACCTTTCTACAATATCAATGGAAAAACACCTACCTCATGTAGAATAAGAGACAATTTATCTATTGTAATGATTATGTATTTATTTTTATAGTTGTCTAAATGTTTATGGCAAGTAAATACTTTTTATCAATTTATATTGGTAATATATAATCTCCTATAAAAATACCTTCAAGTTTTAAAAAAGTGAATCTATTTTAAGAAAACTACTGATTTGAAAGAAGTAGACAGATAAAAATAGAAAAAGTGATGGGTAAATGACTGAAACTTGAGAAATACAATTCTTAATCTTAACAAATAGAGTCCTCAGTAAAACATTTGCTTTATGCAATTGATTCCCACAAGCTATATCAGCAGATATTTCTAAATTACCTAGAAAAGAAAGGAAATTAAAATAGGCATGATTCCCTGGGCAGTGCTTCAGGAAATTTAACATACTTCTCTTCATTTCAGAGTCTGTGCCAATGGTGTTTCATTGCATGACTCAGAGGTAGTTGGTCTAAGCAGTACTTGGGTTCTCTTAAGACAAAGGAAACAATAAAACAAGGAGGCTTAATATAATTTTTAAAGACAGAGTAGCATTAGTTTCAGGGTCTAGTGACTATTCCCAAATGCTCCATATGCTGGATTGTTCATGTTATGCAGAGAAACGAAACAAGAGGCCCTGGGCCCACTCAAGACATTTAGGTTTCCATTCTATTTTGGCCACTCAGGTAAGTGACAGCTGGGGGGTCTCCCTGTCCCCATGGGCTACCCGAAAGAATTGTGATTCCATAACCATTTTCCAAGCAATGTGAGACACACCCAATCAAGAATGACTATAACTGGCAAAAGCAGCTGTTCATATGAGTTAAGAGGCACCTGCCTACCATAGGCACTAGAGCCTTCCACATCCAAGAGTCTGTGATTCTATGATTTAAGTTCTTTGGATTGCAAATGGCCACACAAGTAGCAGTGATGTATACACAGGGCCATTAAACACTCTCCGAATTATGCTCAGAATGTTACACCATGGGCAGCATAAGCCAACTGGTGTAAAGGCCTACCTGCCCTACTAGGCAACGAGTTCTCTGGTTAATTAAATGTCCATCTTAATATCACTGTGCTCATTATAATTGTAGATATGGAGTTTGTATTTTTAAGAAATGTATAAAGTGACTTTGTAATATATTAAACACAATTTAAACTATCCCTGGTAAATATTCTTTTCCTCACTTTATTTTATTTTTTAACTAAGAAAGCAATGAATGTTGATGGTAGATTACTATACAGTGAATATTCACTTTCTCTTTCCAAACCTCTATGACTTTCCAGCTCCACCACTACTGGACTCAGCCATGTGACTTGCTTCAGCTAATAGAATGTGGGCCGAAATGACATCAGGCCAGTTCCAAACCTGGGCCTTCACAAGCTTCCCATGTGTCCATTTGCCCCCACCTCTATCATGAGAAGGACAGACCCCTGGCAGATTCTGCTTCTCCAGGATGGGTTCTAAGATGAGGCATATGGAACAGACCTGAACTTGACCCTCAGCACTGCTTCTCCAGGTTGCACCTGAGCACACACAACATGGCACTAATGTCAGCAGTTCCAGGAAAAGTCATCATCACTACTTAGAAAACTGCAGGGGAGGCAGATGCAGTGGGAGGAAAGAACGCCAGGCAGGGCCTTGAAAGGCTGTGCTGCCTCAGCTGACTGCAGACCCATAAGCAGAAAACAAAATACTTTGCACTCACGTGTTACTGTGGTTTCTTTCACCACAAAAGTTGATTAACCCCCATATGGTGATCAGTAAAAATGTACAGAATCATTCACTTTTAAGAGTAAATAAAATCTCTCTCATCCCACCCCCAAGTAAGATAGCTAACAAAAACCATTCAATTAATAATGTTCTACTTCTTTTTCTGGGTTTTGCAAAGATTAAATGAGCAAATGCATGTAAAAAGCACTTAGCACAGAATGGGCATATGATGTAAGCATTCCTTAAACATTTGTTGCTTTTATTAATATTTTCATGTAAACAAATATGCTCAGATATAGGGTTTTTAATTTATGCAAAAACGAGACCAAGTTATACATATTACTGTATAACTTGCTTTCTATAACACTATATTATGGGCTTTTCTCCAGGTCAACTCATTTTTTTTAAGGGCAACTATTCATTTTTTACAATGGCTATACAATATTCCACAGTTTGAATGATTTTTTTACTTATTTCCATTTTATAGATACGGAAGCTAAGATTCAGAGAGCTAAGAAGGTGTCAAAACACTGGCTGCTCTTCCTCATCAGCCCTGTGACACACTATGACCACTCAGAGAGGAAGTGACTGTGGGCAAGGCTTTAAGAACTACCCTGGTGGCAGCTCTCCCTTCCCTGTGACACAAACCAGCAACATCTCATCCAGGAGCCACTTCCTCACCCAAGGTCTCTGAATAAAGAGCTAAGCCCTAAGTGAGGATGGATAGGTAATACGCACATCAATTAAACTCATGCTGTTTCAAGCCTCTGAGATGTGGGAAGGGGGGCTGTGTGTTGCCACAATATAATCTAGACAATGTTAATACAGTGTTTCAAGACTTTCAAATGTTTGGGTGTTCACTGTCACTGGTTTGACCAAGCAACAACATGCTAGTCAATCAAGATGTGGGTTGATGGGATAATAAGAAACTATTTCCTCCCTAACTTCATTCTTTAAAATTATCCATAGCCCTCTCCCCTGCTGCCAAATGACTATGCAAAGGACATGAGAGCAGCACAGAAATGAGAGGTCTGATGACATAGTCCAGTAGGTGGAGAACCATTTTTTGCATGTGGCGAGCCTCTTACGTCAGTCAGGATCATAAGAATGTGGATCCAATTTCTCCAAGTTGCAAACAACATACACAAGAACATGCAACATGGCACTAAAGTCAGTAGTTCCACAAAAAGCCATCCTCAGTACTTGGATAATGGCCAGGGAGGCAGACGAAATGGAGAGGAAGTAGACTGAATGGAACCGGAGGAAAGCCAATTCCAGCACCACTGTGCATCAGTTCTGGACCTCACCTTGCTCAGACAACTGCTCTGAGGATCTGATGATGTACAGCAGGTGCAGTCACAACTAAGGAGAAAATAAACTCTTCAGTTTCAAAATTCCTAATGCAACATATGTTTACTGTATACAGTTTTAAAACAAACAGTGAAACATAAGGGGAAAAATAGAAATTACTCAAATATCACAAATGTTGACATCTTGATGGTAAATCAGCCATATTTTCTTCTAGGTAAATGCATACACTGCTCACACAATTGCACTCATTTCACTTGCTAGCAAGGTAATGCTCAAACTCCTTCAATCTGGGCTTCAACAGTATGTGAAGAAAGAACTTCCAGATGTACAAGCTGGATTTAGAAAAGTCAGAGGAACCAAAGATCAAATTGCCAATATCTGCTGGATCATAGAAAAAGCAAAGGAATTCCAGAAAAACATCTATTTCTGTTTCACTGACTGTGCTAAAGCCTTTGACTGTGTGGATCACAACTGGTAGAAAATTCTTAAAGAGATGGGAATACCAGATCACCTTACCCTCCTCCTGAGAAACTTGTATGCAGGTTAAGAAGCAACAGTTAGAACTGAACATGGAACAACAGACTGGTTCAAAATTGGAAAAGGAGTATGTCAAGGCTGTATACTGTCACTCTGCTTATTTAACTTATATGAAGACTACATCATGCAAGATGCTGAGCTGGATGAAGCACAAGCTGGAATCAAGACTGTTGGCAGAAATATCAACAACCTCAGATATGCAGATGACACCACCCTAATGGCAGAAAGCAAAGACAACTAAAGAGCCTCTTAATGAGAGTGAAAGAGGAGAGTGGAAAAAGCTGGCTTAAAACTCAATATTCAAAAAACGAAGATCATGGCATCGTTTCCCATCACTTCATGGCAAATAGATGGGGAAACAATGGAAACAGTGACATACTTTATTTTCTTGGGCTCCAAAATCATTGCAGATGGTGACTGTAGCCATTAAATTAAAAGATGCTTGCTTCTTGGAAGAAAAGCTATGACAAGTCTAGATAGCACATTAAAAAGCAGAGATATCACTTTGCCAGCAAAAGGTCCATATAGTCCAAAAGCTATAGAAAAACCATAGCTATGGTTTTTCCAGTAGTCACGTATGGAAGTAGAATTGGACCATAAAGAAGGCACAGTGCTGAAGAATTAATGCTTTTGAACTGTGGTGCTAGAGAAGACTCTTGAGAGTCCCTTGGACAGCAAGGAGATCAAATCAGTCAGTCCTAAAGGAAATCAACCCTGAATATTCACTGGAAGGACTGATGCTGAAGCTGAAGCTCCAATCCTTTGGCCACCTGATGTGAACAGCTGATTCACTGGAAAAGACCCTGATGCTGGAAAAGATTCAGGGCAGGAAGAGAAGGGGGGCAAAAGAGGATGAGATGGTTGGATGCCATCACTGAATCAATGGACATGAGTTTGAGCAAACTCTAGGAGATAGTGAAGGACAGGGAAGCCTGCTGTGCTGCAGTCCATGGAGTCACAACGAATCCGACAGGATTTAGTGACTGAACAACAACAACAAAATACATAAAGTACGAGGTCTTCCGCATGCATTTATCAAGTACATGCATACATAAATTAAGAGTTCCTCCTCTCGTGCTCATCTTCTCCATGCTTCCTTTTCAGCTCACGTTCTGGTCCCTCCAAACACACCCCCATCTTCAAGCCCATATCTAGGCTTTTGTGTGTGCATTTGCTCTTCCTAAAATACTCTTCCTGTCTCCACTGTCTCCTCTTCTGGCTAATCCTACTCATCCTCGCGGTCTCAACATATTCACTAACTTAATAGAGGACAATTCTCTGACTGCCACCCCCGCAGATGTCCCGTCCGTGTGCATCCTAGAAGATCCTGTCCTTTTTTCTCACAGCACTGTCATGCTCAACTAGTCTTGCCTCTTTATTTCTATTTTCCTTGCTATACCCCAATTTATGGGCAGGTACTGTGGCTAGTGGCTAGCTCATAGTGAACTCTCAAAAACTGTTGAATAATGAATAACATTTAATAATTCGTGCTACCTGTGTTTCTTCTGAAATCCCCAAAGCACCTGGAATTGCTCAGTAAATATCCACCGAAAGATTAAATATACACGAGACAAAGCAACATGTTTCATTAAATTTATAAATCAGTTGGGAAGAAAACATGAGCAAAAAGGAAGCATCAGTGTGTAATTAAGTGCTATGCCTTTTATTTCTGCTTCCTCCACTGATTCTCTTTAAACAAGAAAAGGGTGAAACAAAATCCCTAACTTCAGTTCCGTGTTTCTTCTCTCTTGGAGGGCATCTTACAGCGCAAGTTGGAATAAGACACTAGCAGCTTTAACATATATACTCCAAAAATCTCAGTGTTTCAACACTAAAGTTGATTTCTCATTCAGGAAAAGTCCAGTGCAAAAAAAAAAAAAAAAAACTTAGCCAGTGGGCAATTAATCTTCCACGTGGTCATTCATGATCCAGGCTCCTTTTACCTATGGCTCTGCCCTTCTCTTCGAACCTGACATTGAACCAGAAGATAGGGAGAGATGAGCCAGGTCTGTAAGTGGCACACATCACATTCACCTCTTTTGCACTGGTTTAAGCTCAGCCACATGGCCACACCTAATTACAAAGGAGGCTGGGAAATGTGGCTGAGCTGTAAAAGGAGTTTTGGAAAAACTTTGTAGTTCTTCTTCCACAAATAGTAAGAGAGTATCTAGCCTTTTAAGATTTAACTTTAGTTTTAAAATTTATTTGGCTGAGCTATGTCTTAGTTACAGTATGTAGGATATAGTTTCCTGACCAGAGATTGAATCTGGGCCCCCAGCATTAGGAGTGCAGAGTCTTAGCTGCTGGACCACCAGGGAATTCCCAGGAGTATCCAGCCATAAGTGATCCCAAGTACAGGTAATTTTGACTTATAGACATTAAAAACACTTGTTTTGATAGAAGAATATCCATATAACTAATATTTAACATGAGAAAATATCATCTCATGTTTTCACATTTTGAAAGGAAAAAAAAAGGGGGTGGTCAGTTCCAGAACTGAGAAACAAAGCCACTAATACTGCTGCTGCTGCTGCTGCTGCTGCTGCTAAGTCGCTTCAGTCCTGTCCGACTCTGTGCAACCCATAGACGGCAGCCCACCAGGCTCCCCCGTCCCTGGGATTCTCCAGGCAAGAACACTGGAGTGGGTTGCCATTTCCTTCTCCAATGCATTAAAGTGAAAAGTGAAAGTAAAGTCTCTCAGTTGTGCCCAGCTCTTAGCGACCCCATGGACTGCAGCCTACCAGGCTCCTTCGTCCATGGGATTTTCCAGGCAAGAGTACTGGAGTGGGTTGCCATTGCCTTCTCTGCTAATACTGGTGACCTCTTCCAAATTCTAAAAGAGAATATTTAAAAAGGTTTTTTATAAATTTTGAAAATAAATAAGAATAACTTGAATACTATAGGCTACTAAAAGCTCATTAGGAATTATCATACACTAAATCAATATTGCCAACATCTGCTGGATCATCGAAAAAGCAAGAGAATTTCAGAAAAACATCTATTTCTGCTTTATGGACTATGCCAAAGCCTTTGACTGTGTGGATCACAATAAACTATGGAAAATTCTGAAAGAGATGGGAATACCAGACCACCTGACCTGCCTCTTGAGAAATCTGTATGCAGGTCAGGAAGCAACAGTTAGAACTGGACATGGAACAACAGACTGGTTCCAAATAGGAAAAGGAGTACATCAAGGCTGTATATTGTCACCCTGCTTATTTAACTTCTATGCAGAGTACATTATGAGAAATGCTGGGCTGGAAGAAGCACAAGCTGGAATCAAGATTGCTGGAAGAAATATCAATAACCTCAGATACGCAAATGACACCCTTATGGGAGAAAGTGAAGAGGAGCTAAAAAGCCTCTTGATGAAAGTGAAAGAGGAGAGTGAAAAAGTTGGCTTAAAGCTCAACATTCAGAAAACGAAGATCATGGCATCTGGTCCCATAACTTCATGGGAAATAGATGGGGAACAGTGGAAACAGTGTCAGACTTTATTTTGGGGGGCTCCAAAATCACTGCAGATGGTGACTGCAGCCATGAAATTAAAAGAAGCTTACTCCTTGGATTTGAAATAGCTCAACTGGAATTCCATCACCTCCACTAGCTTTGTTCGTAGTGATGCTTTCTAAGGCCCACTTAACTTCACATTCCAAGATGTCTGGCTCTAGATGAGTGATTACAGCATCGTGATTATCCAGGTCGTGAAGATCTTTTTTTGTACAGTTCTTCTGTGTATTCTTGCCACCTCTTCTTAATACCTTCTGCTTCTGTTAGGTCCAGACCATTTCTGTCCTTTATCGAGCCCATCTTTGCATGAAATGTTCCCTTGGTATCTCTAATTTTCTTGAAGAGATCTCTAGTCTTTCCCATTCTGTTGTTTTCCTCTATTTCTTTGCATTGATCGCTGAAGAAGGCTTTCTTATCTCTTCTTGCTATTCTTTGGAACTCTGCACTCAGATGCTTATATCTTTCCTTTTCTCCTTTGCTTTTCACTTCTCTTCTTTTCACAGCTATTTGTAAGGCCTCCCCAGATAGCCATTTTGCTTTTTTGCATTTCTTTTCCACGGGGATGGTCTTGATCCCTGTCTCCTGTACAATGTCACGAACCTCATTCCATAGTTCATCAGGCACTAAAAAAGATGCTTACTCCTGGGAAGAAAAGTTATGACCAACCTAGATAGTATATTCAAAAGCAGAGACATTACTTTGCCGACCAAGGTCCGTCTAGTCAAGACTATGGTTTTTCCAGTAGTCATGTATGGATGTGAGAGTTGGACTGTGAAGAAAGCTGAGCGCCAAAGAATTGATGCTTTTGAACTGGGGTGTTGGAGAAGACTCTTGAGAGTCCCTTGGACTGCAAGGAGGTCCAACCAGTCCGTTCTGAAGATCAGCCCTGGGATTTCTTTGGAAGGAATGATGCTAAAGCTGAAACTCCAGTACTTTGGCCACCTCATGCGAAGAGTTGACTCATTGGAAAAGACTCTGATGCTGGGAGGGATTGGGGGCAGGAGGAGAAGGGGATGACAGAGGATGAGATGGCTGGACAGCATCACTGACTCGATGAACGTGAATCGGAGTGAACTCTGGGAGTTGGTGATGGACAAGGAGGCCTGGCGTGCTGCGATTCATGGGGTCGCAAAGAGTCGGACACGACTGAGCGACTGAACTGGACTGAACTACTCCCTGGAAGGAAAGTTATGACCAACCTAGATAGCATATTAAAAAGCAGAGACATTATTTTGCCAACAAAGGTCCATCTAGTCAAGGCTATGATTTTTCCAGTAGTCATGTATGGAGGTGAGAGTTGGACTATAAAGAAATCTGAGTGCCAAAGAATAATGCTTTTGAATTGTATTGTTGGAGAAGACTCTTGAGAGTCCCTTGGACTGCAAGACCTAACCAGTCCATCCTAAAGGAGATCAGTCCTGGGTGTTCATTGGAAGGACTGATGTTGAAGCTGAAACTCCAATGCTTTAGCCACCTGATGCAAAGAGCTAGCTCATTTGAAAAGACTCTGATGCGGGGAAAGATTGTGGGCAGGAGGAGAAGGGGACGACAGAGGATGAGATGGTTGGACGGCATCATCGACTCAATGGACATGAGTTTGGATAGGCTCTGACAGTTGGTGATGGACAGGGAGGCCTGGCCTGCTGCAGTTCATGGGGTCACAAACAGTTGGACACGACTGAGCGACTGAACTGAACTGAAACCAGTATTGAGTCTGGTACATAGTAAGCAGCAAATATGTATTGAGTAGATAATTTTCCATTTTACTTTAAAAGCAACTGTCACATCGATAAACAGCTATAACTTCAGAAAGTTCTTCCTTAATTACAGCAGAGTTTTCCTCTGTAACTGCTAGTTATTATCCTCGCTCTGATCTCAAAACCTACAGTATAAGTTAACTTCCCCATGTGATAGCTGCACACCTATTTGGAGACTTCTCTACATGGTCTCAAGGTCTTTTATTCCTCCCCCTGGTTAAATATTCTGAGTTCCTTCAATTCATCTCCACTGGACATATATTTGAGCTGCTTACCATTTGGCTGACCTTCTCTGAGATCTCACGGATTGATCACAATTTTATGTCCACAATGTTCCCAATGAGGTCCTATTAGCAGTATTCAGTAGACTTATCAGGCCCCAGCTCTGAGGATCCCTAGAATGATTCAAGCAGAGATGATGCTTTCAAAGGGATTCCTGCTTTGGGAAAAGGGCAGGACTTGGAAGGTGGCTTTAAGGGCCCTCGTTACTTTATGATCCCTTAAGTATGTAGGTATTCTCAAAGACAGAAATGTAGATCAATGGAACAAAATAGAAAGCCCAGAGATCAAACCACACACCTATGGACACCTTATCTTTGACAAAAGAGGCAAAAATTTACAATGGAGAAAAGACAATATTTTTAACAGGTGGTGTTGGGAAAACTGGTCAACCACCTGTAAAAGAATAAAACTAGAACACTTTCTAACACCATACACAAAAAGAAACTCCAAATGGATCAAAGATCTAAACATAAGACCAGACACTCTCTGACATAAATCAGAGCAAGATCCTCTCTGGCCCACCTGCCAGAGTAATGGAAATAAAAGCAAAAATAAGCAAATGGGACCTAATTAAACTTAAAAGCTTTTGCACAACGAAGGAAACTATAAGCAAGATGAAAAGACAGCCTTCATAACGGAAGAAAATATTAGCAAATGAAACTGATGAAGAATTAATCTCCAAAATATATAAGCAGCTCATGCAGCTCAATACCAGAAAAATAAACAACCCAATAAAAAAATGGGCCAAAGAACTAAACAGACATTTCTTCAAAGAAGACATACAGATAGCTAACAAACACATGAAAAAGATGCTCAACATCACTCATTGTGAGGTACCATCTCACACCAGTCAGAATGGCTGCTATCAAGAAGTCTACAAACAATAAATACTGGAGAGGGTATGGAGAAAAGGGAACCCTCTTACACTGTTGGTGGGGATGCAAAGTAGTACAGCCACTATGGAGAACAGTGTGGAGATTCCTTAAAAAACTGGAAATAGAACTGCCATACGACCCAGCAATCCCACTGCTGGGCATACACACCGAGGAAACCAGAATTGAAAGAGACACATGTACCCCAATGTTCACTGCAGCACTGTTTACAATCGCCAGGACATGGAAGCAACCTAGATGTCCATTGGCAAATGAATGGATAAGAAAGCTGCGGTACATATACACAACGGACTATTACTCAGCTATTTAAAAGAACACATTTGAATCAGTTCTAACGAGGTGGATGAAACTGGAGCCTATTATACAGAGTAAAGTAAGCCAGAAAGAAAAACACCAATACACCAATATTAACGCATATACATGGAATTTAGAAAGACGGTAATGACGACCCTATACACGAGACAGCAAAAGAGACACAGATGAAAAGAACAGACTTTTGGACTCTGTGGGAGAAGGCGAGGGTGGGATGACTTGAGAGAACAGCACTGAAACATGTATATTGCCTTATGTGAAATAGAAGACCAGTCCAAGTTCAATGCATGAAACAGGGCACTCAAAGCTCGTGCACTGGGACAACCCAGAGGGATGGGATGGGGAGGGAGGTGGGAAGTGGGTTCAGGATGGGGGACACATGTACATCTGTGACTGATTCATGTCAATGTATGGCAAAACCCACAATATTATAAAGCAATTAGTCTCCAATTAAAATAAATTAATTTTTAAAAAGTTTTTAGGTGTTCTGAAATGCTGAAAAGACATCACAGTCAGGGGGATGGTGTGTACAACAGCATGCTCATCCCAGCCACTTTTCTCTCTTCTCAGAATGGATTTGTCTACAGGATGCACACCGTCAATGTCCATTTGGAAAAGGCCTGCAATGCAGGAGACCTGGTTTCGATCCCTGGTTTGGGAAGATTCCCTGGAGAAAGGAAAGGCTACCCACTACAGTATTCTGGCCTAGAGAATGCATGGACTGTATAGTCCGTGGGGTCTCAAAGAGTCAGACACAACTGAGCGACTTTTAATTTCACCTTCACTTTGCAACTGCCCGCCTTTGCCAGAGAGCAGTGGGTAAGTTTAATTCAGGGTGAAACATGAGGAAATCCATTACGTCTGCCATGCCCTCCAATCCAGCCCATATCAGCTATCAAGTGGACATTGCAATCCCCATTCATCTGATTCCTGTATCTAACTTTCAGCTGGTTCTGAACTTGGGAGAGAAAGAAAGAGGTGTGATTTATCACACTCCTGAACTTCTATAAAAAACATAGACTTATGAAAAAGCATAAGAGGGGGACCTAATTTAGATGGGCATAGGTGTTGGGGTACAGTATGAAAGAAAGCCTCTTTAAGTGTCATTTAAGGTAACCTCTAAAGAAACAGAAGTTGACCAAGGAACAGGGAAGAGGTGGGAGGGTGCATATAAAGGTTCTTAGGCAAGAAACTGTCTTGTTTGCGGAACTGAAGGAGTCCAGTGTGGGAGTTATTAGGACTGATACTTTTAGCTCGCTGCCTTCCAGGCAAATAGGATTGCATTTCCTGGTCCCCTTGTGGCTAGACTTGTTTTAGCCAAAGAATTGTAAGAAGTGTCATGTGACATCCCCTGGAAAATGTACCTAATTGCCTGGCTAAAACCCTTTAGGGAGCCTGATAGGCTACAGTCCAAGGGGTCACAAAGAGTCAGACATGACTGAGTGACCAACACACACACAAAGTCCTTCAAAGCTCCCTTTCCCTCTACCATGAGATCTATAATGTTCCTGAAAGTACCTCCTGGATCCCAGAGGAAAGCAAAATGATCAGAGTTCCTGACAAGCCTTGACAGACGCGGAACAAAGAAGAAACATAACTTTTTTGTCACTAAGATCTGGAGTTGTTTTTTATTGGAGCATTACTAGGCTATCTTGACTGATACAATCACAGCCAGTGTAGCTGCAGAATAGTGAGCGGATAGGTACAAGTTACGTCAGACTGATGAGGTAGGATAGCTCAGATCATGTAGGATCTTATAGGCAAAGTAAAGAATCTGGATTTTATCCCAAGTCCAATAGCATGTGCTTAGGGAGGGTTCAGCGGGGGAATTTGACATGTTCCAAATTTTAAGTATTAAAACAAGTTACTGTTGCTATTTGACTATTAAAATACCCCCTTAATCCCAGAATGTGTGTATTAGTGTTAGTCGCTCAGTCATGTCCAACTCTTTGCAATCCCATGGACTATAGCCTGCCAGGCTCCTCTGTCCATGGGATTCTCCAGGCAAGAATACTGGAGTGGGTTGCCATTCCCTTCTCCAGAGGATCTTCCCAACCCAGGGATCAAAGCTGGGTCTTTTGCATTGCAAGCAGATTCTTTACTGACTAAGACATCAAATAGAAAAGACTGTTTTTAAGAAAACCATCAGTAAGCATTTACTGAGCACCTTCTCTCCTTCCATGTGCCAGACCCTGAATTAAGCATTGGAAATACAAAAAATGAGTAAGACACAGTTCCTGTATTCGGAGTCAGGGTTATAAGCAGAATACATGAGGTACATTCGCAGCTTCAGGTGTGTACCGAATGAGGTGAGGCAAAGAAGATAATAACTATTTGAGAGTGGAAGCAAGCTTCAGAGGGAGCAATTATTTGAGCAGGGTCTTGAAGGATGAGTAGGAGTTGGCCAGATAGCATTTTGATTAAGGATATTTTATAATAAGTGGAATTTAATAAATGAAAAAAATAATAAATAAATGGAATAAATAAATATAATAAATGGAAAACCAGGAAAATGTTAGAGGTATGGAAAATGTTTAGGGCAGCTGAGACTATGGAATGGGAGGAATGTGGTAGGGTGTGGTAGACGGTATTACTATTTGCAAATACTGCCCCTCCCCACAGACAACAGGCTTGGCCACGTGAACTGCTTGCAGCAGAAGCTTTAAAGCACCATGTTCTTCCCTCTCTGCCATGACATTCAGCAATGTTTCAGAAAAGGTCCCAGAGCAAAGATGATGTACATGAAGCAGAGACATGGCCAGCCCATAATGGGCGTGCAGCAGGAGTGAGGAATAATTCTGCGGTTGTCATTGGGTCAGATTTTTGCATCGCTACCATAGCATAACCCGGCCTATATAAACGCGTGCATTTCCAGCTCTTAACTTCCAAGCACATAGTAGGATTGCACTTCCCTGAACCTTTTAAGTAAGACAAGGTCACATGACTAGTTTTTAGCCAACATTATATGAACACAAGTAACATATGTCATTTCTTGGAGGCAACTTTTAAAGCCAATAGAAATTCAACTTGCTTTCTTTTTCCTGTTTAGGGGACTGGGTGATTGTAGAAGCACACGTTTCAAGATGAAACCTTCAGACTCTCTTTGAGTGAGTATATTGAGAAAAGCCCCTCTGAACTTGAACAAGTAGTACGAGCAAGAAATAAAATTGTTTCATTAAGCCACTGAGATATTGGGATTATTATGGTAGCAAATCTAGCCTATCCTGACAAACATAAAAACTGGCACCTAGACACAGGGTAATGTAAAAACAACAATGATTGAACTGTTTAGAGGGCAGTAATTAAGAACTCTGTTGTCAGACGGTAAAAGGATGGTGATCTATTTGGTAAACTGTGATAATCTAGAAGGCATATCATGAACCTAATGAACTAAAGCAAGAGGTTGTAAAACAAAATGTTAGCAGCATGTGTTGGTGGCTGCTGGATGCACTTAGAAACATTACAAAAACGAGGTGAGCGCAGAGAAGATTTGGCCAGTTTGTAAGCAGGAATAAGAGTGCAGGCAAACTATAAATTCAGAGATATGAAGGGTTAGAGGAAGGTATTGTTTCTCCATCTCAACTAGTAAAATATAAAATTAAGGAAGGTTTTCAGCAAGAAAAGGCCAATGAAAAACAACCCTGAAGTATGGCTAAAGTTAAAGGTATGGCCTTAAACCTATTGTTAAAACTTCTGGATAAATTAAGATGTTACTCAGCATATCTTTCAATTAGAGAAAGGGGCTCTGGAAAAGGAAGGAAAACTAAGGCTCTCCCACCTAAGCCCCATAAGCCCAAAGCACTGAAAACCAAGTCAGGAGAGAGAGACAGAAAGACAGAAACATGGAAACCATGGATGCTTGTCTAGAAAAGAACTGGCTGCAGCTACTAGCACATAGAAAGCCTGGAATCAAATAGATAAGAAACGTACATTATGGGGAGAGCTACACTGCCAGAAGAACATCAGCCTGGATTAAAGGAGATTGTATTCCCCCACATCTATCCCTATTTTTAAAAGCTGATTTTAAAACCTATTCCCTATGCCTGCTTTATATGTAGAGAAGGAAGAGTCTCTTAGAGTACAAGGCCAGGGGTCACGGAAAACAATGGCCAGGGCGGCCACACTTAGGGAGCAGAATCCAGGTCTGCTCAGGGTGTTGGGTGAGGTGTGGGATGGGCAACATGTCTGCTCTGTGGATTAATGTCCACAGTGGTGCCCCCTTCCTTCACTTTGGTGTATCCATTGCAGTTATCCTGTCTGTCCCACTGTTATACCCTGAGGGTGTGTTGGGCAGACATCTTGCCTTTGGATGAAGAGGCACATCTGGAGCCAATATAGAGTCTACTGCGTATCACCCACTACCTGAAAAGTGAGCTCGATATACTGTGACTAGATGGGTCTGCATGGTCAACCCCCTTGAGGAGAGTGTGAGGGAATTCTGCCTGAGGGAGGACAGTAAGCCAAACATTTGGTGAACAGAAAGGGAGACTGTTCGAGTCATTAGTATTGTTCCCCAAATATTCCTGGCTCTCTTCCTTCAAGACACTTGGCAGGATTACAGAGCTTTAAAGTCAGGCAAGGCCACGTGACTGGCTCTGGCCAAGGATCCGTGAGCAGGAGTGCAGTGTGTCACTTCCAGGTGGATGCTCTGAGAGCCAGTGAATGATCTGCTGCCTCCCCTCCACCCAGCAGAGACAGTAAGGAGACTTATGCATCAAGAGAAAGCCTTCTTCAGCCCAAGCCCATGGTGAATGAAACCCCCCTGCAGACTCACAGTGGGGACATGGCATGAGAAGAAACAAACTTACTGGGATAAGCCACTGAGATGGTACGGTTGTTTGTTGAGGCAGCAGAGCCCAGGCTTTCCTGATCCTAGGAGTGAGGGATGGGGCTGGAGAGCAGGAGCTAGGCTGTGAAAGGCCCCCTCCCACACAAAGGCATCTGAACCCTCTCCTGGTTGTGAGGGGAAGCCAGTGAAGGCTTCCAAGCAAGGGCGTTAACATGAAAAGATCTGTTATTTTTTGGATGAAATATGCTATTTCTTAACATAAGGAGAAAATCAGCCTACTAAACCACATAAGGCAGAGAGGAACACACAGAACCCTTAGGCAAAAGATATATATTTATATAATGTCCTAAGTTTTGAAATTTCTAAATACAGGAGCTCTGAAAGGAGGCTTTGAAAGGAGCTACAGAGAACTGGGCAAGACAATTTCTTCCATCGCACTATCTAAACACCGTTTCCTCTGCAGACAATCAATACTTTACAAGAAAGTCTCCCATAGCAGAGAAGATATAAAAAGGGAATGTAACAAACACCTGAAGTCAATTTCCAGCTGCCTGTGTGACCTGAGCAGGATACTTAAAAGTCTCTGGGCCTAGTTCCTCATATATTAAATCTGGATAATAATATATTGTATGTAGCTCAAGATAGTTGTGGGGGAGAAACAGCATATATAAATTGCTCTGGTGAAGGCCTGGTTGATAGTAGGTGTTTATTACATGACATCCATTTTTATTACTGTTATCATTAAAACTATTATTTAAAAAAAAAAACCAGCATCTCCCTGATTACAAAAGAAAATGATTCAGGGCAACAATATAGGGGAAAATGTTCCTTCCTGGAGAAAAGTAACTAGATCTTGTCATCGCTGTATTCCCCACCCCCACCGCACTACCTGGCTGACAGTAGCCACTGTTTTCCCTGCTGCATGAGGGAATGAGGGGCAAGTAAAGGAAGTAAAGGAAAGCTGTCAAGATGTCCCTAACACCAGCTGCTGCTGGGCTGCTGAACCTCAACTCTCAAAGCCACAAATACCTTAAAGCTCCGGGCTATGCAAGCTCAGAAGCTGAAAAGCCAGAAGTAGGACCTAGGGACATAAACTGCTGCAGGTCCAACGTCAAACCACGGTCCTGGAGAAAACCCTGGAAGGAGCTGAGTTCTGACCCTTTCCTCCCTCACCCTCCTCACAGGTTAAATCCACCTGTTCCTGCCAAGTCACACTCATATCCTGGCATTCCATGGACGCTCCGGAAGCTCCGACTAACGGCAGGGAAGGGGGCTGTTGGTGACCACCTCCTAGCCCTTGAGGCAATGACTCTACACTAACCCAGGCCTATGAGGTGGGTCTCACCAGCCCCTCTTGCAGATGAAGAAACTCAGGGAAGTTCTCTGATTCGCTCCCTTCACATTGCGGCAGCGTTGGCCAGGAGAGAACCCACGATTCCAGACTTCGGTATTCTTTCCACCGTACACTCTTCCCTAAGGGGCGCGGGGTTGGGGGAGGAGAAGAATAACCACCACTGAAAAGGAACCACTTACATGGGTCTAGCGCTTCCTAGAGGCTACACAGGATATGGGCCCACCCCCCAGCCGGGAGCGGAGAAATTTTAAATCTTTATTCTACTCACTCGCTGCGTGACTTTTGGCAAGTGTCTGCTGCTCTCGGACTTGTTTTCCCGGAAGCAAATCGGGGCGGGAGGAGTGGCGTGTGCGTGTGTGTGTGTTTGTGTGTACATGTGATGTGCGGTGTGTCTATGCATGTTGTGCGGGGGCGGGGAGTAGACTATCACCGGGGTTCCCCGAGCTTCGGATTCTCCAAACGCTCGTTCTCAACTAGACGCCGAGTTGCCCCTTAAATCCACCTCCTGTAAGAAACCTTTCCGAGGCAAAGATGCGAACCCCCGCATCCTTTCTCCCACGGTCGGGAGGGTGAGGTGGGAGTGCGGAGGGGACTTAGCCGAACACCCAGTTTCAAGCAATGCAAATCACTGGACTTCCAGACAGAGCCAGACAGTCGCTATTGAACTTGACCAGGAGACAAACTTCAGGGCATTCTCAACGTGGGGGGCCGACTCTCACGAACTGCCCCCAAATTTAAAAGCCACTTTCACTCGCCCCCACAGGGGACTTAACAGAGCCACCTTAAGGGCGGTGCTCCCGCCCCCCGGAAGTGCGGGGGGGCCAGGGACCCGGGCGCTCAACCGGCCCGGCCCGGCCCGCCCCGAGCGGCGGCGAAGTGCCCGCGGGTGACATCGAGCCCCCAAGTGGGGAAATACCACCCGCCCCGCGCCCTCGGCCCCAGACACCTGGCTCGGTTCCCCTGGCCTCCTGGGTCCTAGCATCCCTGGCATTCCCGTCCGAGCCCTAAACTTCAGCCCACTTCCCTCAGAGGCTGGGAGCGCCGGAGTCCGCCCGGCTCGCGGCAGCCACCGTCACTAGACAGTCAAACCCCAAGACGTCAGCCCACAATGCACCGGGCGGGCCGGGAAAGACGCGCCGGGGAGGGAGGGGGAAGAGAGGGGCGCGAGTCGCGCGGAGCGGGTTGGGGGGAGGAGGAGAAAGAAGGGCCCAACTGTAGGAGGGCAACGGAGCATTACCTCATCCCGTGAGCCTCCGCGGGCCCAGAGAAGAATCTTCTAGGGTGGGGTCTCCATGGCGACGGGTGGGCCCGCCCCCCTGAGAGCGACGCGAGCCAATGGGAAGGCCTTGGGGTGACATCATGGGCTATTTTTAGGGGTTGACTGGTAGCAGATAAGTGTTGCGCTCCGGCTGGATAAGGGCTCAGAGTTGCACTGAGTGTGGCTGAAGCTGCGAGGCGGGAGTGGAGGTGCGCGGACGCGGGCAGGCAGACAGGCACAGTCAGTCGAGAAGGACAGCAAATCCTATTTTCCAATTTCTCTCCAACTGCCCGGAGCTAGCGCTTGTGGCTCCCGGCCTGGTGTTTTGGGGAGCGCCGGGAGAGCCCCTTCGCCAGCCGCCCCCAGGCGGAGAGCCCCGCTGCGCGGGCGCTGCTGACAGCGCGGAGAGCGGCTACTGTCCGCCCGGGGAAGTCCGGAGAGCGGCTGCAGCGGCAAGAACTTTCCCGGCCAGGAAGACAGGAGACAAGTGGCCGCCGGGTCCCGGAACGAACTTTTGCAAATCTTGCCTCCGCCCGAAGCTGCCGCGGCGGCGGTGAAGGAAAAGAGGCGGCGGAGAGAGGAGGACGTGCGCTCCGCTTCGATCGCACCGGTTGCTGAACTTGGGCGAGCGCGAGCCGCGGCTGCCGGGCGCCCCCTCCCCCTCTCAGCGGAGGAGGGGACAGTCTTCCGAGTCGGGGCGGCGGACACCCGCCGCCGGCAGGCAACCGCGGGGTCCGCGCTCCCTGCTATCACCGGGAAGCGAGTTCGTCCGCGGGCTCTGAGGAACCGCTGCGCTCGAGAGAGCTCCGTGAGTGACCGCGACTTTTCAAAGCCGGGCGGCGCGCGCGAGCGGACAAGTAAGAGCGCGGGCGGCGTCTTAACCCTGCGATCCCCCGGACCGAGCTGGTGAGGAGGGCGCCGGGGGCGGGGGCTGCCAGCCGGCGGGGGCGCGCGCTCTTCCAGAAACTTTCCTTGCTTACTGCCCGGGGAGGCGCGGGTGTCCCCCGCTTGCCAGCGCGCTGTTGCGGCCCCGAAACTTCTGCGCGCAGCTTAAACTAAGCCCACGCGAAGTGACGGACTGTTCTATGACTGCAAAGATGGAAACGACCTTCTACGACGATGCCCTCAACGCCTCGTTCCTCCAGTCTGAGAGCGGCGCCTACGGCTACAGTAACCCCAAGATTCTGAAGCAGAGCATGACCCTGAATCTGGCCGACCCGGTGGGCAGCCTGAAGCCGCACCTCCGGGCCAAGAACTCCGACCTCCTCACCTCGCCCGACGTTGGGCTGCTCAAGCTGGCGTCGCCCGAGCTGGAGCGCCTCATCATACAGTCCAGCAACGGGCATATCACCACCACGCCGACCCCCACCCAGTTCCTGTGCCCCAAGAACGTGACGGACGAGCAGGAGGGATTCGCCGAGGGCTTCGTGCGCGCCCTGGCCGAACTGCACAGCCAGAACACGCTGCCCAGCGTCACGTCGGCGGCGCAGCCGGTCAGCGGGGCGGGCCTGGTGGCCCCGGCGGTGGCCTCGGTGGCGGGCGGCAGCGGCAGCGGCGGCTTCAGCGCCAGCCTGCACAGCGAGCCGCCGGTCTACGCCAACCTCAGCAACTTCAACCCCGGCGCGCTGAGCAGCGGCGGCGGGGCGCCCTCCTACGGCGCGGCTGGCCTGGCCTTTCCCGCGCAGCCCCAGCAGCAGCAGCAGCAACCGCCGCAGCCACCGCACCACCTGCCCCAGCAGATACCCGTGCAGCACCCGCGGCTGCAGGCCCTGAAGGAAGAGCCGCAGACGGTGCCCGAGATGCCCGGGGAAACGCCGCCCCTGTCCCCCATAGACATGGAGTCCCAGGAGCGGATCAAGGCGGAGAGGAAGCGCATGAGGAACCGCATCGCTGCCTCCAAGTGCCGGAAAAGGAAGCTGGAGAGGATCGCGCGGCTGGAGGAAAAAGTGAAAACCTTGAAAGCGCAGAACTCGGAGCTGGCGTCCACTGCCAATATGCTCAGGGAACAGGTGGCCCAGCTTAAACAAAAAGTCATGAACCACGTTAACAGCGGGTGCCAACTCATGCTAACGCAGCAGTTGCAAACGTTTTGAGGCGAGACTGTCGGGGGCTGAGGGGCAACGGAGAAAAAATATAAATAACACAGAGAGACAGATTTGAGAACTTGACAAGTTGCGAGAGAGAAACAGAGAAAAAAACAAAAGTGTCCGAGGACTAAAGCCAAGGGTATCCAAGTTGGACTGGGTTGCGTCCTGACGGCGCCCCCAGTGTGCACGAGTGGGAAGGACTTGGCGCGCCCTCCCTTGGCAAGGAGCCAGGGAACGGCCGCTCGCGGGCTGCCCGGGTTTGCGGACGGGCTGTCCCCGCGCAAACAGAACGTTAGACTTTTCTTTAACGTTGACCAAGAACTGCATGGACCTAACATTCGATCTCATTCAGTATTAAAGGGGTGGGGTGGGGGAGGGGGTTGCAAACTGCAATAGAGACTGTAGATCGCTTCTGTAGTACTCCTTAAGAACACAAAGGGGGTGGGGGAGGGGAGGCGGGAGGGAGGTTTGTGAGAGCGAGGCCCAGCCTGCAGATGAGCTCTTTCTGGCCTGCCTTCCATAACTGTTTATGTACATATATATATTTTTTAATTTGATGAAAGCTGATTACTGTCAATAAACAGCTTCATGCCTTTGTAAGTTATTCATGTTTGTTTGTTTGGGTGTCCTGCCCAGCCTTGTTTGTAAATAAGAGATTTGGAGCACTCTGAGTTTACCATTTGTAATAAAGTATATAATTTTTTTTATGTTTTGTTTCTGAAAATTCCAGAAAGGATATTTAAGAAAATACAATAAAATATTGAAAAAGTTACCCCTCCCCCAACCTCTTTTCTGCATTATCTATAGATTACTTGTCTAGGTGGAGTTGAAAGAGTTGAGTGTCAATTAAAATCACTGTGGGTGCTTCTTACTAGCAGGCCCTGAAAACTGTTGTCTGCTTGACTTGAGAAAGAACTGCAGCTGATGCTGTCATCAAGTTAATACTTTTCCCTCCCCAGCAATCTACATAGAGTTGCTTACAAAGGATAGTGTGGCATTTCAGGAAGATGAGAGAAGGGAGGTTGTGGTGGAGAGGGACAGCCCACTGGGAAATCTAACATTTTAGTTTGGATTATATCAAGTGGCATGTGCTGTGACCATTTATAATGTTAGTAGAAATTTAAACAATAGATGCTTATTCTCAAAGCAGGAACGGTGGCAGATTTTTTACAAAAGCTGTATCCTTCCAATTTGGAATCTTTAACGATTCCTAGATAAAAGAGATGGTCTTTGCTTATGAATATTTATAACAGCATTCTTGTCACAATAAACGTATTCAAATACCAATAACAGATCTTGATTTCCTTTCCCTTTTGTCCTTTTTTTCCTCCCAAGTTCTATTCTGAAGCTTTTCTTTTCAGTTGCTGGGGTTAACATTATGAAGTTATTTGGTAATTAAGAAGCAAAGAATTTAGGAAAAGTCAACACAGAAGTTGCAGTCTGGATGAAATGTTCTCCCTGCTTCATTCATTCTCTTTCTCTCTCTCCCTCCCTACTTCTGTTCCCACTCACCGCTCCCTGAAATAAACACCTGTGCCTAGACAAATTACCAGTATAGCAGTTTACTGTTTCAAATTCTATAGTTTCTTCATTCATCTCTAAAATAAGCTTGCTTAAATTATTATAGACTCTCAAAAGATGGTAATTTAGATACTATAAAAAGATCCACAAGAGAAAAAACATGAACATAAATGCAGTGATTGCTTATGTATTAATAAATCAAACCTCCACTCTGGGGAAATGGCGAACTTAAATTCTGTCTGCAGATAAAACTTAAGAGATCAATAAGGCAGAACTCAACAAGGGAACAATTTTTGCTTGGTTGCTTTTAATCCCAAGAGCCAGTGTGATTATCAAGCAGCAAAAGCAATTTGATATCCAGGAATATTTCACAAACCACTAATTGAGGCAGGCGGTTTGCTCATTAGCAGTGCTCTAGTACCCAACAGGTCTGAGAGTGCTAATACCCTGCCTATGGCTGTAAATCCAAAGACACAAAGAGTTTTTCCTTGGGAGGATATCTAGGAGTGGAAGGGATTGGACTGAGTTGTTACCTATCAGATACTCCATTGTAATAATACTTCAGCAAAGGATTACTGGGAGCAGAGACGAGTTTGCCAAACGGTGAATTTGCTGATGTCAGCAACCCGGAAGGTGAGTTTATTTTGACCATATGTAGGAATAGTGAGCAGAGGGACAATAAAGCACTCTGGGGTGGGGCTCTGTGGAAGCTAAACAAGAGCCAACTAGAAAAAATAAGCAGGCTGGGGAATTAATTACCTGCAAAGGTAGACTAAGCCCAGACAACAGAACAGCACAGAAAAGCCACACCACTCCCCAGTTTGCTTTAGACTCTGACGTTTAAAAGAAAGAAAGCCTGAAACTCATAGCTATCGCTACCCTTGTTTGTTTCAATTATGGCTTTGAATGTATATCCCTGAAACTCTTTAACAAAAGAGACAGAAAATAATTGTGGTAGAGGAAATTCACCAATGATCTCCTATAAACTTTGGAAACAGAAAATCAGATACTTGCAGACACTCAAAAGTCACTGTTAAAAAAAGTCAGTTATTTTGACACTCAATGAGTTATTGTTTGGGTAACACTAACAGTTGGAGAAGATGAAACCAGTGGTACATGAAACCATGAATCCTCTTTTGCTTTGTTTTACATATGTATATTTCAGAAATTCTTAACTCTTTGTGTCCACTGGGGCAGAGGGCTCATAACTCAGTGAAATGCCTATAAAACTGTGTTTGCGTATGGGTGTGTACGTGTGCACACACACATACTCCCCTAGGGAGAGAGATCATTAGCTCTGTTTAGTTCTCAAAAAGTTCCATGACTCAAAAAAGGTTAATTTCTAAGCTGAATGTTTATACATTCACTGTGAAAAACATATCTGTGTGTGAATTTGAATTTCATGCATTTTCACCTCTTCATGCTTCTTGTACACATTTCTCTGCCTGGTATACTTTTCTTTCTGGCTCAACTGCTGAATCCTACCCATTTGTTAAGGCTTTGCAAAAGTGGCACCTTCTCTGTGATGCCTTTCGTGCTAACTCCCTCTTCAGGTGGAATGAATATTCTCCATTGAGCATCCCTAACATTTTATCAAAACTTCTGATAGCACTTATCAAAGGATTATCATTGTGAACCTCTCTGTGTCGTGGTCAGAACCTACCCTATTCATCTGCGGACCCCAGACTCCTAGTACAGTTTCTGGTTGCATAGATGTTCATAAAATAAATATGTGTTAACAGGATAGACAATTGAACTTAAATGCTCCAAAATAATTCTAGGTTAATTTCTTCTAGTGCAATATACTTCATCCGTTTCCAAGTGTACAATTCCAAATGGATTGAAGACCCTCAGAAAAGTCAAGTCTGGACAATCACCAGGTACTAAAGCCCAGTTCTCAATGAGTGCTCTTAAGAGAATTAAACTGTTAGCACCTTCATTCTTCCTGGCTTCCCTGGTGGCTCAGTGGTAAAGAATCTACCTGCCATTGCAGGAGATGCAAGTTTGTTCCCTGGGTTGGAAAGATCCTCTGGAAAAGGAAATGGCAACCCACTCCAGTAATCTTGCCTGGGAAATTTGGACAGAGAAGCCTGGCAGGCTACAGTCCATGAGATCGCAAAGAGTTAGACACAACTAAGCAACTAAACAACATTCATTCTTCCCCAGCCACAGAGAGTGTCCCTTCCATCCTCTGCTAATGCAAGTGGGCATTTGCTTATATCAAATGGGCCTGTTTGAAGCATTAGGCTTGGAGGTGGAGATGGGGGAGGATAAAATGTGATCATTAGGCAGGAACAAAAAATAGTTCCAGATGTAGCCTTATTAAAACCAACTATTTCACTGATAATGACTGAAAGAAATTTCTGTTTGCAAAGTTAATGTATTTCAGGGGTCCAGAAGTTAGTACTCAAGGTTTACTTGATGGAGACATGCTAATATATCTAATCCCCATGTAATTTTATTATTAGAGAAGATGCACATCGATTGATCCAAGGAAAAAAATGTCTTTCAGTCTTGCTCACCTCTTGCTCCCACCACCTACTTCTGTATGTAGCAAGTAGAATGTTATAGAAGAAGGGAAGAGGGCTAGAAGCTGGGATAGCCACAGAAGGTGAAACAATCCCTTCCTGACTCTGGAATTTGGCTCTAGTTATTTGGTTTTGGACTTTTGACATCGCAAAAAGGGCATTGCCCTGGGCCTACAAGACAAACCCTGTTCTCTAGGAATTCCCAGTCTTGTGGGGAGGAGTACAGAGATGAAGCGGAAAGAGGTGCCAGACGCAGGAGGAGGTGTCTTTATCAGGAAAGACTTCACGGGTGAAGTGACATCTTGGTGGAACTCAGCAGGCAGAAAAGGGTGGAGGAGGAACCTGTATGCAAAGGCACAAGACATCAGAAAACATGTGATGGGGGACTTGTAAGCTGCTTGGAGAGGAAGATGTGAGAGAAAAATGAAGGAGAAGAAGCAGAAAAGTTTAAGGTTTCATTTGTGAAGTACTATCTGTTCCACGCCAAGAGTTTGGTTGTTATCCTAGTCTTTATGGAGAAATACTCGAATTGAGACGACAGAGGATAAGATGGCTGGATGGCATCACTGACTCGATGGATGTGAGTCTGAGTGAACTCTGGGAGTTGGTGATGGACAGGGAGGCCTGGCGTGCTACGATTCATGGGGTCACAAAGAGTCGGAAACGACTGAGCAACTGAACTGAACTGAACTGAAAGAAAGCTGAGCGCCAAAGAATTTATACTTTTGAACTTTGGGGTTAGAGTAGATTCTTGAGAGTCCCTTGGACTGCAAAGAGATCCAACCAGTCCATCCTAAAGGAAATTGGTCCTGAATACTCATTGGAAGGACTGATGTTGAAGCTGAAACTCCAATTCTTTGGCAACCTGATGTAAAGAGCTGTTTCATCTGAAAAGACCCTGATGCTGGGAAAGATTGAAGGCAGGAGGAGAAGGGGATGACAGAGGATGAGATGGTTGGATGGCATCACCAAATCAATGGACATGAGTTTGAGTAAGCTCCAAGAGTTGGTGATGAACAGGGAGGCCTGGCGTGCTATAGTCCATGAGGTTGCAAAAAGTCAGACACAACTGAGCAACTGAACTGAACTGAGATGATTTAAGAGTTCAACATGTCAAGAATAGAAAAGAGAGGGTAAGGAATTCCAGAGGAAGGGTCAGCGTGAGGGGAAGCCTGGGGGAAACTCTAGGGTGCCCTAAGTGTGACGGGAAGGCCTATCTGCTTGGATTCAGGTGAGCAGAGGGGAGTGAGCACTGAGATTGGTGCTGACCAGTTTATGCTTTGTTCTCTCCAATGCGCTTTCACCCCTTCAGTTTCACTTTATTTTCGCCACTACCCTGCATGCATCACTGTTAGTAACTGTGTTTCACAGGAACAGAAGCTGAGGCTCCCAGTGAGTTTTAAGAGTTTCTGTTGAGACTCCTCATCCAGTGACTGATGGAGCCATGATTAGGTCCCCAGCCATCAAGAACCATATCGTTCTCCTCTATTGTTCCACAAACCAGATGCCCTGGTGATCCTGGGACACCTTGATTCTACAGTAAGGACCCTGAGGAACTGAATTAGTCATCAGAAGGTTCTTTGATGTGCACAGCATCTGAGCAAAGGTAATCAGATAGTCTCCTGGGATATTTCCTCCATGCTAGTAATGTCTAATGAACTCTCCTTGCCCTGATGCAAAACCCTTCACTCTGGAGGGACCAGGATACTAGTGCTGAGAAGCCCTGACAGTTTCTTGCTATACAAACTTCCTTCATGTACATCCACTAAAAGGCATTGCCTGATGGTTGCTTCATCATTCCTTCAAAAACCTGGGTTACCAGATCATTGAGTTACTGCCTTCTTGGGCTATAAATATTCACTAGCTACTTGGACAGAACCTGGGTGTTTCCTAGGCCTCCTTGGGACTTTCTGTCCATTAGCTTCTGCTGATAGCAGATCTCTTCCAGGGTGTATTTGATTCATCCTGTATTCATGCTTGTAGAGAGGAACATCCTGACCTTATGGCAAATCTTGAAAAAAGATAAGCAGGTACCTGGACCATTATATAATCAATCACACTACCAGTTAGGATGCTTACACAGGCCAGTAACAGAAGGCACAATTTAAACAAGGTCCCGGGCGAATATAGCAGCTCAGCAACATCATCATGGGCTTTCATCTTTTCCTTTCACCATCCTCAGGGTGTGAGAGATGCTCCTTGTGTGGACTCAAGACGGCATCAACAGGGACTTCCCCGGTAGTCCAGTGATTAAGAATCCACCTTCTAGTGCAAGGGATAGGGGCTTGATCCCTGGTCGGGAACTAAGATCCCACATGCCCTGGGACAAGCTTCATGGACTGCAACTACTAAGCCCGCATTCCACAAGGAGAGATCCCACGTGCTGAAGCTAAGACCTGATGCAGCCAGATAAATAATAATTTTTTAACAAATAAGTAAAAATCAAGGCTCTGATAGTAAGAAACTACTGAGTTGGAGGATGGCTTTTGGACTGGTAGATAGTCATTAGTCCTCTCCGCCAGATATTTCTGGTTTTCCTCTTGGGTACAAGGTAGGGTAGTACTTCCCTATCTTCCACCTTTTGGATGTTGAGTAAGAGGCCTTGTGACTTTGTCAGCCAATGAAATACCAGCAGTGGTGACATCCTGACTTCTTTAAGAGGAAGTGTGAGATTTGCCGCATTTCCTTTTCCCAACCTTGGCAACTGTGGAAGCGCAGAGATGGAACATCTATTAACCTGGTCCTTAAATGACGCTGATGCAGATTAGAGTCCCTCCCCATGGCCAGCATCTACAGTAGACATTTAACAGGCGCAAGGATTAAACTTTTGTTGTATTAAGACACAGAGATTTGAGGACATCTTGTTATTGTAGCATTACCTAGACTTTCCTAACCGCTCCAGTAGGAAACAACAGTGTCTGCCACACGTATAGTTAAATTTTAAAAACCTGTAAAATATTCAATATACATACCAGTTACTAAATTTCTACTATGTAGCAGACACTGTACTAGGACTTACAAGGTAAATGTTATAGAGTTTTATTGTAATACATGAGAAAATGGAGGTTTCTATCTTATTCAGGTTCAAAAAATAAGTAACTTGGGGAAGCGCGAAGTGAATCCAGGTTCTTAATTCCAGAGAGCTTGCTTTGCTCACCTATGACCTTGCCCTTGAGTAGTACTGCCACATGAATTTATATCTCAGTGGAACCTCACAGCCTCCCTGCCACTGGCATTGCTATCACTGCACACTGCGAATGAGGAAACTGAGATTCAGAGAAGAAAACTAACTTGCAAGACTACAGAACTGGGAACACACCAGAGACTCTGCCCTTTCCATAGTTCCTCGCTACCCTTCTGACTACATGAAGAGTCGAGATGTTACAGGCTGGAAGAGAGAAGTAGAGTTTTAGGACTTGGTGGCGACACAGGGATTTTGGAGTCAGGTACCCAGGGGTTCAGCCTGGAAGCTCAAAGCGGGGAGGTGCAGATCAATTTCTTTAACGTTGCTAAGTCCTTCTTTTGTAAAATTGAGGCCAGCCATGGCTACCTCAGAAGGTTGCCGAAAGGTTCAGATATAGCCTGGAAGGTTCAGATGCCCCATATAGAACAGGCAAGCAATAATTCATCATTTTTTCCACTGTAGATTTGTTAAGAAGAAATGATCAGGAATCCCACCTCCCTGCCCAAGCCAGCGCAGATTCATACACACACACACCCCCCACACACACCACCATGACTGAAATGAAAACATTTTCCATTAAGATTCAACGAGGTCTCCCAGGACCTGCTTCTTGGTCATATAAGGGCTGGCAGGTCCTCTCTGCGGGCTGGAGAAAAGTTTTGTTTCCCCAGCTGCACTCACAGGGGAATACTCTGCAGGCACGGCGTTGGGAACCTGTTTGGCTTGGCTCAGAGGCCTGTCAGCACATTCAGGAAGTGAAGTCAGAAGAGGCAGGATTTCAAACAGCCAGCTGCACATGAATGCCCGAGCGGTGAAATGCCTTATCCAAGCAGGGTGCCTCTCAGCCTGGGTTGCCCTGAGAGCTGTCAAATGAGCCTCTGAGGATGGCTCTGGACCAGAAAAGGAAGAAGCGATTGGTGGCATGCAGGGAAGGGCCATGACCTCACAGCAAAGCAGCCAGAAGGGCTGTGTGGGGTCATCTCAGCCATCTCCTCTCTCAGCTTGCTGGGAGAAGAGTTAGCTTCATCCTCGGTCTCCACGTGATAGTGCCCAGCTGCTCCCACTCTCTGCCCATAGGAATAAGTGAAATGGAGGTAGCAGTTCCTCATGTCCTCCCAGGATGGTGTTTTATTGATCTGACTGGGCCTCATATCCATCCCTGGACCAATCAGATACAGGACATACTGTCAATAATACCAGGTTGGCTGAGGTGTATAGGTCAATTGCCCACCTCTAAAACCAAAGTATTGATGGGAGTTCCATTAAAACACGTGGCCAGAGAAGAGAATAAGGGAGAAGATCTTCAAAGGACAATCAGAACCTACAAAGGAGTAGGTGCTGGAGGTCAAACAGATGTTTATTGTTATTATTATCAAACCCATACCAGGATGAAGGGGCATCTACTTCACTTCCAAAATCAGGTTGGCACTCATGATCCACAGTTTTACCTCTTTTAATGAATTGGTGAGTCCAGATATAAATCAAGAGCATGCTTCCTTGGATGGAAAATGCTCAGGAGGGATGTATTCAATGATATAAACATATAAAAAGATCCTGTGGAAAAATTATTAATCTTAGTTGTGGTTATGATATTCACTGTAAAAACTTGACATAGGCCAATTAAAAGAGAGAATTGAATATCCTCCAAGCAAGATTTTGAAACATCAAAAAGCCCTCCAAGTATGTCTACTTCTGGTCTGTGTTTTTCTCTACTTACCCTGCCCATTGAACTGTATCAGTATCAGTTTCTACACCAGGATTTGCACAATTCAATTGTTAAGGTAGCAGAAGTAGAAAAAAGTCTGAGATCAATTATCATCATGACCGAACCCTGAAAAAGGAGAATCTAATAGAAAATGAAGTGTACTTTCTCCTCCCTACAACAAATCAAAGATCTTTACTCCCAAGAACCAGAATGTGAGAAGGATCTTTGAAAATCCTTAGAATTGACTATAAACATAAGTGAATGATAAACCCAGTGTTGCAAGTAGGAAATGCCGAGAGGTTGATGAGTATCTACTGTGTGGCTTAAAACGTTGGTGGGAGGTAATATAGTAACCAGTTCTTGACGTAAATAGTCTTAAAATCTTTCCACCTGAGGACAGCATTATGAGACTTAATGATTGTCATGCTCTCAGAAGGTCACGTGCTCTATTCATTCACCCCGTATTTATTGAATTCATTCATCTCCTCTGTCCAGGCACCTGCTAAGCACTGCAGGTGAGAATTTATGTAAAACCTGGATCCTGCTATCAAAGTCAGGTGGCTTCAATACATAATTGTCATGACAGGTAAATATAGGATACTTCGGGAATAAGAACCCAACCTAAGGGAGTTCAGCAATGGCTTCACTGAGGAGCTGATTTAGAATTGGATCTTAAAAGAGATGAGTAGGCGTTTGACAGGAAAATGGGTAGATAGTACTCCAGGGAGATGGGACGTTGAGGACTAAGGTAAGTATCAACTATTCACAGACAAAATGGAGGGAGTTCCTACCCACGTATTATTAGGTAAAAAAAAGAGAGAGAGACACCAAACAAATTATCAAAGATATTATCACAATTACTTTATACAGCCCAGATCTTTACAGAGTGCTGCAGAAAATATGTACAGCAGTGTCTGCAGTCCATGGGGTCACTGAGGGTCGGACACAACTGAGCGACTTCACTTTGGCTTTTCACTTTCATGCATTGGAGAAGGAAATGGCAACCCACTCCAGTGTTCTTGCCTGGAGAATCCCAGGGACAGGGAGCCTGGTGGGCTGCTGTCTATGGGGTCGGACAGGACTGAAGTGACTTAGCAGCAGCAGCAGCAGCAGCAGTGTCTGCAGAGACTGGGAAGCCACAACCCTAGCTTTCACTGAGGGATGAGGAGGGCCTGGCCTCAGTCTAGGAAATCAGGGAAGCCTCCTGGAGGAAGTGACTTTTATTTAAACTGAGACCTGAAGGAATTAGTCAGGCATATGGGGTAAGTGGGGAGAGCACTGCTGTCTTAGGCTAGAGCATATGTTAGAAGTAATAAGAAGGGGCTCCCCTGGAGGCTCAGTGGTAAAGAATCCACCTGCTAATACAGGAGACACAGGTTTGATCCCTGATCTGGGAAGATTCCACATGCCTTGGAGCCACTAAGCCTGTGAGCCCCAACTATTGAGCCTGTGCTCTGGAGCCTGGGAACCGCAAGTACTGAAGCCCACGTGCCCTAGAGCCCATGCTCAGCAACAGGGAAGCCACCACAAGAAGAAGCCTGCGCACTGCAACCAGAGCAAAACCCGGGCAGCAACAGAGATTCCCATAGCCAAAAATAAATTTTTTTTTTTTTAATTTTAAAAAAGAAGTAACAAGAAGACCAATTTGTTTAGAGTATACCGTTCCCTGAGGGGGAAGGGATGAGTGGAGGAGGTGGTCATGGGGCAGGTTGATCCAGAAGGGCTGAAGTGAGCATGGCATGTCCAAATATGGCGCCCAAACTCCAAGTCTCAATCTGAAAGGCTAGATGACAGTGAGAAAAGAGGACCCAGGGTTTTTTTTTTTTTTACCATTCTATTTTATTAATTAACATATACTAATTTCATATAGTCTAAATAAAGCCTTTTACAATCCATTCTGCGATCCTTGATCAAAATACAGATTACAAGCATACAGACAGATTGTCATTCCTCTGATGTAATGATTTGAGAATTGTGATTTCTGTGGTTTACAAAACAAAGGGTAATCATTTAGTAAACATGGACATAAGTTAATTATATGATTTTCCCAGGAAGGGTTTCTTATACTTTTTCTTGGGTGTTGATGACTATGTCTTTATTTCAATCAAGTCAACTAATATTCATGACTTCTCTCTGTTGATATTATAAAGATGTGTCAGGAGTTTAGTGAACTGTCTTTGTTTTATCCTTAGAAAGCAAGTGATGTAACTATTTAAAATTTAGAACAAACCTCTGCCCAGTCTTAGTCTGAAAGTCACACTCTTCATTCTCAGGGCAGAAGCTCCGATTTCTGGCTATGAGAGACTGACCATAACATTAGCTGTTTATGAAGCTCTTGTGATGTGCCCAGGCCCGTGGTAAATGCCTTCTGTATTACCTCGTTTCAACCTCACAACAGCCCTCTCAGGTACCTATGGCAAGCGTGTTTCCAGGTGAGGAAATGAGACTGAGTGGCTACAGAAAATGGCCAAAGCCCTGGGACTGTTAGAGGCAGGAGCAGGATTTGGCTCCAAAGCTGAGCCCCTGATCCCTCCATCAAACCACCTCTAAAGAAAACCAAAAGCATTAGAAATATTGTAAAATTCCAACAGCTCAGCAATATCACTCTCCCTGCATGGTACTTTGACAGAAAGTTGGTTTACAATGATATTCCCTTTCCTTAATGTGGAAGGTGAAGGGGAAACTCCAGGGACCCTTTTATTTTCTTTCCCATTCGTATCTGGGCTTTATGCCCCTGCTGTTTTGAATTCCATTTCAAATGAAAAAATAACTAAAAACCACACTCAGCCAAGCTATTTGGATTTAAAACAGACCGGCAGAAATCTGGAAGGAGTCAGGATTCTCCCTAATATATCAAATATAGCAGCCAGCGCCGATCTGAGAGGCTCTGCTCCATTCTGTAAAGAGAACAGGCCGCATTTTGAAAATGGATGAGTTGAGTTCACTGTTGTGACTTGTCTGAAGGTCTGGAGGCCAGGTCTGGTTTTGATCTGACAGGCCTGGGTCTCCAAACACGGGTTATTCCTTTGCAAAGACTCTGAGAGTCGGCGTGTTTGCCAGGTACAGACCTGGAACAGTGTCCCTTTGAAGACTTCCCGGGTGGATCTTAAATGGGATTTGGTGCCCATGGTGGAATCACAGTAATGAGCTGAAAAACAATGTTTTCCATTATACCGGCAAATCAGTTAGCCCCTCTGTTTGCTCAGGTGTGTGGCTTTGTGCCCCATGCCCTGATCTCTATATAGTAAGAAAATAAATATTTTTAAAGGGAGAGAGAATTGAAGATGAAAGAATGTCACAACTGGTGGGATGGGAAAAGAGAGAGAGGAGACTCTAGTCTCTTTAAAGTAAGATAATGTATTTGACATCACTACAGACAGTGACTGCAGCCATGAAATTAAAAGATGGTTTCTCCTTGGAAGAAAAGCTTTGATGAAGCTAGGCAGCATATTAAAAAGCAGAGATATCACTTTGCAACAAAGGTTCATCTAGCCAAAGCTATGGTTTGACTAGACTACTAAGTCCAGCACTAGGTCATGGATGTGACAGTTGGACCCTAAAGAAGGCTGAGCACTGAAGAATTGATACTTTCAAACTGTGGTGCTGCAGAAGATGCTCCAGAGTTCCTTGGACTGCAAGGAGATCAAATCAGTCAATCCTAAAGGAAATCAACCCTGAATATTCATTGACAGGACTGATACTGAAGCTGAAACTCCAATACTTTGGCCACCCAATGTGAAGAGTCAGCTTATTAGAAAAGACCCCAATGCTTGGAAAGATTGAGGGCAGGAGGAGAAGGGGGTGACAGAGGATGAGATGGTTGGATGGCATCACCGACTCAATGGACGTGAGTTTGAGCAAACTCGGGGAGACAGTGAAGGACAGGGAAGCCTGGTGTGCTGCTCCATGGAGTTGCAAAGAGTCGGACATGACTCAGCAAGTGAATAACAACGATGTATTTTATATCTGCTCTCTTTACTAATTGGTCACCGTCTAGTCCATGTAGGAAAAAAGAATCTGCTAATATTAAAAAGCAGAGACATTACTTTGCCAACAAAGGTCCATCTAGTTAAGGCTATGGTTTTTCCAGCGGTCATGTATGGATGTGAGAGTTGGACTGTGAAGAAAGCTGAGCACCAAAGAATTGATGCTTTTGAACTGTGGTGTTGGAGAAGACTCTTGGGAGTCCCTTGGACTGCAAGAAGATCCAACCAGTCCATTCTGAAGGAGATCAGTCCTGGGATTTCTTTGGAAGGAATGATGCTAAAGCTGAAACTCCAATACTTTGGCCACCTCATGCTAAGAGTTGACTCATTGGAAAAGACTCTGATGCTGGGAGGGATTGGGGGCAGGAGGAGAAGGGGACGACAGAGGATGAGATGGCTGGATGGCATCACTAACTAGATGGACATGAGTTTGAGTGAAGTCTGGGAGCTGGTGATGGACAGGGAGGCCTGGCATGCTGCGATTCATGGGGTCGCAAAGAGTCGGACACGACTGAGCAACTGAACTGAGCTGAACTGAACTGAACTGAACTGAACTGAATGAAGTAGCAAGATTCATTCAATTAGTTACTGAATATATCACAACTCCTCTCCGGAAGAAGCCGTCAGACTCCCAACAATGCCAGTAGATGGCGCCAAAGGGCACGCGCAGTGCTCTCCTTCTCAGGGTGTAAAGGATTAGAAAAAGCCCAGGCAACAAATTTGGCCGAGACAAAAGTACAGGCATCGTTTGCCTTCAGAGGGACCAAGCATAAACACAGTTTTACAGAATAGGGAAGCATGTGCACTGAAAATGTTCTTACCCGACCAGCCGGAGTCCAGGAAATAAGCAGCAGATATTGTTTACAGGGCAGCTCTTATTTCAAAATCAATAAGAAGGCTCAGCAGGTAGCGAGCCCTTGAGGATAACCACCGAATTTCTAAGAAGCCCAAGCTGCGATGGAGCTGCGAAGGGCTTGGCTCAGGGAATTCATTGGATTAGACAGCAGAGGTTGTAGAAATAAACCCATCTGTCTTATTAGAGAGATCAGATTGGTATACTGGGGGGAAAAGTTCTGGAGTTGGACAAAAATGAGTTAAAAATCCTACTTGTGTGACCTTAGGCAAGGCTTTTTCCTTTAGTGAACAACAGTTTACTCATCCTTGGAATAGATGTAAGAGTTGTAAAGTGTGGTTGGGGAAGGGGGTGTGGAGAGTTGATTTATGGAAACCACTTAACACAACATTCACTATTCAGCAATTTCTGAAAAATTCTTCCAGCCGTGGCACTAACCCATTCATGTGGGAATCCAGACCATTCTAGGTGGACAAGACAACTTTTTCATTGTGTCATCATGGTGTTGATACACCCTGATACCCTGTGGGCTTATCACACTATTTTTGCCTCATTTATTTATACAGGTCATTAGATTGTGTACTGCTTTAAAACAAGGGCTGTTGTAAAACATTCACCTCGAATTCCCAGAACCTATCAGGGCCTCTGCAACATAACATCTGTTGAATACACGAGTTTTTCTTATGAGCAAGTTGTTCCAACCCACCAAGTTGAGTGATTCAGTTACACTGATATAGCCACATCTCACTTTTTTCTCTTTATTGTGCTCAGGGAAGAAAACAGAAAATACTACAAACTCAGTGATGAAAATTAATTTTGAGGGGTTTTTTTGTTTGTTTGTTTTAGCCAAAGACCAAATAGAAGCCAGATGCTAAGTGGTCATTTTCAGTATTGGCCAACTCAACCAGCCAAGACTCAAATTCCAAGACAGAATTACAATATGAGGCGTAATTCTGTGATTTAATGTCATAGCTTAAGACTTGGACATGCAGATTGTAGTTTGTCTAGGCCAAAGAGAGATGCAGAGAGATGGGAGGAACAACCTGGAAACGACAGGAAGCCAACAGGATGAGAAATACCACGGTGGCCAGCACCAGATACGGGACCGCAGAGTTTGGCTACTGTGAGTTGGATAGACTTGGTCACTAAGTAACCCCTTTGATGAGGGTAAGTTACTTAAATGCTGAAAGATTCCATTTTTTCATTTATAAAATAGAGTACATTAGTCAGGATAGGTTAGCCTACAGTGTATCAACAAACTCTGAAGTCTCACTGACTACGCAAAACAAAAGTAAATCTCTCATTCACCCGAAGTCTCACAAAAGGCAGGTTAATGGAAACTCTTCTACTTCTAGTGACTCAGGGATCCCATTTTTTTTCCTTTCTTGTGACACTACCACCCCACTTCATTGTGTGGCTTCCAGTGACGCTGTGATAGGGAAGACAGAGCTGGAGAGGGCACACTGGCTCTTAAGTGACATATGTCACTTCTGCTCAGAGCCCATTGGCCAAAATTAGACACATCCAACCCAACTGCCAGGCAAACGAAGGTAGAGGCGCATAGAGATACTTGGAGAGTACCATCTGTGTCTGCCTCATGAGATAATTGTGAAGATAATTAAATCAACCAGGATTAGGTCCTATGGAGTAAAACAGAACAGCCAAATAACAGTGACTTTAAAAAGGCTAGACATCTATTTCCTCTATTTCACAAAAAGAGAAGAGAGATGGGGCGGCAGCTCTCAGTCTTCAGAAGCATGGCTTCCTCTGTGCTCCCCTCCTGTTTGCACATGGCTTCCATCTTGAAGTCACTTCATGGCAATAAGGTGCCCTCCAGCTATCAAGTCCCCATTCCTACCAAGACAGAGGAAACTATCAGGGCAATAAAAGGCACCCTACCAGCTTTAAAGAGCTTTCTTAGAAGCTCACCTAGCAATTTTCATGTGTATTTCATTGTCCGCTTCTAATTGCAAGGAAGTCTGGGAAATACAGTCTTTAACGTTTGTGAATGGATGAATGAGCACTAGGTAGGCACCTATCAGTCTATGCCAAAATAATAATACTCAACGCATGGGATAATAGTGCTGCTGCTGCTGCTAAGTCGTTTCAGTCTTGTCCGACTCTGTGCGACCCCATAGACGGCAGCCCACCAGGCTCCTCCATCCCTGGGGTTCTCCAGGCAAGAACACTGGAGTGGGTTGCCATTTCCTTCTCCAATGCATGAAAGGAAAAGTGAAAGTGAAGTCAGTCATGTCCGACTCTTAGCGACCCCCATGGACTGCAGCCTACCAGGCTCCTCCGCCCATGGGATTTTCCAGGCAAGAGTACTGGAGTGGGTTGCCATTGCCTTCTCCGGGATAATAGTGAGCACTTTACAAAAGAGCTTTGCCCATGACCTGGCCATTAAATGCATGTGCCCAGTAAATGTTAGCTATTTGCAATGCATATATGCTAATTCTGACTCTTTGCGACCCTATGGACTATACCCCCACTCCCAAGACTTATCTGTCCATGGGATTCTCCAGGCAAGAATACCGGAGTGGGTTATCCTGCCCTCCTCCAGGGGATCTTCCTGACCCAGGGATTGAATCTGCGTCTCTTCAGTCTCTTGCACTGGCTGGTGAGTTCTTTACCGCTAACGCCACCTAGGAAGCCCCAATCAGCTATATATTCCAGTACAAAAGAAAGAGATTTTTTAAAAAAGGACTGAATCAACCTACTGATACATGATCACCATGTGAGAATAAACTGTCTTAGTCAGAGATTTAAGAACTACTTTCTTTGATATTAACTATGAGATGTAAGATTAAAAAAAAAAAAAACCTTTCTGAAGTCTCCATTCCACAGCACCCCTGCTATTTTAAGAGCTAGCTTTGATCGTTAGCTGGCATGAAAGTGAAAAATCCTTCTAAAATACTGCGCCCTCCCGTCTGCTTTCCAAGCAGGCAGTCTTGTTTATATATCATTTCTCCCGGATGAATCATTTGTAGCAAGAGTACAGCTTCCACTTGTCCATGAGAAATTGTTCAAAACAATCCTTCCCACTCTGCACAAAACCTCAAGAGTAACAATAGATTTTCAAAATAAGACTGCTATTTGTCAGCCTCTCAAAGTCAGGGAACCAATGAAAGTACTATGTGCCATCAAGAATCATTTTGAAAGAAAAAACAAAACCCTCCTGGTGATTGCTTATTCTTTTTGAACTCTCACCCTTTATCTTCTGCAAAGCTAGCTTTTACAGTATACTTCCTGCAGAAGCTTTCCAGTTCCTTTTGTTTCAGGTTTCAAGGTGTTCTTTTCACATGAAGCTTCCTGAAATCCATGCAGACTTATCCTGGGGGCGGAGGGGGGGAGGGGAAGGAGAAGGCTGGTTTAGGAAGCCAGAGTTTAATTGCCCTTTGCATTTTAAGGATATGAATCCGCAAATCAAGGTTAGGTGGAAATGTAGAGTCATTTCTCAATACTGTGTTTATCTGATATGCTGAATTTATGTACTGCTGTACAAAGACCTTACAAAGAAATACATTTTCTGCAAATCCCTGTCAAGCTCTCAGGAACAGAGAAGGGGTAGGTGAGGAGACAAGGGCTAGAGAAGATACCAGAAGTGGAGAATGGTGTCTGGACCATGGCTTGTGCATAGATACTGTCCCAGAGGCTTTATGTTAATTCTCACAAACCCTCTTCAAAGTGAATGTTTTATCTCCATCTTACGGGTAGAGAAAGTAAAGCTCAGAGAGATTAGGTAACTTACCCAAGATCACACAGCAGAGAAATGGCAAGTGGGGCCCCAAATCTAGGTTGACACTGCCTAGTACCTGTGCTCGTAGCTGTGCCTTGCTGCCTGCAAGAGCTCAGTTTATTTCTTATTTTTATATATAAATTTATTTATTTTAATTGGAGGCTAATTACTTTACAGTGTGGTATTGGTTTTGCCGTACATCAACATGAATCCACCACGGGTGTACACGTGTTCCCCATCCTGAACCCCCCTCCCACCTCCTTCCCCGTACCATCCCTCTGGGTCATCCCAGTGCACCAGCCCAAAGCATCCTGTATCATGCATCGAACCTGGACTGGCAATTCGTTTCTTATATGATATTATACATGTTTCAATGCTATTCTCCCAAATCATCCCACCCTCTCCCTCTCCCGCAGAGTCCAAAAGACTATTCTACACATCTGTGTCTCTTTTGCTGTCTCGCATACCAGGTTATCATGACCATCTTTCTAAACTCCATATATATGCGTTAGTATACTGTATTGGTGTTTTTCTTTCTGGGTTACTTCACTCTGTATAATCGGCTCCAGTTTCATTCGCCTCATTAGAACTGATTCAAATGTATTCTTTTTGTTAGAGGGTCAATCAGCAAGATGTGGTGAGTAAGGAAAGTGAGGATCTAGTCCCAGCATGGTCCCATGGGACAAAGCATGCCATCCTCCTGGACTTTAGCATTCCCCGCTCTAGACTGAGACAGTAGAGCTAGATGGTTCTTAAACTGCTTCTGCTCTCTGGGAGTCTGGGTTTTCATATCTACTTTCATCAAAGGCATCCAACAAAAGAGTCAAAATAACAGGAAGGGTGAGCCACAGGCAGGATCCCTCCCTGTGGGTCAGGAGTCCAGGAAAGGCCAGAGACAGGCCCTGCAGAATAAACAAATGGAGCCTGGTATTCCTTGCAGCCTCTCATTTTCTCATCAACTTCCCCAGTCCCTTCTCCCACCATCCAGGTACTCTACTCCTGGCTTTACCACCTCTAACTCGCCACCCACGCACCCCCAACTTATGGCACCCCAGCCAGGTTTGCCTGAATGCCTGCAACACTGAGTTTAACTTAGTGTTGCCAAATGAATGGCTCCTTTTTGCAAATTTTAAGAAAATCCTTCTCCAAATGGAGTCGACATAGCCCTGAATTGGGATGTGCAGCTTAATGTTCAGAGTACAGACTGACTTCCATTGCCTGCCTTTCCTACTCAGCCAGATGCCTTGTGCAGCATACAACTCACACAACTGTCTGTGGCAGCCCTGAGACAAGGCCAACTGTTGATTCACTTTAGTGAAAAATATTCCATCCATCCAATTATGCTTGGCAGGCAGGAACCTCAGACATATCCTGGATGCTCAAATTCATTTCCCATGTTCTATCCACCGTATTATTGATTTAACTCCAGCTAATCTGTCCATCATCAGCACCACCTTAGACGAAAAAACACAACCTTTCTTCTGAACTGCAACACTAAGTTCTAACAGGCCTCTCCCTTATGTATAAAGTACTGCCTTTATTCTCATTGTCACAGCCAGAACGTGTATAAACTCAACTAGTCTAACAGGGCTTGCAAACTGGAGGATCTTTTTAAAGTATAAACTTGACCGTTCCCTTTCCTGTTTGAAGTTTTCAGTGGCTTCTCCCAACTCTTAGGAGAAAGACTGAATTCTATGGCTAGGGCTTCGGCATGATTACTCACCTCCCTATGGATCTAGCTTCAGTTTGCTTCACTTTCCTTTCAGATCTCTCTCCAGCACCTCTGGAAAATAGCTCAGGTGCAGGCTATCGCGGCTACCTAGAGCACTGGTCCTTCCCCCTCATCCCTATGAACTCCTGTTCACGCTCAAAGCATGTCAAAGTTCAAATGTCAGCAAGATCTTCCCTGGCTCCCCTCTTGATCAGCTCCCTTTATGATAAGTTCCTTAGCAACAAAGGCATTCTTCCCTTCTCTACACTCATCAGTTACAATTTCACGTGTATCTGTGAGATCATCTGACACCATCTCTTGTCTTTCCAGCCAGCTGTAAGCTGCATAACAAGCACACTGCCTGGGCTCATCATTGTATTTCTGACTCCTTAGCATCATGTCTGGCACACAGTTTATAGCTGATAAATATGTGTTGAATGAGTGCAGGTTTGTCTGGCTTGGAGAAACCAACATTTAGCAACGACTGATTTTGATAACCCCTCAAGAAATTTGCAAGTTTAACTTCCCCAAACTGATGGTGTAAATGGAAGAGGAAGAAGAACAAATCACATAAAATTAGTAATTGACAAACAGCTCCCTCATAGCTAGGCAACTCTGAACCCACCCTCTGTGACGCATTGTGGTTAACTGGTTTCTAGCAAATATTTGTCTAATTGATGGATAAAATCCAATCATTCAAGGCCCAGACTAAATGCTACAGCTGCTAAGGAGTCATGTCTAATGTGTACCAGTCTCCAGAAGTAATCTCTCTGTTCCCTATATGTTCAGAGCATTTCATCATTCCCCCCTGATGACAGTTTTTATCTTGCATAAGAGTTATCTGAGTATCTATCTCATCTCTTAGAACACATTGTAACTGTTTAACTTACTTCCACTCTGACCCTCCATCCCCCAAACAGTGTCTGTCTATAGTAGTGCCCAAATCAAGTTTGTGAATGAGGGAATGAATGCACAAATGGATTATAAATAATGCTTGAATTAGTGCTCTGTCTCAGTGATACAGACTGCTAGTTCTAGCGTGTTTTGACTTTCCTGATCTTGTATTCTCTTCAAGAAAAAAAAAAAAAAAAGACTGGGTGAAAGGATTGCTTAGGATACTTCCAGTTACTTTAGTTGTCTATCATTTATTAAGATTCCCTTGAGAGAATCAGGTTTTCATTTCTCTTCCCCCAATGAAACATCTTCTATTAAGGTGATCATGACAGTTTTCTAATTTAAGTCAGAGAACTTCCAGTTTCAGATAGGTGCTCCAAACACTCCTGAGGTTCAAAATCCAGCGTGGGAGAGCTCAGTGCCCACCATATAACCATCTAAGTAAATGTCCTTATGGTATGGAAATTCCATTTAATAACTGTCAGCGCTTCCCTTGAGTCTCTTATTTGTACCAGTTGGAACCATGCATTGATACATAGAAAATTTACCCTCTTTACATATCTCCCAATTGAAAGGCAGTTTAGCTGATTTGTCAGGGTGGTAAGAGTCTCCTTCCTAACCACGAGTTATCATTAGGATTCAAATATGTGTACAGCAATATATTGATACCTTAGAGTTATCAAGTTTCAAAGCAGAGAGAAACCTAAGGGGTTATTTAATCTAAACATCTATTTTACAGGTGATGAAACTTAAGTCCAAGGAGAGGAAGTGACTGGTCAAGTGGCTTCTGGAGCTGAGATCCAAACTCAGGTTTTTGGAGTCAGAATATGTTTTATATCCCAATGAGGTACCAAACTTTCTAAGTATTTTGTCACTGGTTATCTCTAACCACATCCCAAGAAAGGTGTATCACTCACATTTTACAGATGAGGAAACTAAGCTCAGAAAGCTGAAATGACTTATCTCAAGGTTTTCTGGCTAATAAGAAGTCCTCTAAATAACACAGTTGGAATTGAAGCTCAGGTCTCTTTAAATCTGAAGATGAAGTGTGTTCCACCACATTACAGTGGTAAAGGTCATCAGAGCTTTGTGAAGAGCACCTTGCTACTGAGTGATGGATCTGAGACCAAAAGAATACAAATTACAGACTAGAAAATTCAAGACTAGAGATGCCATATGCTCCTGTGTCCCCACCCCACCCCCACTACACAGCACCACCAGCTCCCTGGATACCTGGACCAATATATTCATAATCTTTATTACCTGTGCAGATCACCTGGGAATCTTTTTAAAATGTGGGCTATGATTGAATAGGTCTTGAGTGGGCCCTGACTTTCTGCAAATTCTGAGATGCTTGGGGGATGCAAATGCCCCTTGTTCTGGAGCCATATCCTATGTCACAAGGCTCCTAAAGGTATGACTCCATCCTCAGGCTACATCTCCAGACTGCCAAGCAGCAAAATTCTAAAGATCAAGGGAGGGCAGCTGTGGTCAAGTAGTCAGAAGGGGCACAATGTTTGCGTACTTGTCACTTGTTGAACATCTTACTGTATGCTGGGCATAATGCTAAGGACTTCACAAGTCTAATTGCATTTAATCCCCACTGTCATCCTCTGAGTAGCTATTGATATCTGTATTTTACAGTGAGGAAGCAGACTCAGAGTTTAAGCAACTTCTCCAAATTCACATGGTTCTGTCTGATTTAACAGCTCATGCTCTCAACCACAGTGCAAATGTCCTCCACAGTGAGTGTTGCCTTTACACCCGGAGCAAATCTGAGTGGCTCTTTCAGGGAGGAAGGAGTCTTTGAGTAGATACTAATGAGCTGATGTGGACATCACAAACCCAACCCCAAGGTGCCAAAGAGTCTCTTAGACCAGATGTTAGTCAACTTGTTAGAGAAATGTGCAAAGGATTCATTCACAGACAGGCAGAAATAAGCATAAGTAGCTTGAATGAAAAATTAAAAATATCTTGCATGCTCAACAAAGAGGAATGGTTAAATAAAACAGTATATTAGGTAATGAGCTTGCTAATCAGGCAATGGGTATACAGATTGAAGATAATACATTTGTTACCACAGCATGACCTGAATTTTGTTGGAAAAAAGATGTGTGTTTATGTTTATACATAGGAAAAGATTGAAATGACATATTCCAAGAAACTAGCATCAGTAACCTTTGGATAGTGTTAATATTCATTAATTTTTTTTATTTTTATACTTAATCTGTACTTCTCATTTTTCTATAAAATGGTATAGCATATGTATTTTTTTTAAGAAAAAAGTAAATATACAAGACAGGAAAAAGCTGAAAAAGGACAGCAAAGTTAGTTATACACTAAAATATATTATTTTATATATTAAAACATTTATTTTATATGTTAAAATACATTATAAAGTTATCAATATTAAAACAATTTGGAATTGGGAAATAGTAGAATAATAAATCAGTGGAAGACAATAGAAAACAAAGTAAAAGATTTGCATGCAAAATAATTTATTTGTTTCTCTTGTAGTGAGAACACTTTCCTAAAACTAATACAGAACTATGTTATGCCCCCTCAGATATGATATATGCAGTCAATAGATCATTGACAGGGTAGGAAAAATATCTCTAATGCAGAGAAACATATCTCTAACACATGACAAGTAAATAAGACTAATTTTCTTCAAATAACTTTCTTTAGATAAATTTAATAATGTATCTACTAGAGCACTGATAGATAAAATGTTCTTATAACCGAAGTGAAAAATTGGCAAAAAACATGAACAACTATTCAAAAAAGAAAGAAAAGAGTGTGAGAATGAATGCCAGTTACAGCATTTATAAAAGGGCACTGTTCATGCCATTGTTCACCCCGTTGATTAAAGTTCTTACATAATAATCAAGGTAGAAATTCAAATCAAACCAGAACAAGAACAATCCCATTAGTCACATCTGAACGCTAAGGGCTTCATCAGTAGCTTAGTGACAGAGGGATAGGAAATGAACACCCAGCTCCTACTGTGCACGATTCATAGTCTGTTGTATATAATTAGGCTTATACTGACTGCATAATAAAACATAGCAGTAAGGGAAGGGAGATGGCATGAGGAATGAAAAAAAGACTGATAAAGGACTACAATCCCAGCTCTTCCTCTAGCTGTGAGTATCCTGGAACAACCTCATTAAACCTTCCTTTCATCATCTCTATAAAATGGATACAATAAATCTATTTCACATATGTAAAGCACTTAGCACCCTCAGTGAGCACTGAATATAGTAGTAACTGTTTTTACATCACCAGGATTATTATTAGCATCCATGTCCCAGGTGGCTCAGTGGTAAAGAATTCACCTGCCAAGTAATAGACACCTGCCAAGCAGGAAACACAGGTTTGATCCCTGGGCTGGGAAGATCCCCTGAAGAAGGAAATGGCAACCCACCCCAGTATTCTTGCCCAGAGAATCCATCCCATGGACAGAGGAGGCTAGTAGGCTACAGTCCAGGGGGTTGCAAAGAGTCAGACATGACTTAGTGATTAAACTGCAGCAGGGCAGAAAGAGGGCCCATGCTTTTCACCTCCCCTATGGTACTGAGCACAGAGCGAGTCCCGTGATGGCTGAGTTGAGGGCTGGTTTGGGGAAGACAGAGGATGAGATGGTTGGATGGCATCACCATCTCGATGGACATGAGTTTGAGCAAACTCTGGGAGTTGGTGATGGACAGGGAAGCCTGGCATGCTGTAGTCCATGGGGTCATAAAGAGTTGGACATGACTGAGCAACTGAACTGATTCATGGAGTGCTTTCTGTGTTCTGAGAATAATGCTAAGTATTTTACCTGCATTGTTTCCATTAATCCTCACAGGGGATTTATGAGAGATGAGGGGAGACTGAAGAGTACAAAAGGTAACTACAGAAGTTAAGGAATTTATGGTTTATAAATAATGGTCTAGAGCCTGGAACCCAAGTCTGTCTAACTAGGATCTTGGTTACCATGTTGCCTCTCTTGGAATGATTTTACTGATGTGTCTCAAGAAGTGAGGGCTTCCCAGGTGGCTCAGTGGTAAAGAATCCACCTGCCAATGCAGGAGAAGCGGGTTTGATCCTGGCAGCAGGAAGATCCTTGGAGGTGGTAACGGCCACCCACTCCAATATTCTTGCCTGGAAAATCCCATGGACAGAAATCCCACGGTTGCAAAGAGTTGGACATGACTTAGTGACTAAACAACAGCCCAAGAAGTGAAGTGACCTACCCAGGATCACACAGCTGCTGCTGCTGCTGCTAAGTCACTTCAGTTGTGTCCAACTCTGTGGGCCCATAGACAGCAGCCCACCAGGCTCCTCTGTCCCTGGGATTCTCCAGGCAAGAATACTGGAGTGGGTTGCCATTTCCTTCTCCAGATCACACAGCTAGTAGGTACCAATACTGAGACTAGAACTGATGATTTTCCAAGTGCAAAGTCACGTGCTCCCATGACACCACGCTGCATTCCCCAATCCTATAAAGACTAGCTTCTATCTAAGTGCCTCTTCTCTGAGCCCAGAGCCTATTGCTGTCCCTGCCAGTTGGTTGGTGGCCTGGAACCAGCCTGACTTTCCTCAGCTCCTTTCCCTGGAGCCTGGGTTCTGGAGTCTGTCCTTGCTGGTTGATATCTCCTGCATGTGGACAGATCTTCCCCAAAGGTGGCAAATTCCTACCTGGTTCCAGAGAATGCAAACTGGAGTTCCCTCTTCAGACACATCCACCTTTGAGAATGAATGTAAATGGGTTAGAAACAAACTAACCCACTCCCTTAGCTTCTCTGTTTGGTCTCCTAGGTTGCCTTGCTCCTAAGCTGGCTTGAGTGGGGCCGAGAGGTCAATCCCCCCATCTTGCCTTCGCCCAGGTTCATCCTCCTGTTCACTCAGTCATGCTAGGTATCCATAATGCCTTGGACTCCAGCCTGACCTATGACAACTGTGAGCTGTTGTTTTTCATTATGTCGCTCATCTCCAACTATAAAAGCAGCATGCTCATTGTGCCGTTTCCCACTCTCATGACAAACCATTCCTCTCCACAGCAAATGCTGCAGAAGCATCAAGGGAGGAATTACACTTGATGTTTTATAACCTATGTAAGTACTAATTAAAACTCCTCCAAGGTGTTCAAACGATGCTACCACCGGATCAATTTGCAACAGATTCAACAGAAGAAAAGCAGACTAAGAAATAGAATATTTAAACCCTGCAAATCATTTCCTTGGAAAAGCTCTCTGTATGTTGTCAGAGAAGCGAGTCATCTTCCTGCGTGAAGTGTTCATACTCACTTCCGGTGAGTAATGAGAGGGGCATTCAGGTCTGGACACAGCCGCTGTGCACGTGGGGGAGCCCACGGCACTCCAGCTTCCTTTTCGGAAAGCAGAGGTGCTGCCGCCAGGGCCCCATTGCTCCTGGCTTTTCTCCAGGCTTCAAAACAGCCAGTTTCCGAGGGGCATCTGCTGGTGGTGTCTGCCAGCTCTCCATCCAGTGCATCGTGGTGTCTGTGACGGAAAGCAAGTTCCCACCGGAAGCCATTGCCCTGTGTCTCTGTGCAGGGTCTGCTGGCTGAAATTCATGCCAGCCCCAGGAAAGCTCTGTGATGCTGGCAGGCAGCAATCGCAAGCAAAGGAGAGCTGCAAGGACCCAACCTTAGCTTGGGCCGCAGTAGCACTTAAGGGCAAAAATACAAACCGACACAAAGTGATTCATGTGATGAATGGGTCAGTCTATTCAGTAAGCTGGAAAACACATACCACACATCTGGTGGAGAATGCAAATGCATGCTACACACACAGAAGGCTGTATGTTATCTAGGTCAAGCACGGTATTTCCACAGAGATAAGGAAGGAAAAGAATCCATTGCTCGGAACAGTAGATGAAGCAGGACAATGGGAGACTTGATGTGTTAAACTCCCATTCTACCTCTAATTTAGGTTAATCGTAAAACCTTCAAATGACCCCACAGAAACAGCCTGGGAGAGCAGTTTCGTCCCCTCCATTTTACACAGCCTGAGCTTCAAAGATCACACCAGTAGTCAGTGGTCTGGCGGCACAGGAACCCCCATCTCTCAGACTCCTGGGCTCTGAGTTACTTCAAAACTCATTTTGTTCTGATAGATTTTTATTGAAAACCATCTGTATGCACTACCCGAGCTTGGAGCGGACATCCTTATGAGATGTTGAATGAAAGGAAAAAAGAAAGGGAGAGAACAAGATGTTCCACCATTTTTGCTTTTCAAGTGTGTGACCTTGAAAGTGAAAGTCACTCAGTCGTGTCTGACTCTTTGCAACCCCATGGACTATACAGTCCATGGAATTCTCTAGGCCAGAATATTGGAGTGACCTACTCCATGCCTTTTCCTTCTCCAGGGGATCTTCCCAATCCAGGGATCGAATCCAGGTCTCCTGCATTGCAGGCGAATTCTTTACCAACTGAGCAATCAGGAAAGAGCTTTAGCAGTTGCAGATAACCTGAGGCTACTCTCGGGTATCCTGTGACGCACAGGGAACCACAGGGAGGGTGGAGCCAGATCTTGATCTGACTCCATCAGCAACCAGAATGGGGAGGGACATCCAGGGGGTCACCAGGCCCCTCTGGCTTCCAGTTATTCACTTGTAAAACAGTGGACTTATCCATAAGCACTCTTGTACCTCTGACATGGTTTTATTTTATGATTGAGAGGTTGAAATTAATTGTAAAAATCTAATTATTGTTGTAAGATCCCCATCATCTCTGATTTTCTTCATAGATGTGGTGATGACTAAAGATCTTACCATTATATAAGAGATTGCCCCTTTAGCACCTAACACTTCACAGCTGGGCAGGATTGCTGCCTCTCCCTCCTTTTCTGCTTTGTAATTTCATGAAGTCCTGGGTTGTGTTTCCTCCAACTGGGTTAACACACAAAGCAACCCTCACCAAGACCACTCTGATTGCTTCCGTTTGTGAATCAAGGCCCATCTCTGATCTTTAAGGAATTACAGCAATATACACAGGAAATTCTATGGGAATAAAGTCTGTGTCTGTTTGTTATCTAGCTCCTAGCCTGTGTGTAGCAAATGCTACTACTGCTGCTGCTGCTACTACTACTAATAGTAGTAATATTACTACTATTACTGCCCCAATGCACGGCAGATCTGCTACTAATACTACTGCTGCTATTACTCCTGTAACTACTGCTGCTGCTGCCACCACTAGGAATACTGGTTCAGCGCATGGCAAGGACGACTGCTATTAACTTCTACTGCCGTTACTACTGCTGCTGTTGACCCAGTGTATGGCAAATACTGCTACTGCTAATAGTAATAATAATAACAACAGCATCAGCAACAACAGATTTAGAGTTCAGTAAGCACATTTTAGGGCTTCCCTGGGTGGAGATCGTGGTAAAGAACCCACCTCCTAATGCAGGAGACATAAGAAACACAAGTTCAATCCCGGGGTTGGGAAGGTCCCCTGGAGGAGGCCATGGCAATCCACTCCAGTATTCTTGCCTGGAGAATTCCATGGACAGAAAAGCCTGGAGGGTTACAGTCCCTAGGATCACAAAGAGTCAGACTTAGCACGCACACACGACCACCAGCATGCAAGCACATATTAAATGCCAGCCTTTATGCCACTTGCTTTATACGCATCATCTCACATATTTTCCTTCAACAGCTCTTGGAGGGAGGTACCATTATCATCCCTGCTTTACAGATGAAGGAATAGAGGTATAAAAAGGTGAAAATACCTGCTCAGAGTTACACAGCATCTGGTGGCAGAGTTGAGATTCAAACCCAAAGAGCCTGACTCCCAGGCTTGTCCACCTAGCCTCCAAAGACACTGAGCTGCTTATGAATAAACAAGTGAATGTGGGGAAGGATGGGGGAAGGGTAATACACGGGCTTAGAAGGCATGCAGTCCTTGGGTTTGAACGTCAGCCCTGTTACTTACTAGCTATGACCAAAGTCCGCGTCTCTGTTGCAGCAAACTTTGGAAGCACTTCAACTTTACTACAGTTTTTGTTTGAAGTCCCTTTCCAAATCTGCCTCTTCTCAGCTAAAGGCAAGTCTACAAACATGTGTGAAATGCCCACCAATGTTGAGTATGTCCCTGGGCCCTAGGGAGAGATGCACAAGTGAATGGGACAGAATTCTTGCCCTCCAAGAACACAAGCATGCTCAGGTGTGAACACGGAAACAGCCATTCACCAGGCACATGGGACCTGGATGCAGACATGGATGCAGAGGAAGGGCTGATTAACACTCAAGACTCCATCCTTGGACCACAGCTGCCTTCTGGAATTACATGGGTCCTTTGGGCTTACATGACACTGTTGGGTGATTTATTATAGAATTTAGAGCAAGAGAATTTTGAGACCATTCTAATCCAATCTTTCACTTCACAGATGAGAAAACTGAGGCCCAGAGAGGTGAAAGTCATAAGTAGGAAGGGACAGGATCTGGTTCCGACCCAGACCTCTCAACTTGCCTATCTTGCTAAGTTTCAGCAGTTATGAGATGCCCCAATCTTCCTCTCGTTTATCCTTCCTCCTCCATTCATACTCTCCAACCTCATTCAACTGGGTGTGATCATGCAGGACAGGGACTGAATACATCTAACATTTCTCAGTGGGATACTTGAAATTAAATAAACATTATTTTTTGGACTTATTTCCAGAAATCTCTCCAGCAAGGATCTTTATTTATCTAGCTGAAGTGCCAAAGACTCGGTTAACATTAAAATCTGCCTCAGATGAATCTTATTTGTAAAATGTAGTAGATGGAATAAGTCCTGATCCAGGATTTGGGAAGCCCAGATTCTAAGGTCAACTCTGCCAGGAGGTGGCCCAAGACCAGAGGCACATTACTCAGCTCCCAGAATCTCCAGCAGTTTAGGAGAAACCTAAACCAAATGGAAGCTCCATGAGGTTAGGGACTTGGTCCATTTTATTGTCTCTCCAGGGTCCAGAGCCATCCCAGGCATATGGTAGGGACTCAACACGTACTTCTTTAACACGTGGACTATCCTCAAAGTCTCTAGCTTTTGGTAAACAGGAATCCATAAAATCACTTCCAAAATCTAAAGTTCATCTTTTTTTTTTGTTTTCCTCTCTCACCCTAACCCAGTCTCTTAGCAACAACGGAAAAGAGTTGCTGGTTCTGAAGCAGTTCTCAAGTTGTGTGACCTGGCAGCTGGGAGTTAATCTCTGAACTCATATTATCATATTGGCATCACTCCCCCTCTGCTGTCACTCCCCAGGCCTCCTGCTCAAAACCACCCATTCAGTGCAGGGTGCAAATCCCAAATTTGAAACTGCAAGCCTTTCCTTGCGTCTTCCATGTGTCAGTTGATTGCACACCAGATTAAACATTTTTTAAAGCAACTAATCATCACAACCATTTTTCTAGTACCTACTATGTGTCAAGCAGATTCACGTACTCCTTCCTGGTTAATCTTCTCCACAAGCCTGGAAGCACCCCGTCTTACAATGAGAGAATGGAGGCTCAGAAATGTCAATGAACTTCTCAAGATCATACAGAGAGCAAAGGCTGTCACCAATATGGGACCTCAGTCTTCTGTATGATTCCAACCTTCTAGGTTTTAAAATCTGGTTTAGAAGAATCTGGAAAGCGTTCTAAAAGGCTCACAAGAACAACCCAGTGAAAAAAGAACAGAATGGCATTTACAGACCATCCAGTTCTTTCTCCACCCACTTTAGTTCCACTCCTAAAGCTGAAATAACTTGTTTTCTGTCACTCCAGTATCCAGAGCTGACACTAACAGTTGGGAGTTAGTCTCAAGAGAGTTCAACTTGGAATGAAACTTTTAGCCCATTCAGTCTAGCCGCAACATTTTAAACTGTAGCCCAGCAAGCTTAAGAAGATCACCCATTTAATTAGGCAGAGTCAGCCTTGTTTCTACCAAATCCTAAGCTTTTTATCTGAAAGGGGGCAATAACACATGTATATTAAGCTGTGACTATGAAGGCCAAGTGAGATAATGTCTTCAGAGTGCTCAGCCTGGTGGCTCAGCAGGAAAGAATCCACCTGCCAATCAGGAGACACGGGTTTGACCCCTGGGTCAGGAAGGTCCCCTGGAAGAGGAAATGGCCCATTTCTGCCAGGAATATTGCCAACTCCAGTATTCTTGCCTGGGAAGTCCCATGGACAGTGGAACCTGGTGGGCTTCAGTCAATGGAGTCACTAAAGAGTCAGGCATAACTTAGTAACTAAAAACAAAGTGCTTAGCGAGGTTGGGGCCTGGCCCTTGGTAAGTCCGGCAAATGGTAGATGCCACTGACCATGATCCTCTCTGAACCTGGGACTCTTTGTCTGTAACTGGGTCTGGTGAGGGCCCCTAACTCATATATTAGTTAAGGAAATCTAGTGAGCTCTTGGATGTAGCAGAACTTTGCTGTATTTGCTTCGTAAATGCTAGCTTCAATCTTCCAGGGCTGTCAGGTAAACGCTTTCACGTGTTTCTAGATGATGTCCCAGGTGGATAACATCAAAGTCAGGTTGACAGCATCTGCCCCAGCCTCTGATGATTATGGACGATTATGACACTGGAGAAAGGAAAGACAGGAAAAGTCATAAAAATTTGTATCCCCATATAAGTTTTACCTTCTCACTCTTCTCTTCTTGGCATTGCTTGGATTTCAGCAAAACCCCAGTGGTTGCAAGGAAGGCTCTGAACTGGAAAGGCACAGAGGGATTGGCGTTGTCTGGCTAGCACCAGATAGTTTGATGAAAGCTTGATAAAACTTTGATAAAAGTGCCAGATGGCCTGATAAATGAAGTCAGGTGCTGCCACGTAAAGGGCTCATGATGCAGGAGGGAGCTGTATGCAAGTGAGTCATGAGCCTAGAGAACTATCGGTTTTGCCCACCATATGAGCTTGGATTGCAGTGAAGGACAGCAGGCGCCCGGCCACCACAGTCTCTATCATCTCCTCCCCTTTCTATCCCTTCTGTCTAAGCACTCTTTCAGGATCACCCCTGCCTACCCTGTGCCTTTTACCTGGCTTCTTCCAGGTTCCCAATATTCAACCTGTTTTTTAAAGACTACGCCATCTGGAGGACTGAGTGGGAAATGGAGAAGGACTGATAGGTTGTGTAGACAAATAGACTAAAGAGTTTGACTGTGGAAAGATGGAAAGAAAATGAATGGCTCTTGGGGAGAGTTGGATTAAAGCTGTGTTCATTTTTAATGAAGTGGTGTTTTTTTCTCAGGTGAAAGAGACAGGAGCCCATTTAAATGTTTTTGGAGAGGAGTCAGTGAAGAGGAAAAGGCTGAAGGGACAGGGGCTAAATCAATAGCACAAGGTCCCTGAAAAGAGGGGAAGAGGTTCAGAGCTTAGGGGCAGCCACCAAGGAGAGAGCTCTCTTCCGTGGCAATAGGAAGGGAGGAGGGGAAAAGGGAGTAAAGGTGAGGCACCCTCCGTCCAGACATGCACAGACACACACGGTCCAGGGTTCAGCACAGTCTTCCTTCTCCCCTTGCACAGCTGCGGCCTCCTGCCAGATGCCACCTCTGGTGCTCTGAGTGCCTGAATTGCCCTTGGCACAATCTGCAAAGTAGGCACCTCTAACCCCTGTTGTATAAATGTGCACGTCAAGTCTCAGAGAGCACATGAAATTGCCTAAAGTTACATAGCTAATATTCTTAATGAAAGCAGTGCTGAGGGGCTTCCCTGGTGGCTCAGCGGTAAAGAATCCTGCCAGTGCAGGAGACGTGGGTTCGATCCCTGATCTGGGAAGACCCCGCGTGCCATGGAACCATGGAGCCCATGCACCACAACTACTGAGCCTGTGTCTTAGAGCCCGGGAGACACGACTACTGAAGACTGACTGCATGCCTAGAGCCCATGCTCCGCGACAAGACAAGCCACCACAATAAGAAGCTCATGCACCGCAGCTAGAGCATAGCCCCCGCTCTCCCCAACTAGAAAAAAAGCCCTGCAGCAATGAAGACCCAGCACAGCCAAAAGTAGACAAATATTTTTTTTTTAAATACTGCTGATACCAATACAGTCCTAGGTATGTGTTACACTCCTTTCTAAGTCCTTTATATTCATTAACCTATTTAATCCTATGAAGTGGTTACTATTACTATCCTGATTTACAGATGAATAAGTTAAGACACTGGAAGATGAGGGGGTGTTTTGCCCTAAGTCAAACAACTTTAAAAAGCACTGAACCCAGTCCATCTGCCTTCCAGGTCAGTAGTCTGGACCATGTTGATTATGGGACACACAGAAACGGGGATTAAACGCAAACCCTCTTTTGTCTGGCTCCCAAGGCCATACTTTTCTCATTATGTCAATACATGAGGCTAAGTAAAGGGCAATCAGCCTTCTTCTTCTTCCTTTTTTTTCCAGTTTGGCCATAATGTGTGGCTTGCAAGGTCTTAGTTTCCTGACCAGGCATTGATTGAATCCATGCTCTTGGCATTGAAAGCACAGAGGCCTAACCACTGGATTGCCAGAAATCAGCCTTTAGAATTGAATGTTCTGTATTGAGAGCCAATTAGGACTCCTGAGGACAACTAGAAGACACACAAGTGCCTCCATCAGACTTCCCCCAATTTCTCATTGGCCAAAACTGGGTGATAAGAATCTTTCAAATTCCCTCATAGCTGGGGCTGTCTCTGTGGTGGCAGCAGACGAGTGGGGAAGGTTGAAACTGGCATACCTTTAACCAAGCCAATGTCTGCCACAACCATGCCGGGAGATAGGTGTTTTATATAAGGCTTCATTCATTCATTCATTCAGTAAATCATTGATTAACCATAAATTCTGCACAGCACTGTGCCAGAACTGGGCATACAGAAGGGGGAGCTCCTGGTTCTTGCTTTTTAAGGATCTTAAAGACTCTCAAACTGATACTTAGAGTGGATCCATGAGTAGACTCATCCATCTCATCCTGTGGCAGCATCCTATAGTAAGCTTTGTGCAAAGGGTGCTGGAAAGGGGTAATACTCTGTTTGTCCAGGGGAGGGAGTAAGAGACAGGCTTCACAAAGAAGCCATCACTATTAAGAAAAAAAAAGTTTGCCGGATGAACAAGGGAAGTGAGGGCTTGGGGATGAACAAGGGAAGTGAGGGCTTGGGACTCAGGCTGAGGGGGCACGTATGCACAGTCACGGATGCAGGGAGAAGGATGCAAATTCTAGAAGCTTGGAAGGGTGAAGTATGGCTTCGGCAGAGATACCAGCTTTGGGGGCAGGGAGGGTGTAAGATGTAGCTGAAGAGGTAGGCAGGAGCTAGATCACGTCACAATAGGTACTGTATACCACGTATAGGAATTTAATCTCTAATTCTTACTACCACCCTGGGAAGCTTGTCTATTCCTACTTCCAACTTCAGATAAGAAAATGCCCTCTGTCCATGACTGATAAGAACCAGGGCCAGGGTTTGAATCAGGCCTGCCTGAAGCAAACCCCACACTCCTTCCCCTACACCATAAGAAAAGAGACTTCTAAAGCTATTGCACCCTATTATGTAACCAAAAATAAATAAATAAATAAAAGCCTTTTTTGCTACAGTGGCAGTGGCCATGTCATTCCAGAAACGAAGATTTGTTCTCTTTACAAATAAGGGGTCAGTGTATTTTTTTCCCCTGCTCATTATAAAGACCTGCTTCCTACCAGAATGAATAATGAGGCTGTAGCTGTCTGCATTCAGCCAAAGGAAGACGCATAATTGTATTTCTTCCCTGATGGAAGAAGCAGCTGTGGCACTAATAAAAATGACTGCTTTTCAATTCTTTCAACAGAGTAAATAAAACTCCCTTGTGATTAACAGCAAATTGGTTTCCTACAGAGTTGTCAAACCTGAAGGGATGTGATAAGGGGGGAGGAAGAAGATGGGGGAACGCTTGGTTAGTGTGCTTTCTTTGAGTACATGTTCCAAAGGTACTTTGAGTAGGAAAGATACTTTTAACTTCTTTCAGGAAATTCCCAAGCCTGGCAAAATAATGGCATGGGGAACAAAGGGGAAAAGGGGGTCTCAGTTGTTAACAACTATAGTCTCTAACGCTTTGAAATGTGGGGAACCAACTCTTTCCTCATTCATTTATTCTACTGAATTTTTATGAAGTGCTTCCCAGTATTTTATCCAATAACTGAATATTTACTGAATGTCTACTATGCCCAGGCACAGTGCCGTGCTTCCAGGGAAGAAAGGTGAAGAAAATCCAGTTCCTGCCCTCAAGGAGTTCACAGTCTAATGAAAAGAGAGATGATCATTGCTAGGATTCTAGTGATAAGATCTACATACTGGAAATAAAAATAGTGGATTTTTATAGTTTTTTTTTTTTCTGTCTCTTGACAAATAAGGTAAAGAAGCTGTTGTGCCTCCAGCTTCATGTGAAAGAGTTACAAACCAAGGCCAATGAAAGATCAATCAGAAATGAAGATAATATAGGTTTGAAATGGTAACAGAAGGAAACGTGATTCTGTGTGTAAAATATTGGTGGGTGAGAACAGTATAATTTGAGGAAGTTAGGAGTGAATGGGATGTAGGAGACCCATAGGGGCTGTGCAGGTACTACCAGGGCTAGCAGTTGGTATCACCCCAGCTCCTGGTACCACCCCAGGTCTAAAAGAATAAGGGAGGGAATTGACTACAGGAAGGGAAAGAGTTGTGTAGAGAAGATGACCTTGAGAGGAATAGTGACTGACAGTTGAGAGTCAAATCTAGACTAAGGCGACCGAACAGGGAAAGTGTCAGGGAAATAAACACCTAATCTCATTCTCCTCCATCCCAAGACTTTTTTCAGTCTTACAGGTCAGGGAAGGCTTCTTGTAGTGGAGATAGCACTTGAGCTGGCTCTTGACAGATGAATGAGAATTCGGCATGTGATGAGCAGAGTGAAAAAAAATCTCAAGTCAGAAAATATAGTCAGAGGAAAAGTAAAAAGTTGGGAGGTAGTCTGAAACCACATCCTGAGAGAGACCTTTATTTTATGGGCAGAAGTTTGACTTTAGTACCCAGAGCATTGGAGAGCAATTGAATAATTTCAAACCATGATCATATTTGCATTTATTTAAAAATTCCCTTGGCTGTAGCATGGAAGATGGATTGCAGAAGGGTAAATATTGGACAAGAGACAGGCTGGTACAGTAAACAGCAGATAAGAGGTAAGAGACTTCCCTGGTGGTCCAGCGGTTGGTTAAGCAGCTGACATCCAATGCAGAGGATATGAGTTTGATCCCTGGTCGGGGAACTAAGACAGTAGTCACATATGGATGCGAGAGTTGGGTCATAAAGAAGGCTGAGTGCCAAAGAATCAATCCTTTTGAACTGTGCTGTTGGAGAAGACTCTTGAGAGTCCTTTGGATAGCAAGGAGATCAAACCACTCAATCCTAAAGGAAATCTACCCTGAATATTCATCAGAAGGACTAATGCTGAAGCTAAAGCTCCAATACTCTGGCCTCCTGATGTGAAGAGCTGACTCATTGGAAAAGACCCTGATGCTGGGAAACATTGAGGCAGGAAGAGAAGGGGGTGACAGAGGATGAGATGGTTGGATGGCATCACCGGCTCGATGGACATGAGTTTTAGCAAGCTCCAGGAGATGGTGAAAGACAGGGAAGCCTGGTATGCCGCAGTCCATGGGGTTGCAAAGAGTCAGAGACAACTGAGCAACAAGAACAACAAAGGGCTGAGAGCCTGGACCAACACCAAGCTCATGGAGACAGAGAGAAGGGGATAGTTTTGAAATAAATGAGGAAGTAGAAGTGATGGTTGGTTGAACGGGAGAGGTCTATGCAGCAAAGGGAGGCATAAAGATTGACTCTCGGTATAAGTGGATGGCATGTTTACTTGGGTTAAACAAAAGCAGAACAGGTTTGGGGGAGGCAACAAGATGGCTTTGGTCTAAGACATACTGTTTCACGTGCCTGCAGGACACCTAGGTGGAGAAGCCCAAGGTGACTCAAGTCCAGGGGAGGGAGAGGGCCGGGCCCAAGGAGAGACAGAGCCATGTGAGCACTGTGCTGATTAGGCCACAGACATAACACAGGAAGAACCTGGAGAGCATGGAGAGATAGAAAGGAGGGGCTCGCAGGCCAGATGACCTCCCACTCTCATCTGTGGGGTGAAAGTGTGCATGCCTCCTTCGCTGGGTTGTTGTGATATTGACAGGGAAGATATATGTGAAAGTGCCTTGGGCAGAGCAGAGACTAAATGTATTTGCAAAAGAAGAAAAAAAGGTACAAATGCTGAGAAATTAGATTTTATACTGTGTTCAGAGAACAAAGCAACAGCTGCTTTACGCTTAACGAACATCACAATATGATCTCTGTTCTTACTTCCTTGCTGCTTGGACAGTAAGGGAAGGGCAGCGAGGTCCCAGAGCTGTTTGTATCTCACATTCACCTAAGTATTTGTAAAACAACTAGCACATCATAGGTATCCACTAAATGCATAAGTATGGCTGATTGATTGTCTAGCAGGGAAAACAAACAGAAAAAAATAAAAATGAGAGCGACCTCAAGCTGAATATAGTCTCAATTACCCCAGCACTTCTCCATAACTGATAAACCACTGGCTCTCTGGGTCCTGTCCCTCCCTCACTGGGGACACATGATTAATGTCCTTTCTCTGTTGGAGAGTGGTGGTCCGAAGATTAATGAAGTCAGAATCCCTTAGAGATACTCGAGTAAGAAATGGAGCATATTGTTGTCTTGTTTTAATTAATTTGAAAATTATCCTATATTGTTCAAATGGCAACTGACTCATCAAAAGTGGGTGTTTGGAAGTGATAAATGGAAAGTCTGAGGATTTTCTCATTAATTAATTTGGCTGTGAAAGTAAGCACTGGCCCACATTCCCAGTGAAATAAAAACAGACCGAAAGGTAACCAAGAAGCTGGGCTAGCGTGGAATGGCATCAATTCTGCCCTGAGGCATAGACTCACACTTTAAGCAGCCAAGAAATAATTTTACATATGTAATATGTAATACATGATTTTCAGTATTTTCTAAATTTTTTGCAATGTGCATATGTCATTTTACAATACAGGCTTAATTAAAAAACATTAAAATAAAAACATTCATCATACATATATAGCATATAGAATACATATCTCATATGCAATAAGAAAAGTAATATAGAGTAAATTCTACATTTGCTTTTCTCTTTATATATGCTTTCAGACTTTTTGAAGTTAACACTCCACAGTGTGATTTGGTCCTTTATTATGTTTACTTTGTTTAGATAAGCCAGGAGTCTTTACTCATATGCAACAGAAACTGCATTTGATGGATACATACCAAAATGCACTGGAGGGAAGAATGTGACGGAACTCAACATTTCAAAAGGAAAACGAGGAACCAGGCTTAGAAAGACCGGAAGAGGAAGCAAGCAGTTCCGGGAGTTTGTCAGGAACTACGCACAGGCTCTTCCAAGAACACCTGTGACAATCAGCTCAAAACCACTCATGTGACCAATTAGGAAGGGAAGGCCTGGTCAGCTCAGCAAAGGCCATGCTTCTGCCTGTGGCTAGAGGAGAGTAGGGCACTTTGCTAACTGTCCTAGCCAGCCCGGATTCAAAGGACTTTGATCACGCTCCAAAGTGAATCATAATCCTAGACCCAAAGGAAATGGCATGGGTATTGGACAAACAAAAACAGATGCCCATCACATTTGTAATAGTCCCCTCTCCTAATCCCAATTTTTCAAGGTCTAATCTACATAAAAACAATGATAATTCAAACCGAGCACTGCCCCATTGCTGAATAGCTCTGATTGTTAGAAAATCCTTCTGAGGTGTTGACTCCACTGCTGTTTTCCCATATCAGAGAGGAGTCAGGATGGTGGTTAAACTGAAAACTGTCTTGTTTGAGGATCAGTTGAGAAAACTGAGGGGAGAGGGGGAGTTTGGAGGCAACGGGAAGACACAGGGGTGAAATGAGCTGCCATCACTATGCTGCCAAAGGGCTGGCTGCCATGAAGCAAAAGAGTGAGGGCTATTCTCTCTTTTCCTGAAGACCACAGTTAGAACCAAGAGGCAGAAGTTCAGGGGAGGCAGATGTAATCTCAACAAGTGGTTTTAACTTTTAGGAACTAGAACTGCCCCTCTCTGGAAGATAGGAAGCCCATTGTCTCAAGAAGTAGGCAAGGAGGAAGTCCAGCCCAGGCTGGGGTCAGGTTATACGATTTCTAAAGGATTCTTTGAACCCTAAGATTCTATGATCCTTTGTTATTTGCAAACCTAGTGAGTCCTTCTGAAAGGCTTCCTCACCTTTCATAGCTACTCAGTTATATCCATGCCTCAGGTGGGCCTTGCTTCTCCGTTTCAGTCAGTTTTTTTGCAAACCTGTGTTTGTGGAAGAATTTCCCATGCACGAGTCATTGTGGAGAATGTTGGGATTCTCAACTGGGCATGGCAAGCAGGAGAGGAAAGGAAAAGTACAAATGGTAACTTAGAAGTAAGTCTTAGATTTCAGTTTCAGCTCTACCACTTATATATTGTGGGATCTTGGGTAAATCACTGGGCTTTGTGACTCATTTTATTCATATGTAAAAAGTGGATGATGATACAACAACAATAATAATAGCCTGCCTTACAGAGCTGATTTAAAATGAAATTAAAAGACGTTTACTCCTTGGAAGAAAAGTTATGACCAACCTAGATAGCATATTTAAAAGCAGAGACATTACTTTGCCAACAAAGGTCCGTCTAGTCAAGGCTATGGTTTTTCCTGTGGTCATGTATGGATGTGAGAGTTGGACTGTGAAGAAACCTGAGTGCCGAAGAATGGATGCTTTTGAACTGTGGTGTTGGAGAAGACTCTTGAGAGTCCCTTGGACTGCAAGGAGATCCAACCAGTCCGTTCTGAAGATCAGTCCTGGGATTTCTTTGGAAGGAATGATGCTAAAGCTGAAGCTCCAGTACTTTGGACACCTCATGTGAAGAGTTGACTCATTGGAAAAGACTCTGATGCTGGGAGGGATTGGGGGCAGGAGGAGAAGGGGATGACAGAGGATGAGATGGCTGGATGGCATCACTGACTCGATGGACATGAATCTGAGTGAACTCCAGGAGTTGGTGATGGACAGGGAGGCCTGGCATGCTGCGATTCATGGGGTTGCAAAGAGTCAGACACGACCGAGTGACTGAACTGAACTGAATGTTGTACTAGATTATTTAGATACATTGTTTTCTTTAATCCTTCCAGCAGTCCCATGATGTGTAGAGTTCATTATTCTTACTTCCCAGATGAGAAAACTGAGGTTTAGAGTGTGTAAAACCTTTTCTTAAATGTTGGAGCTAAAATGAAAATCAACAGGTCTAACTCCGTAGGCTGAGTACTTTGTAATGCCAGCCCACGGTTGTCAGAATGACATAAAATAGCACATATCACACTGAACTTATTAGAGGATCTGTTATAGAAAACCAAGGCTCAGAGGGGTTTAACTAGTCTGTCCAGAGTTTGAGGACAGGGGTAGGGCAGTAGAAAGGAAAATGCAAATACGGAGTGGATCTCAAGGAAAGAAAAAGCTCAGGACTGTGGCAGGGTGGGAGAAGATTCTAGAACATGGTTTTTCACCTGCGCTGCATGTTGGACTGCTGAAGGTCACTTTAAACAGCACTGATGACTGGATCCCACCACTCAAAATTCTGTTCACTCAGTCTAATAGGCAGTCTGGGCATCGGGATTCACAAAAGCACCCCAGGGTATTTTAATGTGCAGCCAATGTAAGAACAACTGATTTAGGACAAGAGCTATTGGAATGTGGAGGGATTGAGGCCACTCCAGGCATAGGTAGCAAAGACCCTGTATGTCCTGTTTATCCTCAATCATGCCATCATCTTTGCAGGATGCTTCATGTTCCAGGCATAACTGTGCCCTCAGCACTGACATCTAATAGGCAGTCTCAGTGGAATGGGATACTCTACTCAGAGAATGAATAACTTGCATACAACCCCCACCAGGTAATAGTGCTTCCATTAGACAGATGGGGAAACAAAGGCCCAGAAATTTTCAGGAGCTAAATGTCTCTGGCTTTGTACTTTCAAGTTCTGTCTACCTGCCAAAATAATAGGGAGTCTGAGAAATAAAAACGGGCCTTTCCTCTCTCCTTCCTCCCTCCAAAGCATTGCCTTGCCTCTTACTGTTTTAGCCCTTCTGTAGCCCCTCCACCTACTGGGGAACATCAGCCTCCCAAGAAGAGGAGAAAAGGGCTGAAGCTTCTTGACTGAAGTGTGGGCAGGAGTGAGGACCAATTGCCATTTTTGAGAAACCCTATAACCCTGTAAATTGGGATTCTAGCTTGGTCTCAGAGCCTCACTGTACTGTGAATCTGAGTAAATCACTTCTTGTAGGGCCTTTTCTTCTCTTGCTGTAACACGAAGAAGGTGGACCAGAATCTGCAGGTCAAAAACTAAAGTACTTTGATGTCTAGGTAGATGATGTACACCCATGGGGCAGGCTTGATGCGGACTATGGGGAAGCAGCAAGCATATGCCTTGTCTGAAGGGGTCAGGATTTATTGAACTCCAGCCAGTTGTCACCACATAGGCATGTAGGCTCAGAGGTGTGAGGTCTGATTTGTTACTAAAGAAATGCTGCTGCTGCTGCTAAGTCGCTTCAGTCGTGTCCGACTCTGCAACCCCATAGACGGCAGCCCACCAGCCTCCCCCGTCCCTGGGATTCTCTCAGCAAGAATACTGGAGTGGGTTGCCATTTCCTTCTCCAATGCATGGAAGTGAAAAGTGAAAGTGAAGTCGCTCAGTCGTGTCCGACTCTTAGCGACCCCACGGACTGCAGCCCACCAGGCTCCTCCATCCATGGGATTCTTCAGGAAATGCTAGGAAATCTTTATTTATGTGCAATCTCCTGCTTAACCTAATGTTAGTCTAATAGTAGTAGTAGTAGTAGTAATGCATAGAAAACAGAACATGAATGTAGATTGAATTTAGCCCACAGACTGCTTCTTTGTGACCTGAGGGTTAGATAGTCTGAAAGACTGTCACGTTCTGTGTAACAAGGGGACCTGACCCAATATTACAGAACACAAAAATTGGCATTTCTGCACTAGTTGAAAGTTTGGTTTAGGAAGTAAACCCAAAAGGCATCCTCCTTATTATTAATTCCTAATACTTCGGCATGCATTCATGTTTGTGACCCTTGGGAAATTATTCTCCCTCCAAAATCCGACAACTGTGTTTGAAAGAGAAGGACCACCTGCTTTATAGAGAAACAGTGCCCTCTGCTGGAAGAGTAAAGCAGAAGGCCGTCTGGCTCTGAGGTCATCTAATAACTTGAACGATTTGTTTGTTTTCACTTGAGATAGATTTAATGAAGAATAATAAATAAAAATCTAAATGCATATTTATGGATGGCTTGATGTATGTTAGGCAGAAATTGAGCTTTCATGTATCCATTTGGGAGTAATTACTCTTAATCTATTAAAAAAAAAAAGTCCAGGATTAGAGAAAGGAAGAAAACATTTGTTACATCAACTGACAGCAATCTGGAATGCACAGACAAGGAGAGGAAATTGGAGTCTAGGTCTCCAGACTATGTTCTGGAAAATCAGAGCCTTTACAATAATGTATTGCAAATTTATGGGTTTTCATAGTTACTTTCACCGCAGCCGTTTAATAAATCCTCCCAATAACTCTCCAAGGCCGGTATTATTGTCCTCATTTGACAGATAAGGAAAATGAAGCACAGAGATTCTGAGTGACCAGCTGGAAACTTTTTTATCAATTAAAGGATAGAAACAAGCTTAGGCTAGTTGATTAGCCCCTCTAAGCCTCAATTGCCCTATTTGTAAAACATGGATAAAAATACCATCCATATTTGCAACAAAGATTAAATACAAAACACGGCAAGGCACTGAACACAGTGCTTGTCCCAGAGTTAGCCTGGTGCCCAGCGCTAGCAACTCACTGCAGTGATCAGAGGCAAGGTCATTTATTTATTTGTTTTTGGCTGTGCTAGGTCTTGCTGCTGCTAAGTCACTTCAGTCGTGTCTGACTCTTAGCGACCCCATGGACTGCAGCCTACCAGGCTCCTCCATCCATGGGATTTTCCAGGCAAGAGTACTGGAGTGGGGTGCCATTGCCTTCTCTGCATTGCTGCCTGCAGGCTTTCTCTAGTTTCAGCGAGCAGGGGCTCCTTTCTAGTTGTGGTGCCCAGACTTCTCATTGTAGTGGCTTTTCCTGTCTTGGAGCACTGGCTCTAGAGCTTAGGCTCAGCAGTTGTGGCACACAGGCTTAGTTGCTCTGTGGCATGTGGGATCTTCCTAGACCAGGGATCGAACCCGTGTCCCCCCACATTGACAAGCAGATTCTCTTTGTTTTTAAGATAATTCAAATAGCCTTTTTTTAGCTTTTTTTGAGTTTTTTTAATAGGAGGAAATTTGCTTTATAATGTTGTGTTGTTTCTGCTGTACAGCAATGCAAAACAATCATAATTATTTATATATATATATATATATATCCCCTCCCTCCTGAGCCTCTCTCCCCTCCCCCCACCCCACCCTTCTCAATCATTACAGAGTACCAGGCTGGGCTCCCTGTGTTATATAGCAGTTTCCCAAGAGCTATCTGTTTTACACAGGTGTAGAGAATGGAGTTGTGGCAGATGGATTCTTAATCACTGGATCACCAGGGAAGACCCAGATCTTTTAACTGCTAGTCCTATGACTTTCCCACTACGTTTCCCACTAGGTTCTGTCTTGTACGGTCAAAATAGTGGCCACAGTGCTGCTGGGATCTATAACACTGGCCCCAAACCCTAAAAACAGCCCAGATTTTTTTTTAACATAAATGGCTTTGTCAACAGCTATGAAGATCTTTATTTGCATCATAAAGATAGAATATTCTAAGTGAGGGGTGTTATGTTTCCTGTGAATTGTTCTCCTATGTCCAATGACTGGTCTGGTAGATTCCTGAGCTCTACATTTGAATAGGAATATTATTATGTTGGACTTCCTAGGTGGTGCTAGCAATTAAGAACCAACCTGCCAATGCAGGAGACATAAGAGATGCCGGTTTGATCTCTGGGTCAGGAAGATGCCCTGGAGGAGGGCTTGGCAACCCACTGCAGTATTCTTGTCTGGAAAATCCCATGGACACAGGAGCCTGGTGGGCTACAGTCCATGGGGTTGCAGAGACTCAGACATGATTGAAGCGACTGAGCACATTATTATGTTGAAATGATGAACATCGCTCAGTTGTGTCCTACTCTTTGCGACCCCATGGACTGTCCATGGAATTTTCCAGGTCAGAATGCTGGAGTGGGTAGCCTTTCCCTTTGCCAGGGGATCTTCCCAACCCAGGGATTGAACCCAGGTCTCCCATATTGCAGGTGGATTCTTTACCAGCTGAGCGAGAGGGAAAGTCCATTATCATGTTGGATGATACCATGGAGATGTCAACATTGACCAGTGTGTTCTGGAAAAGCTCCCAGGAGCTGCCTCCATAGTGGAGGAGAAAAACAAGGCCTTGAGTCCTTGGACTTTGGCTTTCTCTCCTGAACCTCCATCTTCCTGATGCTTCAGATCTTTCCCGGTCATAGAGAAATCTTCTGAAGTGTGTCCCTCAGCAGAGCACAAGGGGTATGTGTCTAATTCTTTGCGACCCCATGGACTTCAGTCTACAAGGCTCCTCTGTCCATGGGATTCTCCAGGCAAGAGCACTGTGGTGGGTTGCCATTCCCTCCTCCAGGGGATCTTCCCAACCCATGGATCAAACCTGTATTTCCTGCATTTCAGGCAGATTCTTTTTACCGCTGAGCCACTGGGAAAGCCCAAACACAAGGGAATTGGCAACAAAAATCCTTAGTGCAGGACAAAGATGTTTCTCAAAAGCCCATACTGGGGCAAATTCATTTTCATTGTTTATTATGATGTAAAATGTAAGCAATAAGAGTAAGAGGGAAAAAATCACCCAAAGATAACCACAACTAAGAAGACTTCTATTTTTTCCTTCTGTTTAGTATTCTATCTTTTTTTTAGGTACATAAAATCACACCAAATCCTGCTTTTTTACTTACCAATATTCAAAAGAACTATTTCTTTAACATTTGTATAAGTTCTTCATTATAATCATATATTGAATTGTGTAACTATTATTCTATTATTTTTATTAGTCTATATTATACAGAATACATATGCCATCACTTACCTATTCATTCTCTTATCATTGGCCACTTCCAATTTTTGACACTGTTCTGGTACTATGGTAGAAGTCCATACAGGTCACAGATTTGGGGGAATAAAGGGAGAAATAGTATGCTCAGTGGAAAGGAAGGAGGTTGGCGTTGGGTGGAGAGTAAGAGAGCTGACAAAAAGAAATGGAGGAAGTGACATAGACTTAAAGATCTGCAGCCGTTCCCGTGTAGATGTTCCCAGTGAGGGAAGCGAATGTGCAGTCGGGCATACAATGATAACACATCCTCCTTGGAGATGAGTCCCACACTAATGACCAGCTAGGGACCTCGGGAAAGTAACGCCTCCGAGCCTCACAGTATGGCTGTAAGAATCACAATGAACTGGTAGATACGAGGGTTATATAAAATGAGATAATGTGCAAAGGGCTCAGTGCCATGCCTCGTTCTCAGCATGTGCCCAACAGAGGCCAGTTGTGCCAGAGAGTCTCATGGAGACTCAGAGCCACTAGTCCTTGTAAGTTCTCCCTTATAACATGGGGGCTGGAAGCCCGACAACTATGCTTTTATAGAGCACCTGATCCCCGAGTGTGTTAGTTTGCCAGGGCTGCCATAACAGAGAATTGCAGACGTAACAAAAGAGGTATATCTTCTCACAGTCCTGGAGGCTGGAGGCCTGAGATTAAGAGAGGCCTGTCTCAGAGTGTGAAGAAAAGGGATCCCCTCCTACACTGTTGGCGTGAATGTAAACTGGTGCAGTCACTATGGAAAACACTATGGTGGTCCTTTTAAAAACTTAAAGTAGAATTTCCATGTGATCTAGGAATCCCACTCCTGGACATATATCCAGAAAAGATGAAGACTCTAATTTGAAAAGATACTTGTGCCCCAATATTCATTGTAGCACTATTTATGATAGCCAAGACGTGGCAGCAACACAAGTGTTCATAAATAGATGAATGGATAAGGAAAATATGACATAGAAATATATTCACACACACAATGGAATATTACTCAGCCATAAAAAAGAATGAAATAATGCCATTTGTGGAAATATGGGTGGACCTAGAGATGATTTTACCAAGTGAAGTAAATCAGAGAAAAACAAATATATAATATCACTTACATGTGGAATCTAAAAAGTAGTACAAATGAACTTATTTGCAAAACAGAAACAGGCTCACAGAAATAGAAACCACACTCATGACTACCGAAGGGGAAGGGGTTGGGGGGGGGGGGGTATAAATTAGGAGTACAGGATTAACAAGTATGCATTACCATATATAAAACAGATAAACAATGAGGATTTGCTGTATAGCACAGGGAACTATATTCAGTATCTTATAATAACCTATAATGGAAAAGAATTGAGAAAAAGAATATATATATATATATATACACACACACACGACTGAGTGCTAACTATGTGCACATGACTGAAACTAACACAATATTTGCCTATTGTAAATCAACCATACTTCAATAAAGAAAAGGGATAACCCTCTCTCCTTGGCTTGCAGTTGGCCACCTTCTCCCCGTGTCTTCACATGATCTTCCTTCAGTGTGTGTCTTAATTTTTTCCTATAAAAAGACATCAGTCACATTGTTTAAGTTCCACCCATAACTTAAATATCTCTTTAGTGACCTTATCTGCTATCACTCACATTCTACTGAGGGTTAGGACTGCAATATATGAATTGGAGGCAGGGGATTCACAGTTCAGCCTCTAACCCAGAATGTGGGTTAGAAACACAAGTAGTATTTGAAAGACAGAAGAGAAGCAAATGACATTTTCTTGGCCTTTGGTTGGCATAAGATTTCTCCAATGTCTGCAGAGTCCAAGAATCTTCTTGAAAATCACCCATTTTCTGCTGCAGACAGCCCAGATCATTAGCAGTAGGTTCCTACAGTTTCTGCACCACTGCTATCTTGAACACTGGCAGTGGTTTCTCTAACCTTTATTCCTCTACATCTTCTAATAGCTTTAGAGGCATCTAATTTCCCATACAAATTCATTTCTATTTGAGATGCCTACAGTGATCTTTGATTTGTTGACTGAATCTTGAAGGCTACAGTAGCTATTATTTCAAATGGGGTGGGATGGTTGGTGAGTAGAGTTTCAAGGAAACCATTAAAAAGAAGACAGTGGCAAGTCAGACATGAATAGATCATGGAGAAATTGAAGACAGGATATTTGGAATTCATTCTATGGTCTAGGACATTATAGATTTTTCTCACTGAAACATCCCTAATAGCAGAAAGCATAAGCCCCCATGGATTCTGACAGCAATTGCTACAAGTAAGAAAATTCTTTGAAATCTTTAAAACTCATCCCAATTTTTCATGTGTATTATAATATGTTCATTTGTTTTAATGTAAAATAATATTTTAAATTATCAACCATCAAATAAAATGAACATTCTAGAGTGATGCTACATTTATCCTGTGTTTTGAATACTGTCCAGACCTGGTCACTAACCACACACAGCTTGAGAGCACAGCCCAAGGCAATATGGAATCACTGAGTGGTTCTAAGGAACAAAGTAAAATAAAGCAATTGCTTTTGAATGATCTCTGTGCTGCCGTGTGGAGGCTGGGAGGAGGCAAGCATGGGAGAAGGGAGATATGTTAGAAGCTGTTGTAACAATCCAAGTAAATATGATAAGACACCAAAATAAGGCTCTGGAGCCAAGGTACCTAAGAGAGCTTGTGCAGGTCACTGTCACCTCTGACTTCAGCAGAAAACTTACAAGCAGGTCAAAACATGTGACAGCCAAGGTCCTTCCCAATCCAAAGGTATTGGGATTTCTTCCTGCTCCTCTTTACCTCGTGCTCACCTCTTAATCCATTATTAATTTGCATAGTTTATTTCATGCAAAGGTCAGCCTCACTTAAAGAGGACTTTTGTTGCTAGTTTGCTAATAAGACGAAAATCTGTTGACTTCTTTGTTTTAAAGCTGAAGAGGAAGTTCTAGATCTAAGAAAAATTGATCTTTTGATAGAGGTGTCTAGCAATTTCCAATTCTAATTTGACATATAGAATATGCCATACATACCTAGCATATAGGAGGTGCTCAATAAATACCTGTTGCGTTACCAAGTGAATGAATAAATGACAAGTTCCAATGCACTCACACGCATCTTATAACAAGTCTTCCCTTATGCTAGCTGTGTACCTTACGTTATCTCGGCACTTCATCCTACAGTTTAAGGCCTTGTTCATATATATGTTGTTCCCTCTGCTTACAATGTCTCTTGCCTCTTAATCCCTCTGGAAAATGTTTGCTCACTTGTCACAACTCAGCTTAAATATCACATTGCCAAAGAAGAGAATAGATATGTAAGTTGAACACACACATTTAGAGTCATACAGACCTTGGTTCAAATCCAGGCTTTAAGATATATATAGTGAGAGAGTGTCCCAAAAATCGTTTCTCATAAACTTTTGGTTTCTTAAATTATAAGTAAAATGAGAAAGAAAAATCATTTTGCCAGATCCAGCCATCAGTTTCCATGGCTGTGAACCATAGTTCTACAGGCAGCCCAACCTAGTAACAGTACCAAGCCTCATGTCTACTTTTGCTGAATGTCTCAAACTTCTGCCCACGTGGAAACATGGCCATAGGCTGGATAGCAAATATATCTGATGACACTAAATCTCAGCCATATACTAAAAGCACCAGATCTTCAACTCCATCTTCAATTTGACTTCGGTCAAACATGTTCCTGATGCTTCTGCGCCACTACGCCTGGAGGATCGCATGCTTTGGGTTGACCGAGGCTGGTCAGTGCTCCTCAGAAAACTTGAAAACTGCCATTATTCATATGTGGTCATTCAGGGATCCATGTAGAATTCATGACAAGACCATAGGGAATCAATTGAAAATGTAGAACTCTTTCTTCTTCCACCAAATCCACACCTTCGCCTTACATCTGAGTCCACCTGAATGACCCAGCAAACAGGGCTCATGGTGTGTTTTATCCAGTCAACCTCTGGGTTTTTGGGCTCACAGGTATGCCTAGCTGCAACCTTTACTCTCAAGCTTGTTTTCCATAAAAAAAACCCTGAAGTACTTAAGTTGTACTTTGGTCGTTACACATCCAGAGGCCTAATCAAAATGAAATGTATTTAGAAGGCAGGAAATCATTGGCAGCTGGGAATAAACTTCAAAGTGATACCAAACCCATTAATATGCAACTTGACTTTCACATTGCAAACCTAGCATCATTATCATCCTTCACAACAAAATAAGCTTTGAGACTTGCTAGATTTCCGCCCTGAGGCAAGTTTCCTAAACTCTCTTAGTTTCAGTTTTCTCATTGTAAATTGTGAGTAATAATTCCCATTGTGAGACCTCATTACAGTATAGTAACAAACCTGGCACACAGGAGATGTTTAGTCAACAGTGTCTGTAATTATGCCTCCAAAAACTCTTTCGTTCATGGGATGTGTTTCCTTTCTCAGTACCATGAATACAGAATTTCCTCACCTATTGACTGGGTAAAATAATACCAAAGTCACAGGACTGTTAGGGCTTAAGTAGATAAGACACATAAGATTTACAATCTCATCACAATTCTAATTTGCATTATCCTAAAATTGAACATGCTTCCACTAGAGTCTGTGAGTGTTTCATGTATGTCTTTGGGAAGGATGGGTGAATAACATGTTTTGGGTGCCTACCACAGCCCAGGCATGTATAATGTGCTTTTGATACATTATCTCCTTGGATCTACCCCCAGACTCTATAAGGAGAAATTGAATCCCCATCACAAGATGAGAATATAGATGCTAGTGAAAAGCTGAGGAACTCACCAGGTGTGATGCCATGTTCTTTGCATCATTCTGCAGTATAACTGAGGCCAAAGCAGATGTTCCATAAGTGTCAAAGAAGGCTCCCACAGATGATGAGACCCCTCCTCTGAGGCCAAATGTTCACTAAAGTTCAGCACTTGGGAGCATCCTGGGGCCAAATTACCTTGGCTCTTTCGCTCACTCTAACTTTGGATACATTCTTAACCACTCTGTGCCTCAGTTTCAATCAATTGCAAAATGGAAATCACAATAGCATCTGCCTTATATTAGTGTTTTTTGAGAATAAATGCAGTAGTGTTTGTAGATTATTTTGCATAGTGCCCAGCGCATAATAAATTCTCATTTAATGCCTCTCCCAAATAGATAGGTCTCAGAGCCCCTTGAGTAGCACTGCCGGAATGACTCAAGAAGCCACCCATCAAGCTGTGGTAGGTCTGGGCCTTGGGAGCCTGCAGACACTTGGATAGTGTTGCTGGTAGGAAGCAGGGCCCATTTCCAGCTGTAACAGCCTCACAGTTGACAAAGGGATGGTGTTCATTTCCTTCAAAAGTTTTTTGGCTCTCTTTCCAAGGCTTTAGGGCAACTGCTGTTTCAATAGGAAACTCTCTTGAAGCCGTGAGTCAACAGTCACTCATCCTGGGAGGTGATTCACACGCCAGAGTGTGCGGTCCACAAATGGTGTGGGGGTGGTACCTCTGGGGGAGAGATTGACGTGCCCCCAAATGAGTTGTTTGTGATCACAGGCTGCTCATGAGCAGACATGAAAACAGATGCACCAATTAATTTCTTGTCATGTCCTCTCCACACTCCTTCAGGAGGGGCACAAATGTTGCTCAGAAAGATGTCAAACTTGGACATGAGAACAGTCATTCCCCCACCTCGCAGTCCTTTACAAAATGAGGGCTAGTTAAAGAGTCAGAATGAGGAATGAGAGATTTGGATCGTTCCAAGATTTATGTTATTCATTTTGAGGTAAGACGGGTGAATTCCTGAGAAACCGACCGGAGAAGGACTTTGAAGCTGAAGGCAATTTCAGTGGGGTGAGAGTTTTGCCCCTAGTTTTTATACTTGATAATAAAAACTTAAAAAAAAAACAACAATTAACCCATTACTTATCTGTCAGTTTCTTCCAATAGACTGTGCTCACCCAAGGGGTCCTAATCTTAGATTCGGGAGTGGGAGTCCTGTGTTGGCCATGTGTCAATAAACCTGAATCTGAATCTGAGACAAGTTCTAGACAAGTTACTTAACTTCCCAGAGCCTCAGGTTTTCTTCTTCCCAGGTTTCTTCTTCCCAGGGCCTTCTCTGTAATATGGAGACTCAGAATAATACAAACCTGGTAGAGCTGTTAAGAACATTCATTGATCTAATACAGTTCTTCTCAAAATGGGATCCACGGACCAGAACTCCTCTATCAACTGCTACCAGTCCTTGGTCAGGTACTTGCAAAAAGTGAACATAATTTTTTGGGAACCACTACAGCAATTACACATTACAGCTATAGTTTTATTATATTCAGCGACAGTATCAGCTCATAGTAGATAAAAGTTTGAAAAGCAAACTGGTCCTTCATCACAATGAGAGCTATTAACAGTTAAATAGTTAAATGTAGATATATTTAAGCATCTCCTTTTAAAAATACATATTGTTTTATTATAAGTGTCTTCCTTTTATTTTTTCTTTGTGGTTGTTTTTGAGCTTTATGGGTGGGTAGTATGGTTTCAATTTCAGGGATTTTAAAGAGATTTTAAATATTTATTATTAAAAATGGGTGTCATAGACTTAAGAACACTAATTAAAGAACTTAGTAAACATAAGGATTTTGGATTTGATTCTAAGATGGTGCAAGAGAGTTGGGGTTCTAAGTGGGAACCCTGGGAGCATGGTGAGGGGGGGCTTCTGTGAAATCCCATTCTTCAACAGTGTGGTTCACGGTAGACTCTCCTCCTTGGTTCTGCTGTTGGAAAAGCCTTGTTGATGAGCTCTTGATTGACAGCAGTCCTTCCCACCTTATAGTGCATTCCACAAGGTAGAGGATGAGTTTTGCTTAAAATCAACTCATTTAATATTGGACAAGAACAAATATCGGGCCACTATAACGGTCATAAAAGTGATTCTTTTGAAATCTGCCAGCTCACAGGCATTTAAGGTGCTCTTGATGGTCTTCATAAAAAGAGAGACGAATGACACCATTGTTGTTGTTCAGACACTAAATCTTATCTGACTCTCTGTGACCCCATGGACTGCAGCACACCAGGCTCCTCTGTCCTTCACTATTTCCCAGAGTTTGCTCGAATTCATGTCCATTGAGTCAGTTATGCTATCTAACCATCTCATCCTCTGCCTTCCCCTTCTTTTTTGCCTTCAGTCTTTCTCAGCATCAGGGTCTTTTCCAATGACAGCATAATGTAGCAGAAAGAACAAAAACTTTGGAATCAGGCTTAACTGGGTTTGATTTTTAACTCTGCCACCTAGTGACCAGCAAGTTACCTAATCTCTGGACCTCAGCTGCCTCACTAGTAAAATGGGGATTATAATCCTAACTATGTAGGGTCTTTGTGAGAATCAGCAGTGGTATTTGCAGTATGCTCCTAACATAGACTATTTCAATAATTGTTAGGGTCTATCGCCCCCGTTTTTCCATGAAAAAACTTCTGTGAATAAACTAATTTCAGTTCAGTTCAGTCGCTCAGTCATGTTCAACTCTTTGCGACCCCATGGACTGCAGCATGCAGGTTTCCCTGTCCACCATCTCCCGAAGCTTGCTCAGACTCATGTCCACTGAGTCAGTGATGCCATCCAACCATCTCGTCCTCCATTGTCCCCTTCTCCTGCTGCCTTCAGTCTTTCTCAGCATCGGGGTCTTTTCTAATCAGCTGGCTCATCACATCAGGTGGCCAAAGTATTGGAGCTTCAGAGATGGCCACAAATTTTGTACTATTCCTCTCAATGAGAGGTGGAGTTTAATTTGCCTCCCTTCAATCAGAGCTGGGCTCATTTCTTACTTGACTATATAATGTAGCAGAGTCATGTTCTAGGACTTATAAAACGAGGTTGTAAGAAATATTGCAGTTTTCACCTGGGCCTCTTAAAAAATTTTCAGTGCCATCTGCTATGTAAAGTGAACGTTGCTCAGTCATCTCCAACTCTTCGCAACCCCCATGGACTATACAGTCCATGGAATTCTCCAGGCCAGAATACTGGAGTGGGTAAACTTTTCCTTGTTCAGGGGATCTTCCCAACCCAAGTATCCTGCATTGCAGGTGGATTCTTTACCAGCCAAGCCACAAGGGAAGCCCAAGAATACTGGAATAGGTAGCCTATCCCTTCTCCAGAGGACCTTCCCAACCCAGGAATTAAACTGGGATCTCCTGCATTGCAGGCAGATTCTTTTTCAACTGAGCTGTCAGGGAAGCCGTCTGCTATGCTGGTATCTGACTGCTCTATGTTCTCCATGCTGTGAGGAAGCCCAAGCCAGAAAAGCAGAGGAGGCAGTGGAGGAGAGATGCCCCATCATTCTCCCGCCGGACCACTCATCCCATCCCAGGTGAAGTGAAGAATGAGTGAAGAGGTCTTCAGATGATCCCAACGCCAACCGCCATCTCTGATGATAACCACGTGAAAGGCTGTGTGAGAACCACCCAGCTAAGGCTATCAAATGCAGGCTTCTAAGAGAAAATCCTGTATTATTGTTTTAGCCACTACATTTCAGGGTGGTGTGTTAAGCAGCAGTAGATAGCCAGAACATTCTGCTAGAGTATAATTTCTGGTCTTTCTGCACCTTACTAACTTATCAGTCAGTGATTGGTGGTTTGTCAATAGTTTAGCTTTCATTAGTCAGTCTACAATCCTGTACTGGCCAAGGTTAAGGTATTCAAGGTTGCTGTTCACACATGGGCAGCCCTGTTTCTTTTTATAGTGATCTGTGAGCTTTCGCCTCCTTCTCCTCTGTGAGGTGAGTGGCTGTTCCTTGGTGGGGAGGGCTGCTTGCCTTGCTTATCTTACCTGTGATTTTGCTGGTAAGTAAAGAGGAGTCTATTTGGTTGGCCAAAAAAGTTTGTTTGGGTTCCAAACAAACTTTTTTGGCCAACCTAATAATTGAGTCTATTTTCTCCAGTCCAGATCTGATATTTTCATTGCCTTCTTTTTGACTCAACTGGTTCAAAACCAATAGTGGGGAGTGTTGGGCCTGGCGTTGCAGAGGGGCCCCAAGCTCTTTAACAGTACTGACATTCAGAAGAGTAAATGATTAGGTACTAAGCAGGTTCCCAACTTGCCCTATACTTTTACTGACATGGAATTCTTGCTCATGTTGCTAATAATGTATTTAATATCCTCAAAGTTAGAAACAAGCTAAAGCACTTATAATCATTGTTGGCAAGTTGCTGGTTTTCTCTTGACACATTTGATGGTTTGCTTACATTACTTCTCTCAAAGATCAAGACAAATTTCAGCCAAAGCCAAGCTAATAACAAAACCCTGGAGAATGCCATCATATCCTGTATATGACTCAACCATGATTTCTAATTTCCTTGACCCCTGGGAAGCTGACAGTGTGTATCTGCTTTATAGCATTTGTTGGGCCTTTGTTGTTGTTGTTGTTGTTTTAATTTTGGTTACTGTTGTGTTGATTCCAGTTATCCTTGCAGCTCAAGACATGGATAGAGGACATTCTATTAAGGTGACAAATACAGTGTTTCCCACCTCTTCCCCATGATTATTTTAACTCATTTATACCTCATCCCTCAAGTCATTCATTCAGCATGCCTTTATTGGGAGCCTCTGAATCAGGACCTGTTCTAGGTCCTGGACATACAACTATAAATAAAGCACTTTCAGACCCTTGCCTCATAAGCAGTACATTGAGCGATGGAGCACAGGAGCAGGCAACTGAAATGCTATTGTAGGCGATCCAAAGAAGAAATACATAGGGTTCTGAGGAAGGAAAGCAGAGGTTCCAAGGACATAATTTTCTGATAACTGTCTTCATTGAACATTCAAACGCAAAATTTGACAAAACTTTATGTCTTAGCTTATGGGTGAATTTTGCCATTGCATTTGGTATTCCTCCATTGCCTTATTAATAAAAACTTAAGCAAAAGAATTGCTGGGGCTAGAAAATGAATCTCTAGTAATATGTGCTAATGTTGAATTGCAATATACGTTATCTTAGTTAAGCTCCACCACCTCCCTGTGAAGGGGCCTATTGTCTCTGTTTTATAGAAGAGGAGGCTGAGACTTTGACAGGTTAAATAATTTGCTTAAGGTCACACAGCTGGTAAGAGGTAGAGACAAGGTATAAGGATAGGTCTGTGTAAGTCCAGTTTCATCCTCTCACTACCATATTGCACAATAGGAAAACATCTAGAGAAATCACACTCACCCTTAATATGTTGTTAATTGCGGACATGTTCCTTTAACATTTGATATGAATGTTTCTGAGAAATGAGGTTGTATCTGTATATTAACTTGTAAATCAAGATTCTGTTCAGAAATCCTACTTGAAGTGGATTAAACCAAAAATCTAGGGGTGGGGATTATTGGCTAAACCACAGAAAGGAGAGGAATGAGTCTGACCACAATAATGACTGCAGCCACAGATTCAAACCTCATCAGTGCTGTCTCTCTCTGTTCCTCACCCCCATGGGATGACATCATGTTTTCTGATTAGCATTCTAGGTGGTGCATTCACATTCTAGCAGCTCCATGGCCAGAGGTTGAAGGGCTACTTCCCCAGAGCATGTTTGAAAAAGCTCCAGATAAGGACTCCTACTGATTCAGTTTGGGTTGTTCTGACCAAGAGGATGGAATATGTAGATTGGTTCTGCTTGTAACTGACATGGATAGTCATTGATGAGCTAGATCAAGAAAAAAAGTTCATTTATAGAGTGCAAATCACTTTTACAAGGAGCTCTAGGACCAGTCACCAGGAACCAAGATAATAGCAAGGAAGAAAAATAAAATGCTATTTGGTTATCAGCCTCAGGGACAAAGCAAGTGAAATGGAAACAATTAAATTAATCATGAGAACACCATAAATACAAACATAACCACAAGGACATAGCCATTAAAGTAGACTTCAGACTTTAAATATTTAGAATAGCAGGAAAAAAAGCCTTGAAAATGACCTAAAATGTCCAACAATATGAAAGCCTTTAGGTAAACTCTAGTTTATATTGTCTGTTGATGTTATGCAAAAATATGTTTACACAGAATTTTGAATAATAGAGACAAACCTATACACAAATGTTGAGAGAGCCATTTTTTATAAGACCCCAAAAATGGAAACAATTCAAATGCCCATCAACTGAAGAATGAGTAAACAAATGAATACAATGGAATGTGCCTGCGTGCTAGTCAAGAACCCTGGAGTGGGATGCCACGTCCTCTTCCAGGGGATCCTCCCAACCCAGAGGTCGAACCCACTTCTCCTGTCTCTTGCATTCGCAGGAGGGTTCTTTACCACTAGCACCACCTGGGAAGCCCATGTGATGAAATACTATTTGACAATAGAAAATAATAAAGTACTGATTCATGCTACAACAAGAATGAACCTAGAAAACATTATGCTAAATGAAAGAAGTCAGTTACAAAGCACCACATGTTGCACCATCCCATATATGTGAATCCATATATATGAAATACCAAGAATAGACAAATGCGTAGAAACTGAAAGTAGGCTCGTGGTAGTCAAGGGCTACTTCCCAGGTGGTGCAGGAGTAAAGAATCCATCTGCAATACAGGAGACACAGGAGACGTGGGTTCAATCCCTGGGTCAGGAAGATCCCCTAGAATAAGAAATGGCAGCCCACTCCCAATATTCTTGCTTGGAGAATCCCTTGGACAGAGGAGCCTTGTGGGCTACAATCCATAGGATCGCAAAGAGCTGGACACAGCTGAGAACACACACACACACACACACTCACACTCACACACACACACACACACACACACACGCAGGGTTGGGAAGAGGAGCAAATGGTAAGTAATTGCTGCTGGATGTGGGGTTTCTTTTTGAGATGAAGAAAATGCCCTAAAATTAGATAGTGGTATAACCACAAGCAAAAGAATGAAATTTGTCCCTTATTTTACATCACTCACAAAAATTAACTCAAAATGGATTAAAGAGTTAAGCATAAGACCTCAAACTGCAGAACTCCTAGAGGAAAACATAGAGAAAATTCCTGGCAGCAATTTCCTGACATGACACTGAAAGCGCAAATAACAAAGGCAAAAATAGATAAGCTGGACTATATCAAATGAAAAGTCTCTGCCCAATAAAAGAAATGATCAACAAAATAAAAATTTATAAGATTAACAAGTTCTGGGGACCTATGATTACAGCTAATAATACTGTATTATATTTTTCTTACCACAAAAAAAGAAATAGCAGCTTTTTGATGGAGTAGAAGGGTTACTGTGGTGATAATTATTTTGCCATAATGTATCAAAACATCAAGTTGTACACCTTGTACAATATTGTTTATCAATTATATCTCAATGAAGTGGAAAAAATAAAAAAGTAAGAATCCTTGCTGGATCTTAAAAGCTAAATATACATAAATAAAATCAGTGATGATGGTTACACATTCTATGGCTTTGACAAAAACACCTTAAAGAGTGAATTTTATTGTATACAAAATATGTCTCAGTAAGATTATCTTTAAAATATAGTAAAACTCTTATTGGAGAAACAATGACAAAAAATAATGGGGAGAATGTTAATGGTCTAATAACACTGAGACAAAAGCAGGTGATGCTAGTGTCTCCCTTCCCATTTCTTCCTGAAGCCCTAGCTTTCAATGTGATGGCATTTGAGTGGAGCCTGTGGGAGGTGATTAGGTTTATATTGGGTCCTGAGGGTGGAACCTTCATTATGGGATTGAAAACTGAAGTGAAAGTGAAGTCACTCAGTCATGTTCAACTCTTCAGGAACCTGTGGGCTGTAGCCCACCAGGCTCCTCTGTCCATGAGGATTCTCCTGGCAAGAATACTGGAGTGGGTTGCTATTTCCTTCTCCAGGGGCTCTTCCCGACCCAGGGATCAAACCCAGGTCTCCCGCATTGCAGGCAGACTCTTTATCCTCTGAGCCATCAGGGAAGCCATCATGGGATTAGTGTCTTTATAAAAGGGGTTTCCCAAGTGGCGCTAGTGGTAAAGAATCCATCTGCTAATGCAGGAGATGGGGGTTTGGTCTCTGGTTCAGGAAGATCCCCTGGAGGAGGGCATAGCAACTCATTCCAGTATTCTTGTCTGGAGAATCCCACGGACAGAGGAGCCTCGCGGGCTAGGTCGCAAAGAGTCTGATGCAACTTAGCACACATGCACACCTTTATAAGAAGAGGAAGAAGCTCCATCTCCTTCTCCAGGAGCATGCACTGAGGAAAGGCCGTGTAAGGACACAGTAACAAAATGGCTCTCTGCAAGCCAGATAGTAACCCTTACTAGGCACCTCGATCTTGGATTTCTCAGCCTCCAGAACTGTGAGAAATAAATTTCTGTTGTTTAACTATCCAGTTTCTCGTATTTTGTTATAGCATCCCAAGCAGACTAAAACAGCAGAATACAAAATTCAATACAACCGTAACTATATAAGACAAATGTACAGAACAGAAAACACATGGGGAAAAGATATGTTTGCTCTATTCTAAGTGATACTTTTTTCACATTTTTCTATCTTTTCTAGGATGTCTTGTTAAAAAAAACTCATTTGAGCTCCAAGTGCTCACAGGCCAACGTTTATTGAGCATTTACTCCATGCCAGGATCCATGATTTTAGTCGGTCTTTATAACAATCTTATGAGGCAGGAACTATAAATTCCTCCACAGTTGACCTTCTCTATCCATGTGTTTCACATCTGCAGATTCAACCAACCTCAAATAAAAAATAACTGAAAAAATTTTCAGAAATTTCTAAAATGCAAAACTTGAATTTGCTGCACTCACAACTATTTACATAACATTTACATTGTATTTGCAATTATTTACATTCTTTGTATTAGGCATTATAAGTCATTTAGAGATAATTTAAACCATATTGGAGGATATACATAAATTCTGGGCTTCCTGGGTGGCTCAGACTGTAAAGAATCTGCCTGCAGGGTGGGAGACCCAGGTTCAATACGTGGGTTAGGAAGATCCCCTGGAGGAGGGCAAGGCAACCCACTCCAGTATTCTTGCCTGGAGAATCCCATGGACAGAGGAGCCTGGCAGGCTACAGTCCATAGCGTAGCAAAGAGTCAGACAAGACTGAAGTGACTTAACACACACAGAATAGTGCTATCTTTCCTTCTCCCTCATGGAAAAGGACTTTTAAGGTGTTGCAATAAATGGATTGTCCAATTTATTCAAAAAGCATCTTGCATCAGGTTGCCTCTGACTGAGGGCTTCTTCCTCAACCTGCTCCAGCTCATCTTCACGTCTCAGCAGCTAGCACCTGCATCCCTTGCATTGCTCAAGCAGAAAACTTAGGAGTTATTCTTGTTGCCTCCCTCTTCATCTCACCCACAGCCCATCTGTCACCAAATCCTGTTGATTATACTTCCAAAATATTCTCAGTTTCATCTGCTTCTCTCTGTTGCCACTGCTCGTGTCCAAACAACTATTAGATCTCATCTGGATCCCTGATCTCCCCCACTTTCACAATACTCTCCCCAAAATACACACACACACACACACACACACACAATCCATTAACCACCCATTACCCAAAGTGGTCTTTTAGAAAAATATGCAAGATCATATCACTTTCCTACTTAAAACCCATAAATGGTTTTTCTATTGTCCTCAGAATATTATTAAAAATCTTCCCTGACACTTCCACAGCCCTCCTGTGATCTGGCCTCTAGCTACCTCTTGGCTCCATCTCACACCATTCTCCATGTTATTCATCACATTGCAACCTCAACAGACAGCTTTCCATGTCTGACTGTTCCAGGGCTTCCATCAGCTACTAACCTAGAACGTTCTCCCTGCACTGCCCACCCTCTTCCCTGATCCTAGTTTGGCCCGTTCCTATTCATCCTTCAAGTGCCAGCTTAAATGTCACATTTTCAGAGAAGTCTTCCATGATTTCCCAATATATATCAGCTCTCTCTGGAGGCCAAGGATATTTTTTTGCAAAAAAAAAAATCTAACTCTAATTGATTCAGTTAAATAAGCAGTTTTTCTCAGATAAAAATTTTAAATGAATCTGTTGACCTCTGTAACATAGAAGTCTAGCATTGGTCTTCTTTCAGGCACAGTGGATCCAGCACTCAAATATCAGAACTGGGTTCAATTCCATCTCTTCATTCAATCTTAAATTCAACAAATATTTATTGCCTTATAAGTACCAGGCACTGTACTAGGTGCTGGAATGTATCAATTATAAAAATCCTTGTGTTCATGGAGCTGTCTTTGTAGCAAAGCAAGATACACAAGAACAATAAAGATACTAAATAAGTAAAGTTTACCAAATATTAGAAAATGTAGCTAATATGAAAAATATACATAAGGCAAAGTAATAGTACAGAGGAAGGAAATCAGACTTGCAACTTTAAATAGGGTAGTCATGGTAAACCCCTGGGTCTCCCAGGTGGGGCTAGTGGTGAAGAAACCTGCCTGCCAATGCAGGAGATGTAAAAAACATGGGTTCAATCCCTGGGTAGGAAAGATCCCCCGGAGGAGGGCATGGAAATCCACCCCCATATTCTTGCCTGGAGAATCCCATGGACAGAAGAGCCTGACAGGCTGGGGTCCATAGGGTTGAAAAGAGTCAGACACGACTGAGGCGGCTTAGCATGCATGCACAGTAAACCCTTATGAGAAAGTGACTTTTGAGCATAGTTTTAAAGGAAGTGAGGAAAGAAGCCACATAAATATCTGAGTTAGAAGAACCGCCAGGCTGAAGGAATGGCTAGTAAAAAAGCACCCTACAACAGTGTGTCTGCCACCTAGAGGACCAGCAAGGGAGCAAGTGAAGCTGGAGTGGGTTAGGGAAGAGGGGAGAAGGTCATAGCTAACAGGAATCTCATCCTGGGGAGTTTCACCAGCCACTGGAGAGTTTTGAGTAAAGAAGTTAAAAATCTTACTTCTAAAAGAATCAGTCTGTGTTGAGTATAGATTTCAAGGGGGAGAGCAAGAATAGAAGCAAGGAAGCTGGTTAGATGCTGTTGCAGTCATCCAAAGGAGAATGATTTTGGCTTGGTCCATAGTAAAAGTAGGGAAAATGGTGAGAAGAGGCTGAATTCTGGACACCTCCAACATGAGGTGGGACAGAGGCCCAGGATAAAGACTTCATTTCCCAGCCTCCCTTGAAATTAGGCAAAGTCATTTAATTCTAAATTTTGGCTCATGGAACATAAGCAGAAGGAGGTGGGCAACTTATCAAAGGGAAGAGGTACGCTCTCCAATTTGCCCCTTCCCTCTGCCTTGCTGGCTGACATTCCACTATAAGCTGGTAGCTGCCTTGGGTGCTACCGTGTTGGATTACCCCAAGAAGGGAAATATCTTAGGAAGCCACTGAGGGAACAGCGGAGGAGTGGCCGCATCAGCCATGGTCTGCCAATGCATGGCTTGGTACATGAGAAAGAAAGACACTTCTGCAGTATTTAAGCCTTTTTACTCTATGTCTCTGCAGGAGATGTCAAATGTCTATCATACCTAACATAATGGCCATACGTTCTTTATCCCACAAGTTCCAATGTGATTTTATCCTGCAATAAGTCTAGGTCAACCCAAGGAGATATTTTGATGGCAGAAATTATGTCTTTTAGAAGTACCTAAAAAGAAGTCCTAAGTGTTCATATCTTACTTTTCATCATGAACTATTCAATTCATAAAATACTTAGCATTAATTTATTTAATTCTTGAGATAGCACTATGAGTTGAGTATCATTCTCTAGTGTGATCACCAGCGAGTATGGATCGTATTTTAATCATCTTTGTATCCACATCCCCTGTATCTTCAGTTCAGGGCCTGGCATCCAAAGGTATTTAGTAGATATCTGATTAAGTTAATTTATAAATGCTTGAATACATGAGAAATACAGTTCCTGTAATTTCAAGATACTTTAAAAAAGATTCAAAGCTGTTAAGTGATTTGCTCTAGGTCGCACAGTTCATAACAAGTGAAGACAGAGAGCTATGCCCTCTGAGTTGACACTTGGCTTCAGATTTTACTCAAAGAGGGAAAGCAGGAGAAAGATGGTGAAAAGGGGAAAGAAAGTGGAGAGAAAATAAAGAAAGAGGGAAGATAAAGGGTACTAAGCAGAGACCCTCTCCTTTGCTGGGATATATTGTCTGATGGGTAGAAGACAAATGTTCAAAGGAATTTCTTCATTTCCAGGTCCTGGGATGGAGCACTGCAATACAGTAAAATCACATTAAAAGCCCAGCCTCTCTCTGAGGCCAGCGTACAGGGCAGGCCTTTGAGCTCCCAGCTGTCTGAACTCCAGAACATCTGCCAGTCACTTTCCCTCTGGCGCATTCCTGACCCAGATACTCTCTCTGGGCAACAGATTCTTCTGTAAGTAAAGATCATTTAAGAAAACCAGACTAGCAAAGCATTAGCTGCTTGTGTTTGCCAAGAACAGGAATGAGTGCTTTTTTCCCCTTAAATCATTCTTGTGTGATTTTAAGCCTTCTTGCTTGCACAATCTGAAGGGGAATCATCAGACCCCAGATTTTGTGTTTAAAGCCTTCGATAGCTTTAGAGACAGCTTTAGAGGCTGTCTGTCCTACTCATTTAGCCAGGAGGACATGGGCAGGGCCATATGATCTCAGATATAATATAGATTGTGATAGTCATCTCAAGCTGCAACTGATAGCAAAGGGCCATGGTGACCAGGAATCACACAGATCTCCTCCTCGGGCAGGCACCAAAGCGCTGGTCCCTGGTTACTTTCTCAACTGCACCTCACAAGCAAACTAGTATCCATGTGAAGGAGCAACTCTTTTGAACACAGACCTACAGCAGATGTTATGGTCAAAACCAGACACCGTGTGTTTGCAGCACAGCCATAGCCAAGAACAACCGTTGCCTGAGGCAGCATAACATTTGTTAAGTACCTATCATGTGTCTGGGCTAAGCCTTTCCTCTTCCATTATCTTTATTTCATTTTGTTTCATATTATTTCATCCTTCCAGTAGCCCTCCAAGGTAGGGATCCTTACCCACCATTACAGATGATGAAACAGACACTCAGAGAGGACAAGGACTTTTCAAATGCACTACACCAGTAAATGCAAAGCCAGAATCCCCTCCTGTTCACTTTTCACTCCCTCATTCACTGTTCATTCTAGCAAACATCACCTTTTCCATTCAGAGAATCTACCTAAGCTCTGAAGTTAGGACAAGCTGTGAGCAGATGAAATAAAAATAAAGATGAAATCCCTGCAGCAGGAGTATGAGGGCGGGTGTGTGTCTGTTTGTACTCTCCTGGGAAGCACTTCAGATGACAGTGCTGTCTTCCCAGGGCATGGGCAATCTACTCTCTGGGCCAGGAGGGAAGGTGTAGACCACAAGGGCAAGGGGGAAAAGGAGTCCCTGCTCTGGGACTAGTGAGGTGTAACCATTGCACCCCAGGCATTAGAGTCTTCCAACATCCCCAGCTCCTTTTATGCCAGGTCCAAATTAAGGCTGAAAAATCCTAGTGGTCATAGTCTATTTTCAAAGGCTTAGTCAGATCAGTCAGAAGAATGCTCCAGAATCTTCACTAATGTGGTGAGCTCTGTTTCTAAGACATGGGGCTTAGATGCCAAGAATCTTACTAAATATCATCTGGGCTGCTTAACAGAGGAAAATCACAGCAAGTTCAAGGTGTCTGTGACTGTGATGGAAATGAGTTTTGGTGAGCATGAAATTAAATCAAATAAAAGCGTGGAAAACCTTTCCTGCCTCAAATGAAAACCACAGAAAATGTATATGAATAACTCCTTGATGTCCAGTTTTTTTCTAAGTAAATCCTTTCAAAGGGTTAGAATAGTTAAGGACAGCATGTGGCCTTCTGAACACATCCTCCCATATAAACAATTAACACAATATTTGTACTTTCAAATTAATTTTTACTATCACCTGGGTTGAGAGGATCCCCTGGAGAAGGAAATGGCAAACCACTCCAGTATTCTTGCCTGGAAAATCCCATGGATGGAGAAGCCGGGCAGGCTATAGTCCATGGTGTTGCAAAGAGTCAGACATGACTGAGCAGCTTTAAAAAAATCATGTATAAACTGATTTTTTAAAAGAGGGCCTTGGTTTTCTTACAAACATGATAGACTATGATCTGTGACACGGAGACATACACAAAACACACTGTGGAAAATCGTCAAACACTTTGACTTCTCAACTCAGTATGAATAAAAAGATGGTAACATAATATTTTTGCTGATACTGACTAGTAGCAGGTCTATTTTATTATATTACGCAGAGTTCTGAGATGGATAATGAAATTCTCATCCTAAGAAATGCCCTAGTCTGAGGCAGGACATTAAAAGCTATGTCAGCCAGGGTAAATATAGATAGAGATCTGCTCAGATTAATTCAGAAAACATTTGTTGAACATATATCAACTATACACACACGAGGAATTGTACCAGTGGGACAAAATGTCAAAGTGGAACAAGTCAAATTCCCACATCCCCCAGAGCTCACAGTCAGGCAAAGGAAATGAAGTGGCAGGCATCTAATTCAAGTTGCCCATTTTCTCAAATCTCTGAAATCAGGTTGCATCTTACAATTGACAACATGTAATTTGGAGAAGGAAATGGCAGCCCACTCCAGTACTATTGCCTGGAAAATCCCATGGACGGAGGAGCCTGGTAGGCTACAGTCTATGGGGTCGCAAAGAGTTGGACACGACTGAGCGACTCCACTCCACTCCACAATGTAATTGGCAATGCTTTTTCATTCTTAATGGCACATAAAATAAGGAAATAACTCACTATCCGTTATAATGAAGTTAAGATTTGATGAAATGTGGTCATTACTGTATAAATCACAACATAATGCTAAAATAAAGAGGTCTAAAATTCCTTTTCAAATGTAAATATACCACCCTTCCCTGCTGCTGCTAAGTCACTTCAGTCGTGTCCGACTCTGTGCAACCCCATAGACAGCAGCCCACCAGGTTCCCCCGTCCCTGGTATTCTCCAGGCAACAACACTGGAGTGGGTTGCCATTTCCTTCTCCAATGCATGAAAGTGAAAAGTGAAGTCTCCCAGTTGTGTCCAACCCTATGGTGACCCCATGGACTGCAGCCTTCCAGGCTCCTCCATCCAGAAGAGTATTTATAGTTGAGGAATTTAAGTCCTAATGGGTACATAAAAATAAGTAAGGTAGGAATAATTACACAAAAGCACTTGTAAATCATTTTTGTTCATATTAATAAAGCAATGAAAACTCACTGCTATTTACTAATTAATAATGATGTATATACACAATTCATTTCCATTTACTTTATCTCCCTGACATTTTTCAGGATCCCCTCTTTTGGTCAGAATAAGATGGTTGTAAATTGCTTTACACACCTGTAGATAATATTCACACTAAGAACAGTTTTATTTTCCAGAATTTGGTCTTCCATCCACATATTCAATTTTGTCTTCAACTTTCAGCATGGTTTCCCAGAGATGAAGTGCAATGTAGGTGCTTATGATAAAAAATGAACAACAAATAAAACTTTTCTGGGGAGGACATGTTTTCAGTATTCTCAGCTGAGTATATCTGATACGTGTATCTCAATCAACAAACCTTCCAATTGGTAATTTCCTCGCCCTCATGCCCTGCATACACCCAGGGCTTCAGCCACAGCAGGTTATTGCAAATCCCCAGATGTGCCTTGCCCTGTTTGTGCCTTCTTGTCTTTGCTCTTGCTTTTTCCTTTTGCCTGCAATACACTCTTCCTGTCTCTCTACTTGAAAAACTCATGCTCGACTTTCAAAATCCAGGTCTAACAGTGCTGTCTTAGCCTGGACTTCTCCAGGAAAAAAAGACATGAGACCAGAACTTGAAGAGGGTAGTTTAACAGAGCGCCAAAGGTTATAAATGAGGACTGGAAAGAGTTTAATGATGAAGAAGTCAAAGATAGTAGAAAAGTTTGTTATTGCTTTGATCCTTTCTGTGGGCAAGTTGGGCTCCATCCTGCAGGGATCGTTTGAGAATCTGCACAAGATATACTTCAGAATTATTACTTGTGGGATGGAACAGAGGGGCATCAAATCCTGTTCCCCATCCTTATAGGATGTTAACATCCTTGCTTTCTCAGACTGTGCCATGCATCAGAGAAGTCCTGGTACAGAAAATGAGATACTAAATAATCTGTAGTGCTATCAGATTATACCTGAATGATGCTTGTTACCTTGGCAACAGCTGGACAAAAAGGTGGGCAAAGAGAATGAGGCCATGAAGAAGAGGTCTTGCTTTCCCAACATGTACAGAATTTGTCTTTCCCCATCAGACTTTCAGAGTACCAGGCACAGGCCTCTGTCTCATGGCATTTATTCTGTTATTTCCTAATGAACAGTTTCTATATTGGGTATGAACTTCTTATCAGTGCTGACAAGATGTATACAGACACTAACCAGCATAAACCATATAGACTTAGCCCTCTGCCCCCCGATTGAATCAAAGCACACATGTTATTTTGTTTTACTTAAATTTTTTTCTCTTGGGTATTTTATCTTCTAGTTTTATTGAGATATAATTGACATACAACACTGTTAAAGATGTATAACTTCATGATTTGACTCGCTCAGTCTTGTCTCTCTTTGCATCCGTATAGACTGTAGCCAGCCAGGCTCCTCTGTCCATGTGATCTTTCAGGCAAGAGTATTGGACAAGGTTGTCATTTCCTACTCAAGATTTGACTCATATACATCATAAAATTACCAGAGTAAGTTTAGAGAACAACCATCATCTCATAGAGATACAAAATTAGAAAAAGACATGAAAAATGTTTCCTTGTGATGAGAACTCACAGGATTTACTCTCTTAACTTTCATATATTAACGGAACATTAACACAGGAGTGTTACTTATATGTGTCATGTTGTCCATTACATCCCTAGTACTATTCATCTTATAACTGCAAGTTTATACCTCTTCACTATCTTTATTCAAATCCCCCACTCCCTCACCACCTCCCTGCCTCTGGTAACCATGAATCTGATCTCTTCTATGAGTTTAAAGCACACATTTTCTTTTATTTTTTAATTAGTTAACTTATTTTAATTGGAGGATAATTACTTTACAATATTGTGGTGGTGTTTGCCGTACATCAACATGAATCGGCCACAGGTATACATGTGTCCCCCCTCATCCTGAACCCCCTTCCCGCCTCCCTCCCCATCCCATTCCTCTGGGTTGTCCCAGAGCACCAGCTCTGGGTGTCCAGCTTCATGCATCGAACTTGCATTGTTCATCTATTTTACACATGATAATGTACATGTTTTAATGCTATTCTTTTAAATCATCCCACCCTTACCTTCTCCCAATGAGTCCGAAAGTCTGTTCTTTACGTCTGTGTCTCCTTTGCTGCCTTGCATGTAGGATCATCGGTGCCATCTTTCTAAATTCCATATATATGCGTTAATATACAGTATTTGTCTTTCTCTTTCTGACTTACTTCACTCAGTATAATAAATAAGCTTCAGTTTCATCCACCTCATCAGAACTGACGCACATGCTTTTTATAGGTGAGTAATAGTCCATTATGTATATGTACCGCAGCTTCCTTATCCATTCTTCTGCCAGTGAACATCTAGGTTGCTTCCATGACCTACCTATTGAAAACAGTGCTGCAGTGAAATTTGGGATATATGTGTCTCTTTCAGTTCTGGTCTCCTCAGGGAACATGCCCAGCAATGGCATTGCTGGGTTGTATGGCAATTCTATTCCCAGCTTTTAAAGGAATCTCCACACTGTTCTCCATAGTGCCTGTACCAATTTGCATTCCCAGCAACAGTGTAAGAGGGTTCCCTTTTCTCCACACCCTCGCCAGCATTTATTGTTTGTAGGCTTTTTATGATGGCCATTCTGACCAGTGTGAGATGATAGCTCATTGTGGTTTTGATTTGTATTTCTCCAATAACGAGTGATGGAAAACACACATTTGAAATTAATGGGAAATGTTATGGTGGTTGGTCTCTCAAGCAGTTGACATGACTGCTCAGAAAAGACGTTATGATGTAGTGGGAAAAAAGTCAGGTGGACTGAAAACAAAGTCGGCAGAGGCAAAACTGATGACTGGGAAAAGGAATCATTTTGACAGAAGTATCAGTTACATTTCATGGGATTTTTTTTTCTGAAGAAATATGACATGTGTCATGTGATTCTTAAGAAACAAAACGCATCAACCACTCAATAAATAATCTTTAATAAGTTTCAGTGAATTCATCCTGCTGAAATCTAGCTTTAATCTCATTAGCTCGCTGCCATGACCCCCAGACTCACTAAGCATGAGAACTAATGTTCTTATAATGACACCTAAAACTCTACAAAACGTGGTCGTATTTCTAGTTTGGCTTCTCCAAACACTCTCCCGTTTGCTCAGTTTCCTGCATGCTGGCCTCTACGAGGCACACTCCCACCTGGAGTCTTTGCACTGGTTGTTTCTTTCACCTGAAGCCTTTCTCCTGACATCAAGGGGGCACCTCCCTCAGCTTTGCAAGACTCTGCTCAAACGCCACCTTTCTAATAAAGCCTACCCACAGCCCCCTCTAATCCTGCCGTACTCTGCCACTCTGAACTTTTGAGCCTCTTATCCTGCTCTCCATTTTCCCTTTTTTCATAGCATTCAATCACGTCTAACAAATATACAATTAATTGTTTATTGTTTATTTCCTTTCCCTCTCTGCTAGGATGTGAGTTCCCCCAAGATAGGGAACTTTGTCTTTGTTACTCATTGTCATATCCCAAGCAGTCTGAACAGTGCCAGACGTATAATAGGTGCTCACTAAACACTTTATTGGCTTGAACTGAATGTCTTGAAGTTCTGGAGATAATATGCTTCCTCATGCAGAAAAAAAGTCATTGATGAAATTCTCCAAACTTTGACTGTACACTCACTAAGTGCTAGGCATGGATAACCTAGACATGATCTCTATCCTAAAAAAGGTCCCAGGCTACTGTGGACACAGGTACAGTCACAGACACTCCCAGGCCAGAGAGATGGCACCCTGATACAAGTATGCACATTGGCTGTAGGGTTGCAGAGAAGGGGATGTTTGTATATGAGTGGTCAGGAAGATGTTAAGTGAGGAGACAACACTAAAGCTGACTTTTCACATAGAAATGGAGCTACCATGATGATTAAGGGATGGACATTGGACTGGACTTTGTGCACAGGAATTCTATCACACGTGAGTTATAGAAATGACAGTCAGTGTAGATGTTGATCTTCAACAGTCCTTTAGGATCAACACAGGGTAAACTATTTTCCTCAGTTTATCTTCTGCCTCCCCTCATTCCCCCCTAAAAGTATAGACTATAAATAAATAGTCAGACTGTAGAACTTCATGTATCTCTCCCTCAGTAATGAAAAGGGACTTTGGGAATCTGTTTCGGTTTATAATTTTCCCCTTCTCGATTGGGTTTTGTGCTTTTGGTCAGGATCATAATTCAATTACTATATGTATTTCTCATTTAAAATATCCATTGATTATGTGTTTACAAAGTTTTTTGTTTCCAATTAAAACAGAACTCTGGCCTTATTCTTTCCACTTAATTCACCCAGCCATTCAACAATTTTTAAGTGCTTGCTATGTACAGGCATTGTGCTAGATGTCAGGGAGAAGAAGACCAGAAGCATTTTCCCTTCCCTTAAGAAGATTTTAATACCAGGACCAGCAAATGTGAAGAAAAGAGAAAGAACACTGAAGCCTCATATGTTGTGTGAGAGAAGGATTTAGGGCAATGATCACAGACTGCAGGTCAGATGTAGCCCACCCAAGTGTTTGTTTGGTTCAACAGTGTTGGGTTTTTTCTTTCTTTGAAAAAAACAAAACAAAACAAAACAAAACCTGAATTGCTTTTCACAAATTAATCTTGATTTCTGGCTGGTCTTAAAAGAAAAATCAGATCTGACAATTCCAAGCCAGAGCTTCAAAAGGGCAACAGAAGGCCAGAGTTCAGGCAGGGCCAGCCCCTTCAGAGGGAGTGGTGAAGCAAGGGAAGGAGGGAGAGAAGCAGAGTGCCCCTGAGAATGTGGATGGGCTGGGAATGAGGGAAGAGATGCAGATTTTAAAAAATGGAGGTCATGTTTTGTCAGTGGTCCAGTGAACTATGTATAAACCTATATGAACTCTAACACTGCCCATGACAATGTTTAATAAATGTCTGTGAGATGAGTAAGAACATGATCAAAGAATTTTATCCTATAAGAGATTAATTCATAGATCATTTTACAAATGAAGAAGCAGGAGTCTGGAAAGGCTGAATCATTTGCCTGTAGTGGTTCCCAGATTGTATCAAAGGCTGGAAGAAACAGAGGGGAAGTGCAGCATGGAACGGACAGAGGGCGTCTGCTGTTTTACCTACCCAGTGTCCACTTCTCCTCTCTCTGGATATGGGACCCTTATTTTGGTTGGGGAGCCACGATTTCTCCTATTCCATGTGAGGCTGGTGAAACTGAGTCTATCTGGCTTCTGGAATGGCATGTGACCCAAGCCTGGCCAGCCACACTGGAGTTGCTGAGAAAAAGGCATAGTTTTTCCACAGGGGACTGTTGAGAAGAAAAGATGCAGTTCTGAATGATGCTATTAGTACCGAACCTGAGACAGCTTCCTTGGTGGCCCAGATGATAAAGAATCTGCCTGCAATGCAGGAGACCTGGGTTTGATCCCCGGGTCAGAAAGATCCCCTGGAGGAGGAAAAGGCCTCTGACTCCAGTATCCTTGCCCAGGAAATCCCTTGGACAGAGGAGCCTGATGGGCTTCAGTCCATGGGGTCGCAAAGAGTTTGTCACGGCTGAACAACTAACATTTTGAGATAGCATGATACAATGAAAAGATGATAAGCTATATTTCCTGGATAAATTGCTTCATTATTTTAAACCTTAGTTACCACATCTGTAAATGGAAATAACCGTTTCCTTACCTCAAAGGGCTGTGAAGAAAGAGCGCATGTAAAATGCCTGGCACACAGTAGGAGCTCATTAGTGCTGGCATCTTTTCTTTTCCTTCCGAATAATGTCAGATGGATGTAACACTGCTGTAATTAAAGTGTAAGAAGTGCGTTGGCAGACTTTCCTTACAACATATTGGGAACAGCTTTTTCAGTAGCTACCTTATGTGATTTCAGGGAACTGGGGAGGGGAAATAAAATAAAATGCAGCCTGCTTTCCTGGAATAATTCAAGCCATATCTAACGCTTGCCAAGTGTAGCCTATAATTCTATGTCTGCATTCATCTATTATCTCACCTCTATTTAGATAAAGTGGTTTTCCTCCCCACTAACTGCCCATTTTATTTTTAAAATGAGAGCTCTTTTGAATCCATGGCAATCATTTAGCTGACAGTTTGGATCATAATGTAATAATAACATTAGTGAACAGTTGTATGACACTTCCCGCTTTTAAAGCACTTTACAAATCTGAGCTAATTAGCATGGATATTAACATGCCAGCTCTTTTTTTGTGGATTAATATTGCCATTATACTCTGCTGTTTCAATAAAAAATGCAGTGATCTTTTTTCACCAGAAATGAGGGAAAAGGAAATGAATAAGCTGCCTCTCCAATGGACTCAGACACAATGTAGCAGAGATATGAGACAGACACTTCATTAACTGAAAGTTCAGGAGGATTTACAGGTATGGTACCTTCTAATTCTGTTTTAGGATCAACAAAGGGAATAGAGTATATTAATGGGGGGGCAGAAAATTTGTAAACCCAAGACAGGTTTCCAGCCTTCAGAATACACTTTCTACTTATTTCTAGGCCAAAACACCTAAAAGAAGAATAAATTGTGATTTATTCTTAAACCAAATGAGGAAAATATCAATTCACATAATATTGCAAAATACCCTATTCTTTCTGTTGTAAATGGGAATGTAACAAAGTAAGTGTAGAGCGAGAAAGACTTGGCTTGGAATCCCAGCTCTGGTACTCAGCTATGTAACTGTATCTGAATCTTGGTTTCCTCACCTCTAAAGTGAAAGTGATCATACTTATTTTGCAGGATTCCTATGAGGTCTAAAAATGATCTTGCCTTACACACTCTTAGGGGTTTAATAGGTTGTCATGTTAGCTTTGCTTCACTCTCTGTCTGCAACTCACCTTCCTCCCTTTCCCCATCTAAAATTACTTTGACATTCATTCAGTTTATAGGAAAGCAGAGAGTCGTGATAAATTAAAATGTTCTTTCCTATATTCATTTAACATATTTTTAAACAAATAATTAAATTTTAAAGGGACCAGGAATAAATATGAGTTCATTTTAATGGGAAAAATCTAAACATGATTACTTGAAAGCTTGTCTTTTACATACTATGAAAATGTAGAGATATCTCAGTTATATTTGATCATTTCATCCCGTGCTGTTTTCTCTCTCTTTCTCTCTCTCTCTTTTTTTTTTGGGGGGGGGGCATGCTATGAGGCCTCTAGGACATTAATTCCCTGACCAAGGATCGAACCTAGACCTTCCGCAGTGAAAGAGCAGAGTCCTAACCACTGGGCCACCAGGGTATTCCCCCAGAGTGTATTCTTTGTATGAAATTAGTAAAAAGTGATGCAAAGAGGTGTGACAGTGGGAAGGTTGCTTGGGACAGTCTTACCTGTCAAGGCTTCCTTGGGCCAACTTCAATGTCTGACTTATCTTCTCAATGTGCAGAGTGGTCAGACCCGAGAAGCTGACTCACACTACTAGGAAGGCTTGCAAGATTGATGTGGCCACCAGTCTGGGTTATTGTTCCTTCCACTGAGCAATTTATAGACTGCTGCACGTCTATAAATCTCACATCAGCATAATCAATCCAATCTCTTGTTTCTATGCGAAGATCGTTCACAAAATCTGAAGGTTGCTATCTGAGAGGAGAGTTAAATATGTTTTCAATGTAATGGTTCTGTACTATTAGTCATGGCCTTGTGTGACCATTTACTCAACAGAAAACAAATGCCTGTACACCTTTGCCTTTTATTGCTTAAAAAAATGATACAAATAACAAATAAATTCTCATTGTTAAGGTTCAAACTTTGTTTTCTTATTGTAGTGATTATTTTAGGGTTTATGCTATACAACCTTAATATGTAACAATGATGAAATATTCAAGTGGTATTATATCACTTTATATAATAACTTCACAAAAATATACAGACAGACTTCATTCTATTGTACTTCGCAGGCACTGTGTTTTTTACAAATTGAGGGTTTGGGTCAAGGCTGTGTCAAGTAAATCTATCTGTACCATTTTTCCAATAACATTTGCTCACTTCATTTCTCTCTGTCACATTTTCATAATTCTCACAATATTTCAAACTTTCAAGTACTATATATTTATTATGGTGATCTGTGATCAGTGATTTTTGGTGTTACTATTGTAATAGGGTTTTTTTGGCATTTTTAAAATTATGTATTTTTAGACATAAAGCTATTGCACACTTAATAGGCTACCATATGGTATAAATATAACTTCTGTGCACTGGAAAACCAAAAAATTTTTGTACTTGCTTCATGTAATATTCTCTTTATTGTGGTGGTCTGGTACAGAACATGCAGTATCTTTGAGGTATGCCTGCACTTGTATCCCTCACTTTCGAGACTTTATGTTATTGTTCTCATATATTTCACTCATATATATGCTGTTAATCTCACATTACATTGTAATTACTTTTGTTTAAACAGTCAATTCTCATTTAAAGAGATTTAAATACTGATAGGAACAGATTGAAGGGACAAAAGAGACAATTAAATAGTTAATCCCACTAGGGGATTATAAGTAGGAAAATACAGGAGATCTCTGTAAGTTAATAATTACTCAAGAAAGCAGATTTGCTTAACCACAAAAGCAAGCAGGCTTGTGTAGCAACAAAACCTTGCAACAAAAGCACAGGACATGCCCCCAAACAATAAAACAATGGATGCATGAGACCCCCATCCTGTCCAGTGAGCTCAGTACATTAATGATTTCTAGAACATGCTCTCCACACACCTAAAAAACAGTAATTTTTGGACCTAGCTTGACCACAAAGGGACAAGAAGACTTCCTTTTTCAACCTGGAAGAGGAGCTGATGATGAAAACATTCAGTTCAGTTCAGTCGCTCAGTCATGTCCAATGCTTTGCGACCCCATGGACTGCAGCATGCCAGGCCTCCCTGTCTATTACCAACTCCTGAAGTTTACTCAAACTCATGTCCATTGAGTTGGTGATGCCATCCAACCATCTCATCCTCTGTTGTCCCCTTCTCCTCCAACCTTCAATCTTTCCTGCATCAGGGTCTTTTCAAATGAGTCAGTTCTTTGCATCAAGTGGCCAAAGTATTGGAGTTTCAGCTTCAACATCAGCCCTTCCAATGAATAGTCTGGGTTGATATCCTTTAGCATGGACTGGTTGAATCTCCTTGCAGTCCAAGGGACTCTCAAGAGTCTTCTCCGATACCACAGTTCAAAAGCATCAATTCGACGCTCAGCTTTCTTTATAGTCCAGCTCTCACCTCCATACATGACCATTGGAAAAACCATAGCCTTGACTAGATGGACCTTTGTTGGCAAAGTAATGTCTCTGCTTTTTAATATGCTGTCTAAGTTGGTCATAACTTTTCTTCCAAGGAGTAAGCATCTTTTAATTTCATGGCTACAGTCACCATCTGCAATGATTTTGGAGCCCCCCAAGAAAGATAAAAAAGCAAAGAAAGACAGAGAAGGTCCTCTGCCTCTCTTTGCTTTTTCTTTGATTGTAAAACTGTTGCCCAGTAAGTTCTCAGGGTGTGGCATTTCTAGCCACCCATGCATAAGCCTCACAAGCCTCCTGTTCTAGTAAATCACTTTTTATCTACCACTTTGCTCTCACTGAATTCTTAATCTGTGCTGAGATATAAAGACTATAGTATCAGAGTTCTTCAGAGACCCCTGAAATGACACTTAATGGTTTCGATACTAAGAAAACAAATCTTATACGTTCACCATGTCATTACCATCCCTGTACTCTGCATTCTTTTACAGGGATTCAGATTTCCATCTATCATTTCTTTCTGCCATATCATTTCATTTCTTTCTATAATTTCTTTCTTTAACATTTTTTGTAGTAGATAGGTTGATGATGTGTTCTTTCAGATTTTGTATCTTGAAAAGGCTTAACATTGCCTTCATTTTCGAAAGATATTTATACTAGATATACAGTTCTCTAAGCTGCCTTTTTCCTTTCAGTAATTTTAAAATGTTGGCTTACTGTCTTCCTGCTTCCATTGTTTCTGACAAGAAATTTATTGTCTTTCTTATGTTTTATCCTTTGTAGGGAATATGCCTATATTGTCTGAAAAGCTTGCTTTTCTATCACTGGTTTTGAGCAATTTGATTACAATGGGCCTTAGTATAGTTTCTTTATGTTTTCTAACGCCTAGAATTCTTTGATTTTCTTGGATATGTGAGTTTAGAGTTTTTCTGAAATTTGGAAAAATTTTCCTTTTTTCCTTCAAATACTTTTCCTGATCCCTACCATCCATTTTTCAGAGCCCCCAACTGAGCATGACGTTATCCTACAGCTCACTGAATTTTCTGCTTATTTAAAAGTGTTTTCATTTCTCTGTATGTTTCATTTTGGATAGTTCTTTGATTATATGCTCAAGTTCACTAATCTTTTATTTTGTAATGTTTAATTGTTACCTGTTTGATATCTAGTAGACTGAAGTTGAAGAAAGTGGAGAAAACAACCAGACCTAAATCAATGACCTAAATCAAATCCCTTATGACTATACAGTGGAAGTGAGAAACAGATTTAAGGTACTAGATCTGATAGACAGAGTGCCTGATGAACTACGGATAGAGGTCCGTGACATTGTACAGGAGACAGGAATCAAGACCATCCCCAAGAAAAAGAAATGCAAAAAAGCAAAGTGGCTGTTTCAGGAGGCCTTACAAATAGCTGTGGAAAGAAGAGAAGTGAAAAGCAATGGAGAAAAGGAAAGATATAAGCATCTGAATGCAGAGTTCCAAAGAATAGCAAGGAGAGATAATGCAAAGAAATCAGCAATCAATGCAAAGAAATAGAGGAAAATAACAGAATGGGAAAGACTAGAGATCTCTTCAAGAAAATGAGAGATACCAAGGGAAAATTTCATGCAAAGATGGGCTCAATAAAGGACAGAAATGGTATGGACCTAACAGAAGCAGAAGATATTAAGAAGAGGTGGCAAGAATACACAGAAGAACTGTACAAAAAATTTCTTCACGACCCAGATAATCATGGCGGTGTGATCACTCACCTAGAGCCAGACATCCTGGAATGTGAAGTCAAGTGGGCCTTAGGAAGCATCACTATGAACAAAGCTAGTGGAGGTGATAGAATACCAGTTGAGCTATTTCAAATCTTGAAAGATGATACTGTGAAAGTGTTGCACTCACTATGCCAGCAAATTTGAAAAACTCAGCAGTGGCCAGAAGACTGGAAAAGGTCAGTTTCATTCCAATCCCAAAGAAAGGCAATGTCAAAGAATGCAGAAACTACGGCACAATTGCACTCATCTCACATGCTAGTAAAGTAACGCTCAAAATTCTCCAAGCCAGGCTTCAGCAATACATGAACTGTGAAATTCCAGATGTTCAACTGGTTTGAGAAAAGGCAGAGGAACCAGAGATCAAATTACCAACATCTGCTGGATCATCGAAAAAGCAAGAGAGTTCCAGAAAAATATCTATTTCTGCTTTATTGACTATGCCAAAGCCTTTGACTGTGTGGATCACAATCAACTGTGGGAAGTTCTGAAAGAGATGGGAATACCAGACCACCTGGCCTGCCTCTTCAGAAACCTATATGCAGGTCAGGAAGCAACAGTTAGAACTGGACATGGAACAACAGACTGGTTTCAAATAGGAAAAGGAGTACGTCAAGTGGAAACAGTGTCAGACTTTATTTTTCTGGGCTCCAAAATCACTGCAGATGGTGATTGCAGCCATGAAATTAAAAGACGCTTACTCCTTGGAAGAAAAGTTATGACCAACCTAGATAGCATATTAAAAAGCAGAGACATTACTTTGCCAACAAAGGTCCATCTAGTCAAGGCTATGGTTTTTTCAATGGTCATGTATGGAGGTCAGAGTTGGACTATAAAGAAAGCTGAGTGTCGAATTGATGCGTTTGAACTGTGGTGTTGGAGAAGACTCTTGAGAGTCCCTTGGACTGCAAGGAGATTCAACCAGCCCATGCTAAAGGATATCAACCCAGAATATTCATTGGAAGGACTGATGTTGAAGCTGAAACTCCAATACTTTGGCCACCTGATGCAAAGAACTGACTCATTTGAAAAGACCCTGATGCTGGGAAAGATTGAGGGTAGGAGGAGAAGGGGATGACAGAGGATAAGATGGTTGGATGGCATCACCGACTTGATGGACATGGGTTTGGGTGAACTCTGGGAGTTGGTGATGGACAGCGAGGACTGGTGTGCTGCGATTCATGGGGTCACAAAGAGTCGGACACAACTGAGTGACTGAACTGAACTAAACTGAGTGTGTGTATGCCAACCTCCTAATTTATCCCTCCCCCACCATTCTGATTGGTAACCATAGTTTGTTTTCTGTGTGCATCTTTTTCTATTTTTTAAATAGGTTCATTTATATCTTTTTTTAAATTCCACGTATAAGCGATATCATATGATATTTGTCTTTGTCTGTCTTACTTATTTTTGTATTCTTATAAGTACTCTTGAGCTTTTTTGTCAGGGGGAAGGAAGGTATAGTTAAATTTACCAGAAACAGTTTCATCCTTTCAGATCCTATCTTTATGCTCTGTGTGAATATCAATTTCTTCTAATTTTTCCCATTGTTTTTTTCTCCATATTAGCACAGGGCCTTCTATTTTGTAGTCCCTAGAATCTAGAACACTACTTTCAAATTTTAACTAATCAATATCTTCAAAAATGTGGTATAAGAGAGTATTTATTCTGGGATAAGTGCCTCCCCCTGTGATCCTAGAAGGATGGGGAATGTATTAATAGAACTTATTATATCATCTTGAAATTGCATGTTTGATAGATTTTATGAGAGCAACGAATGAGTCCATCTTGTTCAATGCCATTTCTCTGAGTACAGTAGGAATATAAGTATTTATGAATTCTGAATTTTTTATTCTAGTTTCAAATGGGTGAGAAAATGAGTCTTTAAACAAATTGCAGAGTTTTTTTTTTTTTTTTTTTTTTTTTTTTTTTTGCAGAACTCTAGAACAAAAAATTTTAAATAATAGACTGGGCTTCCGGAATCCACTCAGGTTATACATGGGGTTATAGCTGTATCTCTGTAGGCGCATGCATGAGTGCTAAGTTGCTTTAGTTGTGTCTGACTTTTTGTGACCCTATGGATTGTAGCCCACCAGGCTCCTCTTTCAGTGGGATTCTCCAGGCAAGAATACTGGAGTGGGTTGCCATGCCCTTCTCCAGGGGATCTTCTGGACACATGGACCAAACTCGTGTCTCCTGCAGCTCCTGAATTGCAGGTGGATTCTTTGGGGTTGGACTAAAGCTTCACAGAGCCTGTTTCACATAAGTCAGCAAAGCAGGAGCATAGTGTGGGTTATGTGTGGGGAGGCTTCAGGCTAGTCCCCCTATTTAAGAGGCCTTTACATTTAGAGGCCTTGGGGGCATACTTGAGTTCTGTGCAGGACTTCCTTTCCTTCCTTCCACATATATTTTAATGCCTACTGATGGTGGCACTGGGCTGGAAAGCCTTCATTTCCTTGGTGCAAGAGATGCTGTTCTCATGGTGTTCTCTGTCATGGTCTGGTGTCATTTGATATCACGGGTGTCCAAGGTTCCCATCTGGCCTGCTATGTAAAGGTCAATAAAAGGCATCTATATTCTTTTGATTATCTGGGTATGCCCATCTTTCTATCTTACTGTAAATCACATCCAACAAATACCTCAGAATGCCTACTCTGTTACAAGCAAGCCAGCTACCACTAGAACTGGTCATTGGATAAGTCCTTTGGCAACAGGTAAGGCATCCTCACATGCACATGACACCACCCTTATGGCAGAAAGCAAAGAGGAACTAAAGAACCTCTCGATGAAGGTGAAAGATGAGAGTGGAAAAAGCTGGCCTAAAACTCAACATTCAAAAAACGAAGATCATGGCATCTGGTTCCATCACTTCATAGCAAATAGATGGGGAAATAATGGAAACAGTGAGAGAGTTTATTTTCTTGGGCTCCAAAGTCACTGCAGATGGTGACAGCAGCCATGAAATTAAAAGACGCTTGCTCTTTGGAAGAAAAGCCATGACAAATCTAGACAGCATATTAAAAAGCAGAGACATTATTTTGCTGACAAAGGTCCATCTACTCAAAGCTGTGGTTTTTCCAGTAGTCATGTATGGATGTGAAAGTTGACCATAGAAGGCTGAGCGCCGAAAAATTGATGCTTTTGAACTGTGGTATTGGAGAAGACTCTTGAGAGTCCCTTGGACTGCAAGGAGATCAATCCAGTCAATCCTAAAGGAAATCAACCCTGAATATTCATAGGAAGGACTGATGCTGAAGCTGAAGCTCCAATACTTTGGCCACCTGAAGTGAAGAGTCAACTCACTAGAAAAGACCCTGATGACGGGAAAGATTGAAAGCAGGAGGAGAAGGGGACAACAGAGGACAAGATGGTTGGATGGCATCACTAACTCAATGGACATGAGTTCACGCAAGCTCCAGGATGTGGTGAAGGACAGGGAAGCCTGGCATGCAAAATTCCATGAGGTCACAAAGAGCTGGACATGTCTGAGCGACTGAACAACAACAACAGCAACAACAAAGCATCTGCAGGTTGACCGAAGGATGGCGCACTATACAGTTTCTGAGCACTGGACACCAGATCTTCCTCTGTGATAAACTTTCCCTCCGTCTTCTGCCATCACATTCATAATACAGCTCATCTATGGCTTGAGCATAAACAAAAATGAGCTGGAAAACCTCACAACAGTGTCGGAAGAGGACTCATTCCATGAATTGATTGACTCATTCATCAGTATAATATTTACCAAGCACCTACTGTGTGTCAGACACTTTGCTGAATGATGATAGTATAAGGACTAGTGAAAAGACTAGCAGATACAGTGCTTATTCTTAGTGAATTCATCAACCAACAGTGGAGGCAGACAAGTGAATGAACAGCTACAATAACGGCAGTGATCCAAGGGAGAATAATCCATAAGGCCAACATCTAATTTCTTGAGAAACCATAAATTATTTGAGAGAAATGGCATTTGTCTTTCACAGTTCCCAACTACATGATGTGTAGAGGGTAAGCACTCAGTAAAGAGTCAAAAGGCCTAGATTCTGGTCCCAGCTGTCTTTGACCAGCTATCTTTCCTTTCCATTAGTTATTTCAGTTTTCAGAGCCTCAGTTTCCTATGTAGAACTGTGACTGATAATATCAGTCCGGGTTAATTCACTGTGCAATCGTGAAAATTAGTGGTCATGAGAATGATATTTTAATTAATTGTAAAGATCTCTACAAAATAAAATATGTAATCATAAGTTATACCCTTAATTTTTTTGATAAAACAGATGTTCAGCACTTCAATAAGTACTGAATAATTCCTTAAAAAAGAAAAAAAGGAAAGAAAACCAGCAGGTAAGGATCACTGTTGCCACCTTCACAGTTCAAAGTAGGTCTAATCTGATATTTTCAGCACTCTAGATAAAAATTTTAGCTCTTCCCTGGTGGCTCAGACGGTAAAGATCCCCTGGAGGAGGACAGGGCAACCCACTCCAGTATTCTTGCCTGGAGAATTCTCATGGACTGTAGCCCACCAGGCTGTGTCCACGGGGTCGCAAAGAGTGGGACATAACTGAGGGACTAAGCAGCCGCAGATTATTATTATTATCCCCATTTTACAAATCAGAGAAGTGAGGCGCCAAAGAATTTATGCAAGAGCACAGTCTCTTCAAAACCCAAGCCTGCGCTGCTTGCCAAGGCTTTTGTTGAAGCTTAGTCTTTAGGATGTGCCTATTTCGGGATTTCTCAGCAAGAATACAGAAGTGGGTTGCCATTTCCTACTCCAGAGGATCCAATGTGGGGATCGAACTGGCCTATCGCAACCGGATTCTTTAGCACTGAGCTGCTCCTCAACAAAACCCCAGAACCCCAGAACTCCTTAGCATCTTTTCTCTGAAACCCCGCTTCCCCAGCCTGGAAAGAACTGGCCGAGCCGTCGACTCCGCCCCATGACGTACATGGCCCCGCCTTCAGGCCCTCCACTTCTCGCGGGATCTCTCGGGAGGACGGCTGGGGTCAGGTCCCATCATGGCGGCTGAAGAGGCAGATGTGGATATCGAAGGGGACCTAGTGCCAGCGGCGGCACAGTCTGGGTGAGCAGTTGAGACTGGGCTTGCAGAGACGAGGAGGGGCACGGCCGTGAGGAGGTACCCTCTAAAGGCCGCGGTTCCGGCAAGGGCCGGGGGAGTGGAAAACCATCCCCTGGGCCAGGGTCTCCTGCCGGCCTGAGAGGCGCGCCTCGCCCATCCCGTCTGTTGGCTCCTCCTGAGCCCAGAGGGCGGCTACCGTAGACTAGCGTGGGACAGCCCATTTACCGGGATCCTGTGAGGGCGCTGACCGCGCCTAGCACATTGCATACTCTTAAGCAATTAGATTGCTTCTTCCCTTACTGCCGCTCCAGAACCCGCCTCCTTGCCACCGCCCAAAAAATAATTAGAACAGGGGCGGTCCCTGGACAGAACCCAACTTAGGAATTCTTGTTCCCTCGCGTGCAGGCCGTGTGACCTTGGGCGTGTCGTTTTATCCCTACTAGCCTCTGGTTTCCTCTTCCACGTAGGGGTAGTTATGAAAAACTTCCCGACATGCAGCGTGATCTAAAAGAAAGGGGTGGGACTTAAGAGTTCGACAGCTGTTTATTGACCCAGCTAGATGGCACCCCACTCCAGTACTCTTGCCTGGAAAATCCCATGGACCGAGGAGCCTGGTAGGCTGCAGTCCATGGGGTCGCGAAGAGTCGGACACAAATGAGCGACTTCCCTTTCCCTTTTCACGTTCATACATTGGAGAAGGAAATGGCAACCCACTCCAGTGTTCTTGCCTGGAGAATCCCAGGGACGGGGGAGCCTGGTGGACTGCCGTCTATGGGGTCACACAGAGTCGGACACGACTGAAGTGACTTAGCAGCAGCAGCAGTTACTAGCAGTGTGACTTTGGGCCTCAGAGGACTCATGTGTAAGCTGACTGTCATGTTATGTACTTCATACGGTTATTGTGAAGATCAAATGAAATGATTTGGGGATGTGCTCTAGTATAAGAGAGGTGCTATGTAAGTGTTGTGTTCTTTACCTTCCCACCACGGATAGTATTTTGAGGACCCAGTGAGAGGTCACCATTTAGTACCAGTTCCTGCAGAGCAGGCCAGTGTGACTTTTAAAAAGCAGCCTCCAGCTTGAGATATCTAGCTGTTTGACTCCTTGCTTGCAGAGAAAGAAATTGATACATGCGGTTTTAAAGATGTGCTTTCAGAATTCTCTTTTAGTAATAGAAGAGGCTTAGACTGGTCAGGATCAGAAGACCTCAGTTCTCAACTCAGCCAGCTGTGTTGCTTATAACTATGAACAAGTTCATTAGAAGTCTCTACATTGAGCCAGGTAAAATTGTGAGGCTTAGACCATTTTTGACCTATAAAATAGCAATTTCACACGATCCAGCCTAATAATAGCACCTTTGTAAATTGTGAAGAAGAGTACCAACCCTGTCCATGAGGGACTGAAACAGAGCCGTTTAAAGTTTTCCTGAACTTAAAACACTATAAAAATGAGAAGTAACTAAGTCTCCTTCAACTGTTTAGACAAAACAGTACAAGTCTATACAAATGAACAGAAAGCCTTTGATAACAGTCTTTCACATTTGTGTAGATCAAGTTAATCTTGACCGAGTGCTTTTGCATGCATGGTTTGATTTACTTTCCACAATAAGTGTATGAAATAGGTGTGAGGGATTCGTATCTGAAGTTCGAGGCAGATGAGCTGCCCTTGGAAACACTAAAGATTATCTGAGAGCACTGACCCTTCCCCTTTTTCCATGGGTTTTTCTTTATTTTTATGATTGTGTTTTATTTCTCTTTTTCTTTCTTCTTTCCTTTTCTTACTGTTCTGTTTGAGCCCAAAGTCTGCTGATGGCACTTACAGTCACATTAGTCTCATGAAACCAGTAACTGGTTGTTGGTTCCTGATGGTCATCGTCATTGTCTCACACAATTCTGTAGAGCATCATGAACATTACAGTCTAGTGACAGTTGTTCCCTAGTGTTGGTACTCTAATCATGTGGAATTTGGTGTGAGTAAACACTTAGATGCCCCTCTGAATTGTTCAGTTATAGCTGATCATGACATCTTGAGGGTTAATTGAAAACACACTTTTAAGTCCTTGCTAAGTGCTGGTTACCAAGGTTAGAAGATGCATTGAAATGTTTTGTTTCCCTTGTACCATTCTTTCTTATCCTCCGTTTCTTCTACTTGTTCTTTAAATCATAGTATTTCCAAGGAATTTTTGTCATAAGACTTCTTACTAACCATACAGTCGATCTCTCAAGGCTTAAATTTCTGTTAAGTTGGACCATATGAAATTTTCCCAATGTTCCACCAATTTGGACCCACACAAATGACATTTAATCTTAAATTCCATCTAATAACAGGCTGATATTGCCCAAATCTGTCACCAACTCAAATCTCTCTCATGATCTTCAGATCCATTTATCCATTTTCCTGAATCTGTTTGCCCTTGGGTGAGCCACAAGCTCCTCAATCTCACTTTATAGAAACTTTCCTTACCCAACCTGCCTCTTCAAGTTCCCTAGTTCAATAAATGGCACCATCCACCCACTCATGCAGGGAAGAGACCTAGATTTTAACCTTTTTCCTTACCTCTCTCCTATTAGAGAGTCTGTAGATTCTGAGTATCCTCTCAGATGTGTTCACTTCTTCCTGTTCACATTGCTTGTGCTTTAGGTCTAAGTTACTGTCACTTCTCTCTACTATCTATGTAATCATTCCCTCTTAACTGCTTCTTGTCTCTTTGACCCTCTTCTAGTCTTTTCTGAAGTTAGAGTAGTCTTTTCTTACATCCAGATCTGATGATGGTACTCCCAACTCCCTAGAGACCTGTGTGATCCATACCCCACCTACCTGTTCATTTAGTCATTCAACAAATATTGATTAGCATTTATATGCCTAGCTCTGGGTTTATAGTACTCATCCAAACTAAGTCCTTGCTTTTATGGAACTCACATTGTTATTGGATGAGACAGACAATAAACTTTATATTATAGCAGTTTCTAAGAGGTATAGCAGTTTCTAAGTATAGACTGGGAAAAGTCACTAACTAGGAAACTTTTATTACTTCAAAACATATAGAAGCAAATTTTAAATTTAATTATATCGCAGATTGGGCCTCCTCAAACTTAACTATTCATATGAAGTGAACAATGTGACTTTCAGTTCAGTTCAGTTGCTCAGTCGAGTCTGACTCTTTGTGACCCCATGGACTGTAGCATGCCAGGATTCCCTGTCACCAACTCCCAGAGCTTACTCAAACTCATGTCCATCGAGTCAGTGATGCCATCCAACCATCTCATCCTCTGTCATTCCCTTCTCCTGCCTTCAATCTTTCCCAGCATCAGGGTCTTTTCCAATGAGTCAGCTCTTTGCATCAGGTGGCCAAAGTATTGGAGCTTGAGCTTCAGCTTCAGCATCTGTCCTTCCAATGAATATTCAGGACTGATTTCTTTAGGATGGACTGGTTGGATCTCCTTGCAGTCCAAGGGACTCTGAAGAGTTTTTTCCAGTATCGCAGTTAAAAAGCATCAATTCTTTGGTGCTCTGCTTTCTTTATAGTCCAATCTCACATCCATACATGACTACTGGAAAAACCATAGCTTTGACTAGACAAACCTTTGTTGGCAAAGTAATGTCTCTGCTTTTTAATATGCTGTCTAGGTTGGTCATAGCTTTTCTTCCAAGGAGCAAGATCTTTTAATTTCATGGCTGCAGTCACAATCTGCAGTGATTTTAGAGCCCCCTGAAATTAGTCTCTGTTTCCATTGTTTCCCCATCTAAACGGTGGAAGTAACTATGACTCTCTTAAGTGTGACTTCAGAGAGTTCTAATTAGTTAAAAGGCTGAGAATTAACAAAGTTGAATCCCTCATGGACATAGAAAAGCCCCCAGATAACTCAAGTTAATTTTTGTTATGTGAGTTAAAACAACAGATTTCTTAGATCTCTTCACTGTACTGTCCTCCTTCAAGTATTTTCTTTTGTTTCTTCTATTTCGTCTTGCTTTCTCTTCCATTTTGAGAGTGGTACTGTTAATGGGTGGCTTTTATGCTTTAGATATAACCAGGAGAGTCATAAAGTTGAATTCCTGTATAGATGTGCATATTCATCAAAAGAAATCTGAAATGTTGGTTCATAGCCACAGAATATGCTGTGTGTGGTCGTTGTTTGGAGGTAGTTTTTTCCTCATGGAGTTGTTTATTCTTGGGAAACAGAGAAGTAAACAAACTTGATATTTGGCAGTTGAAATAGGATGGAGAAAGGAACTAAATATTTGTTTAACATACGAAACCTGTCAGTCACTGTGCTGTGTAAATTATATTCATTAAATGGTATAATTTCACTTTCATACCTATTTTCTCAATTATTACAGAAGTGATGAAAATACAGCATCAGTTTTACAAGATCATTATCTTGATTCATCATGGAGAACTGAGAATGGTCTTACTGTAAGTATTTTGTGGAAATAGCAGGTATATTAAGCTATTAGTGCGCAGAGTATCTCTTTTTTTTTTAACTTGGTGCTAGTTCTCAATGGTCACGAGGTAAGATAGTGAAACCTTTTTCTTAAATTAAAAATAGAAGGAATTTATTCTTTTTTCTTTTGACTGAAAAAATGGCCTTCTGGGAAACAACTTTGGAGCCAGCTAGATTTAGGCACAAATTGGTGCTCTACCACTTATCAGATTTATGAACCGCAGTTTCTTCATCTAAACTATGGGGATTGTTGCATGGTTCATTTTTTCATTTAACAGTTATTTATCGAGTCCTTGGGCTTCCCTGGTGACTCAGTAAAGAACCCCCTGCCATTGTGGGAGATGCAGGTTCGATCCCTGGGTAGGAAGATACCCTGGAGGAGGAAATGGTGACCCACTCCAGTATTCTTGCTTGGGGAAGCCCATGGACGGAGGAGCCTGGCAGGCTACAGTCCATGGGTTCACAAAAGAGTCACACACAACTTAGCAACTGAGCAACAACTATTGAATACTTAGTATGTGCCAGACACCAGGCCAGGTTTTGGGGAATACAACCGTAATCAAGACGGACATGGTGAGGGAAACTGAGAAGGTGACATTTAAGTTGAAAGTAGAAGTAGGGATGTGAAGAGTAGAGGAAAACTATATGCAGAAAGAACAGCAGCACGAAGGCTGTTGTTGAAATCCAGTATCTAGAATATAGTAGGAAAGGGGAGAGGTGACAGGTTGGGGAGGCAAATGATGGCCCTGTCACACTAGCAGGAGGCAGGAAGAAAATGAAAAAGACTAGTTAGGAAACATTTCTAGGGACCTAAGCAAGATTTGGTGATGGCTTGGCCTCAGGTTGTGGCAGAAGTTGACAGATTTGAATTATGTTTGGGTGGTAGAAATGCTTGTTACATTGGGTTTGGGGATTGAAGGAAAAGGAAAGAATCCAGGATGATTCCTGGGTTTCAGGCTGGAATAGCTTGGTGACTAGTAATGCTGCTTACAAAATTGGGAAGGCAGGAGAAAAGCTGGTGAAGGTTATGCTTTGGTAAATTTTGTTTTGAACATGTGAAGTTTTAAGAAGCCTGTTAGGTATCCAAGTGGAAATTTTGAGTGGGTAGTTAGTTATAACCGTCTAAATAGAGCTTGGAAAAGAGACTTGGCTGAAAATGTTTACATTTTGAGAGTTAAAAAGAAGTATGGAGAGATTGTGGCTTAAGGGGAAAAAAGGAATTGTGGTGAGTTTTGGAAATATTAATAGGTGAGGTATCTAGCAAAATCTTAGTAGTATCTTAATTGTTCCTCATGCAGGATAACCATTATTACTTTATCATGAGTAGGAGCCAGAGCCTAGGAATCTAAGGCTCAAGTCTCTTCTTTCCCACTTAAAACGTTAGTTACTGCTTCTATGAATGCATCTGTGAAGTAGTGATGCCTGTCTCAGCATTATCATAGGAGTCCAAAGATATGTCTGTGTTCTCGGTAAATGGTAGCTTTATTATTTGTAATCATATTATTGTGTATTTTCATTTAACAAAATAGTAGTTGGTTTCAAAAAGCAGTAAATAAAAAAAATTATTCTTCCTTTTTTTTTAATAGCCTTGGACTCTGGATAGCACCATCAGTGAAGAGAACAGAGCTGTCATTGAGAAAATGTTGTTGGAAGAAGAGTATCCTTTATTGACTATGAGGAAAGTAAAGATTTCAGGGTTAAAAATCTATTAATGCAAAACTTACAAAAGAGACCACTGTTAGTTGCTAGATATAATGCTAGGGTATAATGTTACCTACCTATTCTGTTTTACCACTAAGTCTGAGATCTAACCCAATACTTTTGAGTTTCTGTTGTCAGCCAACTCTTTCAATTACCTTAATATTGAACAGAAATTATAGAAATTTTTTGGTGGTTGTTGTTTTGTTTTTATTTTTTATCTTTTTGCCATGCCACATGGCATGTGGGATCTTAGTTCCCAGACCAGGGATTGAACCCATTCCCTCTTTAGGGAAAGTGTGAAGTCCTAACCGTGGACCAGCAGGGAATTTCCTATAGAGTGTTTTAAATCAGCTAGAATCCTTAGTTTAAGTCCAGATTTTCTAGTCCAGACCTCCCATTTTCAGTTGTATGAGATATTAATTCGTCCAAAGACACAGAATTAGAATATGTAAAAGTTCTCACTTCTTATTCTACCAATTTATAGGTGTTACTGGGAGCAATCTAAGTAAAAAACACAAAACTATAGAATGAAGATTTTTTTCTCCCAGAAGTTGTAAGTCCTTATTCACAGTTCAGCCACTGGCTTCTTGCCCTGTTTCTTTCATCTGTTTGTGATATTTGCAACTTAAATTTTGGGGAACTCATATATTTTTTTACATGTAAAATAAAAGGATTGAATAAAAAGTTTTCTGATTTTCTGATTTATAAAGATTATTAATATAACTCTAATTAAAGTAGTGAGTGGTTTGTTTTCAGCTCTTCTGTGTTTCATGGATTTTTATCTCCTTTTTAAGCCAGAGTTTCTGTTCCTTTTACTCCCAGTTATTGCTGTGTTGTTTGCAGGGTGTCTGTGTACCTTTAATTCTCATAGGTAAACCCCTTTTAGGCTTTCTTACTCTCCAGCTCTCCCCAAACATTACAGCTATAGCCTGGATCATCGCTTTTCAGTAGAAAAATAGTGCAAGTCACATATGTCCTTTATAGTTTTCTAATAGCCATGTTTAAAACAGGGGAAATCAATTATAATAACATTTTATTTGACCCAGTATATTTAAAATATATTTCAACATTTAATATGTAAACATTGAGATGTTTTACATTCTTTGTTTTATACTCTTTGAAACCCAGTGTGCATTTTATATACTTAACAGTACATCTCAGTTTGTGCTAACCACATTTCAGGTATTCAGTAGCTACACATGGGGCTATTAGCCAATGTGTTGAACAGTGTCATTCTAGATTAATGAATATTTAGGTAGTCAGTGGTTCACTTCCAGACTTGGGAACAAAATAATGATAGTAAAAGCTGTGTGAGCTCTTGGATGAACAAGGATAGTGCTTTCTTCTGTCCTTGTCTTCAGCACCTGATATCTGCCATGATGCCTCGTGCACATGACACACGGTCAGTATTTGCTAAGTGAAGAATCTAAAAATATAACAGTATAGGTTAGGTTTAATCAATCTGAGAGGTAGATTTGACCCAAGCGTTCGTTATATTTGTTAGGGTAGAGAACAACCCTAAACTCTTCTCTGTTACCTTCAGAAATGTGAAAGCAGATACTCCTGAATTATCCTGGACGACCAGTCAGCATCTGTTAATTCTCCATATGTGTTAGGAAAAAAGATTTAAATAAAACATTGAGGATATCTCTTTTCTTAGCCACTTCTAATAGGGAGAAAAGAGAAACTAGCATTTAGGTAGTACACATTTTGTGCAGATACTGTGTATGTGTGACTTCACATGTAATATTTAATCCAGATAAAAACCCTATAAGATAACAAACATTTTTGTTATAATTATTACACACCTGGAAAATTTTTTGAGAAGAATTGGTTTCACTTGAATTTAAGTGTGATTTTCAGGATATGTGAGTGCCTGCTTTATACAAATTGCATAATAATTTATAGGACTTTATTATTTTAAAAGTTTCTTTAATAATTACACAGGTATTACTTATCCAATAAGTCACTTCCAGGAAAATTCTGGCTTGATCAAAAGGAAGATGATAAAAAATACTTGAAGAGGTAAAATCAATTTATAATGCTTTTAAAAGTCTGAATTGTATTTTTAAAAACTTCACAGGCTTCCTTATTTTCTTTTTTCATGTGGTGCAGTCTGCAGAAAACAGCAAAAATCATGTATGTACTTAACATTTTATACTTTAAAATCTTTTTGATTAGTTAAAAATTAGGGGAAAATTAAGCAAGTTATAGTTGGCCTGTGGAAAAATCCTCTTGACCTTGGGTTTACACAATTATAAAATCAAAAACTTCTTGTACAAATGTTGGAATGTTACAAGATAATTTTATTGTATTATTTATTTGTCAGAACCTTTATGGCCCTACATAGGCAATTTTATTAAACTATGGAAAAGGTGGTTTTCTAGGGATTTGTGGGGAAAATTTTTTAAGCTGCCCTCTAGTATATTATGAATTGACTTGATTTCTGTTGCCCTGTCAGTTAATTTTCATTTGTTTCAAATAAAACTTTAATTTGAATTTGTAGTTTTTAAAAATTATCCAGAGAAGTTAAGTATTAACTGTTTTATAAACATCCTTTCCCTATAATTGAAGAAGGTTTGATATTATTCAGTGTTTCTAAGCTTGCATGTTGATAATCCCTTAGAGGGTAGACTTGTAATTACCAAGAGTTTGAGCACTGAACAGACTTTGGCTTTTGCATTTTGCTGAACAAGCAACAACAACTAAAAAATGAAGTTAAAGAAAAGATTAATGGTTCACATCAATTAAATTAGTTGGCTTCATCTCAGTTTTATTTTTAATTTCTTAATGTCCTGCATTTCAAAAGCAATAATTATAGTGTCATAGTACTTTCACCTCTTTTCCGGCTTGATATTTACGTAGATTTACATAGAAGAATCAGATGGTATTTCTGGAGCCCGTTTTATCTCCGACAAGCCTCTCAGGTTTTGGAGATGTATTAACATTTGCTGCTTTGTGTCCAATCTAAGGAAGCCTATTTGTTATTTCCTTTGATGTCTTTTAGTGTTATCTTCACTCAGACCCAAGGATTATGTCTTTGGGGGCTCCTGTCCTGAGCTAGAGAAATATATAAGACAGGGTAAATCTGGTCCCCCAGGTAGAGGCTGCAGCCTGCTTTTTCTTCTCTTCTTTTTAATTCTTAGACTCAAAAAGTATTAAGTTTAGCCCATGGCTATCTATAACCTTTAGCTGCATAAATATGGAATGTTCCATTTCAGAAATTTTTTTGCAATTCCTCTTTTTCCCCTCAGGGTACACTCTCCTACAAAACCAGCCAGTTACTCAGTAAAGTGGACGATAGAAGAAAAAGAGCTGTTTGAACAAGGGCTGGTAAATAGAGCAATTTTTAATTTATAGTGAAATAATTCTAGAAGCAAATATTGATAGAATTATAAGGTTAATTTATAGAGACTGAAAATTTCATTTTAATTACAGTAATCACATTTATAGTTTTTCTGTAGTTAAATGATGTAGTTAGAATGATTATGTTTGTAGTGTAGTAGGAGAGAATTCCTTTTAACTCATACTTAAGTTACTAAAATATTAAAATATTGATAGATTTGACTCAATATTTTAGGTAGTTTTTCACCCCTTTTTTGGTACTAATAAAACCCAAGAAATTGTACTATATACGTTTTACCAACCACCTGTACTGAAAGGCAAACTTATTTATAATTACCTGATCTTTTCTCTTGGGGAAAAACTTGTATTTGGAACAGTCTGGGTGATCAGCTCAGTTTTTTTCAATTCCGATTTTGGCATTTGTGCACACAATCTAAATATTTTAATGGATATAGTTAAAGACCAGAAACATTCCTTTTGCATCAATGTTTCACTGAGATCTATTTAAATATTCACAGTTGCATAATGGAAAAAAAAATGTACACAAGTTTCTAATTATGAGAAAGTGCCTTAATATAATGAAACTTAACAAAATATGCAGGAATTTTTTTAACTGTCTATAATAGATTATATTTTTTTCTTTAAGGTACATATTACTCAATTAATTTTGAAATTATATATATTTATATGTGTAGAATATGTAATATTATGTAGGATTCATGAATGCGAATTGAAACATAGTTAACATAACTACAGAAACTATTTTGAGGGTTATATCTCCTCCTGAGATTTTTCTCCTATACTTTTGATGCTTTTTATACTGATATTTTAGTCTGTCGTGTGATTGTCATTTATATAATCTAATTAACCAGTCGTATATTTAAGATTGCTGACAACTTTAGTGTTTTGTCCATTACCAAAGATCAGAATATACACACAAATGGATTGTGAATTTGGGGGTTGTTCTTGTTGACATTGGTGGTAGTTATAGAGGCTTAGCTCCATGGTTCAGAACTCAAATGGCACCTTAAGTTGTAGAGTGTTAAGTCTCCTTCTGACTTCTGTCTCAACCTTTAGTTTTCTTTGCCTGTCACCTGTTCTTGTGAATCCTTCCAGAGATAATTTGTCCCTATAAAAGCAAGTGTCTTTATTTAGGTACATATGTAGATATCTATGTCTATCTGTGTATATATAAAGAGATATTTTAAACCTAAAATATTTTCCCGCAAAAATACATGGAACCATTGGTTGTATTCTCAGCCTGTGTAACTCATTAGTATCATTTGCTTATAATCTGAATTCTCTCAGGCTTGAGAGTAGGAAATTATGTGGTACTGAATGATGAAAGAAGATTTTTTCCTTCTTGTCCCTTTGCTCTATTTTTAAATTGGTGAATGTTTTCTTTGCTTCTCTTGCTAGTGTCCCCTCTCCAATTTTCATAGAGCCCAAGCCCCTAGAATCCTAACTAGTCACACTTTATCCAGTCTTTCCTATTTCCAAAAGAGTGCTCCATGCTACCAAATTACATATTTGCCTTCATTACACAATGTGTGTCCTCAGTCAGTCGGCTGTGTCTGACTCTTTGCGACCCTATGGACTGTAGCCAGCCAGGCTTCTCTGTCCATGGCATTTTTCAGGCAACAGTCCAGGAGCAGGTTGCCATTTCCTACTCCAGGAGATCTTCCTGACCCAGGGATCAAATCCGCTTCTCTTGTACCTCCTGCATTGGCAAGCAGATTGTTTACCACTGTACCACCTTGGGAAGCCCTTAGCACATACTACAGATAATTAAATCTTCAGAAAGTTGATCTCAGGTATTAGTTAAGAACTATTATAAGTTATTAATTTATACTTACTGATTTTCTCAGAAGTACCTTCAGTTTTAAGAAATTGTCCATATGTCAGATTTTCTATTGAATACCAAAAATAAGTATGTAAGTTAAAATTTATCATTTAGGTCAGGATAATTTATTGCCATTAGTCATGACTCTCTGGCATGTAAATCTGGCCCTGAGATCAGCTTCTCTGAGTTGTTGTATTTTTTTTTTTTCCCTTTAAATAGTTTTAGGAAATCTAAAAAAGGATTGTTGAGCTTCTTTGGGAAATGGAGAGTATCTTGTGTTAGAGATAATGTAAAGGAGATTTATGTATCAAATGATAGACTTGATAATTAAAAATACTGTCTAGCTTTAAAATCATACTGCATTCATGTCTGTACTTGAAAACACACACCAGAGCTCCCTCAAGTTCTCAGTTTTTCCCTTCACAGCCTCGATGTTAGTAGGTACACAGCCTTTGACAATGAAGGGATGTAGGGAGGTGTTGGTTGGAGGTCACTTTATTTGTGATTCAATCTTTTAATTCAGTTTACTGTGATATCTGAACAGTGTAAAAGTTTTTGTAATGTATGTTTTAATATGGAATCTGACTAAGAAAATTTTTTTGAAATTAGTGTTGGAACATAGTCAATTGATTCTATAATTGGAAAATAGAACATACAACCCACCTCCCTTTCAATGCACTTTTTTGTTGAGTTATCCTTAATTTTGGAACATCATAATGTATAATACTAATATATACTGTAGGAGTACATAGAAGTGATGGATCTTCATTTAGGTAGCTATAGAAAGAAATTTGTAAATCATCTTGGTCTGCTTTCAGAAGTCAAGATTCAAAGAGGAGATTGTGGGCTTTGATTTTAAGAGTCTTAACTATATATGAGACTTGTGTGTTTTAGAAAACAAAAATAGATCATTTTTCTTTTTTTTTAATTTGGCAGTAATTTGGAATGTTAATTAAGCTAATCAAAAACAATTTCTTTTCCATTTTGATAACATAGGCTAAATTTGGCCGAAGGTGGACCAAAATTGCAAAGCTAATTGAAAGTCGCACTGTTTTACAAGTGAAGAGTTATGCGAGACAGTACTTTAAAAATAAGGTAAGCAGGATATAAATATCCTAGTGATCATATTTAAAATAAATAAAATTAATAAGCGTAAGTAGTTCTTTAATTCAAGCATGCTTGCATACATGCTAAGTCGCTTCAGTCATGTCTAACTCTTTGTGACCCTATAAACTGTAGTCTGCCAGGCTCCTCTGTCTGTGGGGATTCTCCAGGCAAGAATACTGGAGTGGGTTCCTCCAGAAGATCTTCCCATCCCAGGGGTTGAACCCATGTCTCTTACATCTCCTGCATTGGCAGGCGAGTTCTTTTCCACTGGTGCCACCTGGCATTAAAGTCTTAATGTTCAGAGTGTTTATAGTGAAAATATTTTATACCCATAAAGTACCCTATAAATGTTTGTCTTCAAAAATCTCAAAGCATATCTTCAATGTATTGAGTATTGCTGTTAAATTAGTATTATTATGTTACTCCACTTAATTTCGTGCAGTTAAATAGGGCAAATTATTAGTTGCTCAAAAACATCCTATAAAGCAAATAGTATTCCAAAGAGAAAACCTTAGAGGTCATTGCTTCCTGGAAAATCTTTTTCCTTTTTAAATATTTGCATTAAACTTTTAAGAATTATTAGAGCTTAGGGGCCAAAAATGCTAACATGATTCTAAAATCTTTTTAATAGCAATGAAACTTGTACAATTATTATAAAGAACTGTCTGAAAACTCTAATAAATTGCAGTGTTCAAAAATGTACAGTTACGGTCTAGTTCCTTAGTCTCGAAAGTAATTTGTGCTGTATTCAACCATGTAGTTCTGATATTTAGAATTTTTCTAATATGTTCTGCTTGAGTACTAGAAGCATAATTATATAGAATTTGAAAGTGTCTTAAATGAAATTTGGTGCTTTCTTTTCATGTAAATTGGGTTGACCCTTGAACAAAACAGGCTGAACTGAGCTGATCCACTTATATGTGGATTTTTTTTCAGTAGTCAGTAATACAGCACTGCACCATCCCCTGAGGTGGAACTGCAGGTGTGGAACTGCGGATGCTAAGGGGCTGCATAAAGGGGAGGCCAACTTTAAGTTATATGCAGATTTTCAACTATGGTGCTCCTGACCCGCTGTTGTTCAAGGGTCAGCTGTATTGGGTTTTACCCCGTATACAAGACTTACCTAATTTAGTGTCATTTGGTCATAGGAGGTAAGTAATGGAATGAATTCATTGTAAATCAGTCAGTCTGCTCCCTCTTAATCAGCAAAAGCATTTTCCAGACAGCCTACTAAGGTCAAGGTATTGGGAGCCAGAATAAGCCTAATTTAGTTGTTCTTACCCATGCTTCTCTGGCTGGTATGTGCGGGACTTCTTGCAGTGTCAGTTTTACTCAGAGGCTTGAGATGAAAGGGTACATTTTAATATTTATAAAATTAATATATAATTAATACAATGCAAAATTTTGTCAGCAGTTTTAAGCTAAAAATGAGAAACTTCAAATAAGTAAGTTGTTAAAGGCTATTTCAGGCTAAATGTCCAAATTTCATTTTCCCTCCTGCTAGCCTTTCCTTTTCCTTTACATAGTAAGCCAGTTAACTACAATACAGTATCCTCGGAGTCGGTTGTGATAAAGGATCTATACATAATCTCTTTTTAGGAGCTGTTATGTCTTGGGTATGTTAGTTATTTGCAAGATTTTTCAAAATTATATATAACAGATTTTATTTCAAATTACATATACTCGTTAGCATTCATTTTCTTTTTCTTATTGCATTACAACATATTTATGTTTATAACACCAGGTATGATAGTTTCATGTCTTAAATTATAAGCTCTATAATATTAGAGCTACATTAAATGAACTTGCATAAGCCAGTTTGTTTCTATTGTCTTTGTATTTAAATGAAAGATGATTTTAAATTACTCAGTAAATACATGTGAGATAGACTCCTTTAACTAAAAGGAGTTTTTAGCATTATAAAAATGATCTGCTGAGGTATCAGATATTCTGAGAAATAAGCCTTCACAATATCTTAAAAATACCTTGTATGAAGGTTTTTGGTTAATTTTCTATGGTTGATCTGAGCCAGATTCCCATTTTAAGCTTCATACTGAAAACTAAGTATTAATAGTAGGTCATAATTATTTGATTAATAAAAGTCACCAGTTGACCATGAATGAGTCAAATATATTTATGGAAATTTGAAGTGATGATCTTTTACACTTAAAATGTAGTTGTAACCCCTTTAGAAAAAGCACAGTAAAGATACACCTTTAACATGTACTCACTTTAATAACTTTGTATCTTATTTTTTTGTGTGTGCCAGTGATTACATTTTAAACATCTTAATATTATGGATATTTTATCTTGATTTTTAATAAGGTAAAATTAGATGGTCCAGAAAAGGAAACACCAAATCAGAATAGCAGTGGCTTCCAGATGAAAAATGATGAAGCGACAAAGGCATGGACAGCATCAGGTTTAAGGGGACGTGCTGATCCCAACTTGAACGCTGTAAAAATTGAAAAGTTATCCGATGATGAAGAAGTAGACATCACAGATGAAACTGATGAGTTGACTTCTCCAGTTCCCCAAAAGGGTCTTAGCAGTGTTCTCTTGTTAGACATGTCTAATAATGAAAGACCTGAAACCAGTAAAGCACTGGTTTTTGACAGCCAAGAAAATCCCATTTCCAAATCTTCCAAGGAATACCTTCTGACTATAAAGCAAGGTGAGATGGAAACACTTTCAAGCCCAGGAATTAGACTTTGGACTGAAAATTACAACACCAGTGACCAAAAATTAGTTGAATTAAATGATCAGAAATGTGATAAGCTGATGAAGAACTGTGATAAACATGATGGGAATGGAATAACAGATGATGCCAGACAGTTGCCTTCTCCAGAGCCTTGTGAAGCTCAGAAAGACTTGAGTGATAATGAATTGCTTTTTCATTCCTCCTGCCAAATGGAGGAGGAGAGCCAAGAGGAAGAAGAGCTTAAGCCACCAGAACAAGAAATAGAAGTTGATAGAAATATCATTCAAGAAGAAGAAAAACAAGCAATTCCTGAGTTTTTTGAGGGGCGCCAAGCTAAAACACCAGAACGCTATTTGAAAATTAGGAATTATATTTTGGATCAGTGGTAAGGAAAAATTGTATTTTAGATGCTATTTTAAAGCTTATGAAACTCTAAAGTATGTACATGTGCCTGTGCAGAATTTAGTATTTTACAGTCCTAGTGTTCCAGAGAGCTTTAACATATTAATACATTTCAGTAGGCAAGACTTGGTTTCTCATAGTGAAACTGTTTGAAAGTTTGGGGAAATGTTGTCATCTGTAGCTGTCTTAACCCATCTGTCTGTTATTTTATTAGAGTCTGTGGTCCTAAAAGAAAAGGGATAAATTATTACCTTAAAAAGCAGTTTCGTAGGACACTGTTAGGAAGATATAGAAAACACTACTGAACTGGAAGAGGGGAAGAATGTCTGTCTTAGTTTATGGTGTACTTTGAAGTACAAAGAGAAAACTTTGGTGACAAGGATAGTATCATTTAATGTGGCTTGATTTCAGAAACTATTCTAAAAGTCTGCCTTAAGTGCTTTTGACTTTGAACTTGTGACATAATGTGTCAATAATTCCTTTATCAGAATATAAGAATTTTTTTTATATATTCAGTTTACCCTCTAAATTGTCAGTACCTTTTATTTGAATTACTTAGTGAGGGATAGGGAACAAGCCAAAAAACTTCCCACTTTATTAGCTTAAATGCTGTGAAAGTGATTTGCATTTTTCATAATAGTTTAATTAAGACATCATCAAACATTCATGATTGTTACTGCTTCAGGAGCTATAAAATTGTGTAGAGCCGTCTTTACAGAGGGCTTCTGTTCTGACCTAGGAAGATTACTAAAGGAAAAAACCAGGCTTGTTAAATCAGTAACTTTCATTTTACTCACATAATATTAATCATTTTGACATCTAAAGAAAGCCCTATTCTAAAAGAAAAACAAATTTTTTTTTCTCGCTCTTAACTCTTAGTTATTTTGCAAATGATTGAGGTTGGGAAAATGCTAAGTGAGGGTGGTATCAAAGTAAAAGAATACCTATAAGGAACCACTCCTGATATTTACATAGGGTTTTATAGTTTACAGAGAGCTTTTCTCTATCTGATTGTTCAGAACAATCCTGTAAACTAGGCAGGTGGTGTTTTCTCTCTTTGAAAGAATGAGCTTGAGGTCAGGAGGGGCTTAGGGAGCTGCCTTGGATTATACAGACCGATTGTTGACAAAAGAAGGACTTCAATGCAAGTCTCGACTCTGTAAATCACTCTTTCCATTATTCTACACTGCCTAGTTCACACTTAAAACAGAAAAATTAAATCTCCCTTGGTATCTAATTTTGTTTTTGGAAATAAGAGCATGAATGGCCAAAATTGAAGTACTTCAAAATAATGACTAAATCAAAAGTCTATATAAATTATCAAAGGCAATTTAATGTTACTTTAATCAAATTTCATTTGTTACTTTGAATTTTGGATTTACAGGCAGAGTAATTTATATGGGTAGCATGAATTATATGGCAATAGTTTCCTATTGTCATTGCTTTAATTCATGAAACCAGTTAAATATTGCTGTTTCAGTATGATGATGTAGCCGAACAGTATGAAAGCAAAAATAAATGTTTTGAGCAGGAACTCAAACCTATTCTCTTCAGAAATAGAACAGAGTATTTAGAGACTGGAGGCGGTGTTAAAAAAAAAATGAAGAGTTGAAGTTTTAAGATAAAAAAAGTCCTGCTAGATTTGTTTGTAGCTAGAAGATCTTTTCCATAAAAGCACATGCAGTTGACTCCCTGTTTCGGGGGCTATTTTATTAAAATAGTAACCAGTAATCATTGAATACTTATAATGCCCAACATTGTATTTATCTCTAGTCCTCTTTGACAGCCTTGTCCTCATTTTACAGATGAGAGAAATGAGGTTGAGAGAGGGAACAGCTTGTTCCAGGTCACATTAGGTGGAGGTGATTGCAGAGAATGCAGTCTTGACCCATTATTTTCACACTTACCACTCTGGGCCTTGACTGACTTTTCACACTGCCTCGAATGCTTTTCCCCGCTGGATTTTGGTGAATCTCACTTCCTCTTCTCTTTCAGTTCTGCTCAAGGGAGATTAGACGCCTTCTTTCTCTACCCTGTGTCTACAATAGCTCACATATCTCCTCCCTCTCATTCTCTTACCCTGTATTGTATATATCTTATAGAACTTCTTACCACTGAAAATACCATATTTTTATTTGTGTTTTGTCTCCCCTCTCTCCACCCCAATGATAAATATAGGCTCCATGTTGATTGTTAATTGTTTTGTCCCTCCTGCTTAGAACAATGCTTGGAATACAGAGACAGGTTGAAAGAATGAATCATCATTATATCATAAACAGATGTTTCTAGAGGCCTTACCATTTGTTCAGTGCTGTACTAATACTAAGCTCTTTGTTTAAAGCCTTTTGATTTGTGTAATCTTTAATTAGACCAATACAGTTTATAGTTGCATAGTTTTTGGTAGCTGGGTATACCCTGCCCATTCCAGCTGTCCTGCCTTCATTTGTGTAGAGTGTGTACTCTTACCCAAGACACACTGAAATCCCACCTTTTTAATGAAACTTCTGATATCGTCCCACATCCCATATTATCAATACTTTTTACCCTCACTGACCTTCAGAATTTATGATTTTAAATTTGGTTTCTGCTTAGGTCTTCCCTGAACACCCTATCTAAAATAGTCTGTACCTCTCTGCCCTGCTGTATCCCCTTATCCTTATTCTGTCTTCCTAGCGCTATTGCTACCTGACAATACAGTATTTATTCATTCATTTATTGACTTACTAGAATGTAAGGTCTGAAAGTTCAGGAACTTCAGATTCATCTCTGTATCTGTGCCGAGAACAGTGCCTGATATGTAGGACACAAAATATATATTTGTAGTATAAAGATTGATTAAGGAATTCCTATGTTATGTAATATATCTGAACACTCAGTTCATAAAGTCTGTGTTTGAATCCTGTCACTTCCTTAACAAAGTGCTTTAATTTCTCTTACCTTCTTGTTGCTTTATCTCAAAAATAAGAATAATAAAATCTACTTTGTAGAGTTGTATATAACCTGTAGTATGGCATCTGTTCTAAGTACTCAGTAGCTGTTTGCTACTCTTACTAAGTTCCATTACTAAGACTTCATGTTATACCATCTAGCATGGTATATTAAGTATATTTAGTTGTTGTTCAGTCACTCAGTCATGTCTAACTCTTTGCAGCCCCATGGACTTCAGCATGCCAGGCTTCCCTGTCCTTCACCATCTCCCAGAGCTTGCTCAAACTCATGTCCATTGAGTTGGTCATGCCATCCAACCATCTCGTCCTTTGTCCCCTTCTCCTGCCTTCCATCTTTCCCAGCATCAGTGAGAAAAGTGAAAGTGAAAATCACTCAGTTGAATCCAACTCTTTGTGACCCCATGGACTGTATACAGGCCAGGATACTGGAGTGGGTAGCCTTTCTCTTCTCCAGGGCATCTTCCCAACCCAGGGATCGAACCCAGGTCTCCTGCATTGCAGGCAGATTCTTTACCAGCTGAGCCGCAAGGGAAGCCCAAGAATACTGGAGTGGGTAGCCTATCCCTTCTGCAGCGGATCTTCCCAACCCAGGAATCGAACCAGGGTCTCATGCATTGCGGGCAGATTCTTTACCAACTGAGCTATCAAGGAAGCCCTCCCAGCACTGGGGTCTTTTCTAATAAGTCACCTCTTCAGGTTGACTATCTTAGTTTAGTGACCAAAGTACTTAGTAATTGTTTTATTTTGTAAACCTCTTCTTTAGTGACCAAAGTATTTAGTAATTGTTTTATTTTGTAAACCTCTTCTTTCTTTCAGTCTTTGGGTGTTTCTTGATTCTTTAGCATGGAATATAGTATCTGTTTTCCACTGAGAGCACTTAATGTTACTGGCATAAAGATTAAAAGTAATATATAACTTTTAAGCATTTATAAGGTAGCTTGTAATTAAAAGATGCTGTCCAGCAAAGTTAAAGTAGATGAACCTAAGCAATGTATTAAAAATTGGAATGTCTAATACTAAGCATTTTCATGAATATGCCCTTTTTATTCAAAGATTGAGGCTTGCATTTGGGTCTGCAGATAAATATGCTTCTAACTTCAAAGTCCTGGGATCTATGGAGTTTAATGTTTGGGAAGAAATGATACTTGTAAAAGTCACACTGTACTTGTTAATGAGTGTATCGTTGAAAAATATTTCATTTCAGAAAAAAGTACACTTGGGTATCATGTATTAGCATTGTATTCACTACACATTTACATATTGAGAAGGGGGTACATTTTAAAAATATTTCAAGTATTAAAAGTTTCCCCCAGAAGTCGTCTTTTATGTTTTTATTTATCCAAAATAATTGTACTTCCGTCTCTTAGGGAGATATGCAAACCGAAATACTTAAATAAGACCTCAGTACGTCCTGGCCTGAAGAACTGTGGGGATGTTAATTGTATTGGACGGATTCATACATACCTCGAGTTGATAGGAGCAATCAATTTTGGATGTGGTAAAAATAAAAACCCAACAACATCTTTTACTCAACGTTTTATATCCTTACAGCACCCATTAATTTCTTTGATGGTCAGAATTCAAGTAGATTTAGTGTTGATAGAGAATACAGAAAGGTGCTCTAATGTTATAGAATAAATGTATTGAGATTTTGTTTTAAAACAGATTTCTGTTGATAAACTATATTTCCTTTTAACCTGCAGTCAAAATTGATGCTTTTAAAGGAAAAATATTAAGTAGTAGAAATGATTTAAGGATGCAGTTCTTTGTCAAGTAAAAGTAAATTTTATGAAAAGTCCAGTCAAAGCCCATTTAATTTGGAAATACTGTATTAATGCTAAACATATTGTCTAGCAGTATTTAAATAAAATAATTTATGAGCCTTTATACTTAAATGTAATAAAAGTGCCAAAATATTTTTTGTGGTAGAAAGTTTTTCTCAAATGTAAAGTCATGCATATTTTTAATGTATTCTGCCCTTTTATTGAATTGCTGCCGCTGCTGTACATGAATGTTTTCATGTACAAGTTGCTGGAGTTGGTGCTAATCATACATAATTTTGAAGAAAGATAATAGTTATAATAGTTGGAAAGTGATAAGTTAATTAGAATGTTGTAACCCATGGTTCCAGTGGAGTATATTCTGTGTTCTTTGTCTATGAAAAGACAACCAGAAAACTTCCTACCAGAGATTATTTCATTTCATGTAGAGATAGATAGAATTTACAGTCTTCCGTGGGCTCTATCCTTCATTTTAGTGTCTTTTCTTGCCCAAAGCAAGGTACCAGGGATGGCTTTATAGGAAAGCTAAGATGCCATAGCTTCCCTAGCCACGCAAAAAAAAGTGAAATCATGTTTACTGTATTAGAATACCAAAATTAGCAAAGTAGGCTTAGCACTTATTTAATCAAAAATTAAACAAATGACCCATTTCATAAATGTTTCATTTTATTGAGATTTCCTTATGAAAACAGTATTACTTTCATGTGAGAACTACCAGGTAGCACATCAGATGTGTATTGTGGAATAAGATAGAAACACAGATACTTAAGAAAAACTTAGAAATTGGGTTATAATTGTAGATGTGTCTTCCTATTGGACAAATAATTCTACAAAATAATAGACTGTTTTCTTTTTTTCTGGATTCCAATAGAACAGGCTGTATATAACAGGCCACAACCAGTTGACAAAGTACGAATCAGAGACAGAAAAGACACGGTAGAAGCATACCAGCTTGCCCAGCGCCTGCAGTCTATGGTGAGCAGCCCCGCGACTCACTGAATGATGGGGTGTTCTTTGCTCTGTTGAATAGGCTGTGCCTGCTTCTCTTCACCTGTTTGACAAATGACCATCTAGTAGAAGAAGGTGTTTTCTTTCACCCAAGCCATTCACTTTTCTGTTTCCATTCAATTTAATGTTAATTTATAGGCAAAAAACAAACCCCCCAAATCTAAAAATCATTCACAGACTTTACACAGAAGCATGGTGTTTTGCTTAAAGTGGTCTTAGACTGCTTCATTTTGATATCCATATCTAACATATCTTTTAAAAACCATACATTTAAGCTCTTTTTTTGTTTCCATTTTCTTTTTGTTTGCTTAAAATTCTTGCCATAAGATTTAGCTTTTCGGAAGAGCTGTTCGAAATATTTTAGTCTTTTTTAATTCTTGAGGTTAATGAGTTTTACAGGCTTCCATGGTCTTACATGGCTCAGTGGTAAAGAATTCACCTGCCATTGCAGGAGCTGTGGATTCAATCCCTGGGTCAGGAAGATCTCCTGGAGAAGCAAATGGCAGCCCACTCCAGCATTCTTGCCTGGGAAATCCCACGGACAGAGAAGCCTGGCGGGCTGTCTGTGAGGTCGCAGAAAAGTCAGACATGACTGAGCAACTAAACAGCAACGAGTTTTACAGTGTCTTACAATGCATGCATCTTATTTTAAAAATAGGTGATCCAGCAAGTCTCCCAAAAGGCAGAGTCATGCTGTGGTCGTATTGGCTTTTACTAATTGTTGCTGTTGTTTAGTTGGTAAGTCGTGTCTGACTCCTCTGCGACCCCATGGACTCTAACCCACCAGGCTAGAGATTTCCCAGGGAGGAATACTGGAGTGGGTTGCTATTTCCTTCTCCAGGGCTTTACTAATAAAACAGGTGAAATTGGTAATAGGTAAGGTAAATAGAGGAGAAGGCAATGGCACCCCACTCCAGCTCTCTTGCCTGGAAAATCCCATGGAGAGAGGAGCCTGGTGGGCTGCAGTCCATGGGGTCGCTAAGGGTCGGACACGACTGAGCGACTTCACTTTCACTTTTCACTTTCATGCATTGGAGAAGGAAATGGCAACCCACTCCGGTGTTCTTGCCTGGAGAATCCCAGGGATGGGGGAGCCTGGTGGGCTGCCGTCTATGGGGTCGCACAGAGTCGGATACGACTGAAGTGACGTAGCAGCAGCAAGGTAAATAGAAAAGAATAGAAGATGAAAGAGCAGGTTTTTTTCCTCAGAGTATTTAGGCTATAAAACATGTCTACCCTAGTTTTTTTGTTTTTGTTTCTGTTTTAAAGAAAGAATGTTTTCATGTACAGTTGCTGGAGTTGGTGCTAGTCGTACATATTCGTAAGTCTGAGACACAATTATTTTGCTTCTAGTTTTCATTATTATACCTCTGGCTATGTATTGTTTCTAGTTTTCTACCATGATGTTATTTTTGTGGTGGTTCTTCTTGGCGCTAAAAAATATTATTTTCCTACAGTTGTAACTCCCATATGATGAAAGGAAATGAAAATTAAAGGAGAAATCAGAATAAAATTTCAAAAATCATTACTTACTTATTTTTGAGCCAAATGCTAACTGTTGAACATAAATTAATAAAAAATAGTCAGGCATTGCTGATCAGGGATTACAGTAATTTAATGGAGAAATTGATGTTTAGGAAATTATCATTTTGGTTTTATATGTTAATGTGCTATGATTTCTCCAAGCTAATCTTGTTACCTTTTGCTTTATTTTTAATTTCCTAACAGCGCACAAGGAGACGCAGAGTCCGAGACCCTTGGGGAAATTGGTGTGATGCAAAAGATTTGGAAGGGCAGACATTTGAGGTAACTTTGATCCCTTCAGATGACTCAGAAGTAAAAATTATTTTGTCAGTATACATTTGTGTATCTTTAATGTCACATATATTATACTTGTTTTATATGTCTAGATGTATAGGTCTCTTTCCCATGTTAATTTATTTGTCTAAAAGTCACCAATAAAAAACAAAGAAAAAGGTACTGAGGATGCGGTTAACTAGAAGTGTGACTGGTTTTCAGAACCGTTATGATCTGTCCCAATATTCTGGTCTTTAGCTCCAGAATATCTGTCAGCATGCCAGGGAGGTGTGCCCTGTTCATTTCAGTAAACAGTTCCTGAATGATGTTCTGATATACCAATTAAAATGTTGTTCTGAGCATTAGACATAAATTGAATTACAAATATTGAAGTATTATTTCTACTAACAAAAATTATGGTTCTATAAAGAAACATAGGCAGTGAATTATGTATGTACATGCGTACACACACACACAACTTCTATGACTATATAATCTGTTTGTGAACAACCAGTGCAGTTAAATGGGAAGAATGTATGAATGTGTACTACTGGCTTTGTTACACTGGGTAACTGTCTCAAATCTCGGGGTTTTATTTACAATCCCCTCAAAGGTTGAATAAAATGTACGAAGGTCCTAATACTCGGTACTAGTAAGTCTTGCATATACCAGGTGTTCAAGAAGCGTTAGTTCTCTTTCTCTCTTCCCCGTTCCCTGCCCCCAGCCTCACGCATGAGTATTCTAGGCACAGCAATTAGTGACACATGGTCCCTGCCTTGAAGGAATTTACATTTCTAGTAGGAAAGATAAAACCTTTGGTGAGTTCCATCAAATTGGTTCCAAGAAATAAAAGATTGACTTAACAGGTATGATCAGGGTAGGTTTCAAAGAAGATGTGATGTTTCATCTGTGACTTAAAGGATGAGCGAGAGAATCTCACAGTGTGGAAATGTAGATGAGGGACTCTCGGCTGAAAGAGACATATAAGTAAAGGTACAGACATGTTCCAGACGTGGGAAAATACCAGGTGTAGTCTGGAAAAGGTATGTAGTTCATATGGGCTGGAGAATAAGACTGATACGTGAGTGTGTGCGCTTTAGTCGCTTCGGTCTTGTCTGACTTTGCGACCCCATGGACTGTAGCCTACCAGGCTCCTCTGTCCATGGGTTGCCATGACTTGCTCCAGGGGATCTTCCCAACCCAGGGATCAAACCGATGACTCTCGTCTCCTGCATTGGCGGGCGGGTTCTGTACCACTAGTGCGACCTGGGAAACCCAATAAGACTGGTAGTAGATAAGAAATGAGAGTTATTTTATTTTATATTTATGTAGGATTTACTATGTTAGACACTACTGTCAGTATTTCACAAACATTAATTCATTTAGTCTTCACAGTAACATCATAGCGTTGTTATTATTATCATTCCCATTTTAAAGAGGAGGAAAACAAACACAGAAAGCTTCAGTAACTTGGCCAGAGTCACCCAGTTAGTGTGAGGCAGAGCCAGGCATTGTCTCTGCAGAATCTGTGCACGTTAGCTTTATGTTGTGATGTCGCTTTATTAATTCTCCCTTCAGTGGTTGATGGATGCTTTGATCAAATGGTGGGGTTTTTTTTTTTTAGCATCTCTCTGCTGAGGAGTTGGCAAGAAGAAGAGAAGAGGAAAAATGCAAACTTGGTAAACCTTCAAAAGTACCAAGACCAACAAAAAGGTATAATTTGACATTATGCAAGTGTGATTTTGTTAATAATCATAAATGATTAGAAAACATATGGAAGGAATATCTGATGTTGCAGCATTATATTGTTCACTTATGAAGTTTAAAAATACTGCTGAAAGTTAAAATTTTTTTTATTTCACTGATTGTTAATTTGGGAGACCATAGCAAAAGTTTTAATTTGTTCTTGTTCAATAAATATAGGATCCAGCCTATGTTGTGAGGCCTTGTTTATGACAGGTGGTTATTTAACTCCTTAGACATTATAAACCAGTAACATGAAATGACTAATTCCCTCTTTTGGTTGGTGCTGAATGTTAGTGAGGCTCTCTTTTTTTTTTTAATAATATAAAATATGTAGCTTGTAACATTAGGGGGTCACTGTATAAATTAAATGCCTTGATTTTCTAGACCCTCACTTCCTGCAGATGACCCATGAAATAGACTGTAGTTTTGTCAAGTGTCCCTTTTAAAACAAGATATCCAGGAACACCTCTTGGTTATTTTCAGTGGCAAGAGCCCTAATGCTCAGCAGTTAGATGTTCCTGGGTAGGTTACATAATGCCTTTATAAGCCTTAGGTCCTCATTTATAAAATAATAACTTTAACAGCACTATTAGCTATGTTTTAAGCATATCACATATATTAACTCATTTAATCCTCATAACAACCCTATGAAGTAGTTAATAATCATTCCCATTTTATAAATGAGGAGACTGAGAAGCACAAAGAGTTTATATAACTTGCCCATGCTTGTTAATGGTGGTGGTGTCGTTTAACCCAGGCATTAAGGCTTAAGAATCCATGCTCCTAACCATTACATTATATATCACCTCTCTAAAAATTAAAATCAAACTTTAGAATTGTTGTGAGAATAAATTAAATAGATAAACTACAGTCATCCATAAACTAGGACTCCTCATCTCATATCCAGACATTTGATTTCCTGAATCTAAATGTGAAACATACTGTAATTTTCAAGTCATTCTTCCAAGTAGGATCTTTTTGAATCCGGATTCACTTTTTTCATATTAGTCTTCATAGCTTTGAATCATCAACATTTCAATAAGCTTGCCTTTTCCACCATTGATCACTGATTAAAATGTTAAACTGAAATAATGTGAACCTCAGACATCATTGTTGAATCAGCTGTATATTACCACAGTTAACCCAATTAACCCATTCTTCATCTTACGCAGAAGAATAATCATAGCAGATATCTTGCTTACATTTAATGACTATATTTGAGTCTTTATGAGTCTGCTAGTTTCTAGCATATCATTGTTATCAAAAGTGAAATTTAGGTGTATCTATCATGACTTATAGTTTCATAAGCCCATTATTCTTAGTCACCTCTTCACTTGCTAAAGGCTTGCAAAGCAGTTGTTAAATAACCTCTTCTAGAATTTTCCTCTGCTGCTTTTTTGGTGAAAACAAGCCTGAAAACAGGACTATACCTAGTCCTCCCGTCATTTTTCATTCTCTACAGTGCCGCAAAAAGTGTGGATGGTGGTTTCGATGATGGTTCTTCAGAGTGCTCTGGGATGTAAATGCTTTGTTTCTATTTTCTTAACTCTCTTGACTTTTTCTTTTTTTTTCGTTTTATTTGCGTTGATTAAGCACTTTCTAATTTGAACATCTTCCTCATTCAGCAGACGCTTTTTAAATGCCTACTGTTCTCAGTATTTGGAATACAGTATTCAGCAAAACAAAGTGTCTCATCTTCTAGCACTAAATCTCTGGTAGAATAGGAACTAAATAGTTCTGCTCTTTCCCAGTTGTTAATATGAACATATTCCTTGTTTATTTGCTTTCTCTGGATGTAGCCTAACAGTTTTTATTTTTCTGAAACCTCAATTCTTTATTGGTCAAAGCCTTTCTAATATTTCTCTCATATTTATACATGTTTTTGTATCTAGCTTTGGTTAGGTGGCCCTCTTTCCATCTTTTATAATTCATGTTAAAAGATGAGTTTACCATAGAACTTTGTATATACATTAATTTCTTTAACAGAATTGTTTGTCATTTATTCATTCAGCAAAGATTTACTGAGTGCTTCCTTTATCCTGAACACATTGCACTGACATAAATGTTTCTGAGAAACGTCTGTCTTTCTTGAACTTCCTTTCCTATCTTATGTCAGAGTTAGGTTTCCATTGAAACCTGCTTTCAGTGTAGGACATGTCTGGCCATTTATAATGTTCTCTTTAGGTGTTAAAAGAAATTAAGACAAAATTACTTTCTCAAAGGTCCTGTTGTTTCTCAAATTTTTAGTCAAGTCCAAAAGAACCGTGCTTCTTTCCAAAGGTTTATATCATAAATTCTCCTAGTTTATTAATTTTACACTTGGAAAGAATTTAGGTTTAGATTATTGGTATACATTTTCAAATTTGTGAATAAATTATGTTATTGAAATTATATTAGGAATGATTTTCTTTTCTTTTTCCTTTTCCAGCTCATTTGATCCCTTCCAACTGATACCTTGTAATTTTTTCAGTGAAGAAAAGCAGGTACTATTCATTCATCACAGAATGACCATAAATAATGCCCTCCTCTCTGACATGAAATATTCTTTTTCTATGTGTACAAGGCATGTGTATATGAAAGGTTGGGTAAGGCAGGGTACACTAAGGGTCAGATGAGTGATACAGATGGAAAATGAGAAAGAATTTCTCCATGCTAGGGCTTTGAATTATACAAATATTTCTTTAAAAGTCTGATTTGTGCTGAGCCTTGGTTGGTAGTGAGAACTTGGTGTGATAGATAAAGGAGAAAAGGGTGGACATTCCAGTTAGAAAGAATAAAATCTCTATTTTTATGCTCCCTCCCTTTTTTTTTTTATATTTCAGGAGCCATTTCAGGTGAAAGTAGCTTCAGAAGCACTTTTAATAATGGATTTGGTAAGGATATTATTGTGTTTACTTAGTTATTCTGATTTCCATTCTTGTGTATTTTTATTGCAGGCATAAGAGAGAGTATGGAAGACGTGTATTTTGGATCTTAACTATCCTCTTTTACAAGGAATCTAAAAATAAGTCTTTTCTTTTGGAGAAAAGCCAAACAATTGCATGTTTCCATATTTTAGAGAAAATAAATTAATGTGAGTTTTTGCAGACTGTTTCTCATCATTAACCCTATTTTAATTTCCTAGTATCCTTGTCTGCTGCCTTCTAGATAACTGCAACAAAGCACAACTCTTATAATTTGGAGGCTCCTTGTTTTGCATTAAACTACTGAGATCTCCAATAGTTGTGTGTGTGTTCATGGTATTTTTCTAAAGGAGGACCCAGAGTAGTTTTACTTTGTATCCTTATGATACCTTTCCTGTGTTGGGAGAGCAAAACAGTATCTTCATTTTGTAAATGTAAAAAATGGCATCTTGGAGTGTTTAAATGTTTGGTTCAGTTTCTCAGCCAGCAGTAAAGATAGGTCTTAAATCCTAAGTCTGTGTATGCTGAGCCTAGCATCTGGTTCCTCTACTGTGTTAATTCATTTTAGAAAAGTATAATTATCATACTTGTAAATGACTCTCCTATGATAAGTGAGATTTGTTCTGGTATTTTGTCAGATGGATTTGGTTTGTATGTTTGGACTAAGTCTATCTTGTATTTCTTTTAGCATGCTCATGTTTCTATGGCAGAAGTGATTGGTCTGTTAGGAGGAAGATATTCAGAAGCTGATAAAATAGTTGAGGTAAGTTTTCTCTTAAAATCTTAAAAATTATTTAGTCTTGCTGCTATACCAAGTGTTTTTATAGATTTCGGTGCATATAATTAACATATAAACTTTATGATATAAATGAGAATATGCGAATGTAGAAAGTTATTTGTTCCCTGGGACTTCCCTGGTGACCCAGTGGTTAAGAATCTGCCTTGCAATGCAGGGGATGCAGGTTTGATCCCTGGCCTGGAAATTGAGATCCCGCATGGCGCGGGGCAACTAAGCCTATGCGCTGTGCCACGCACAGCCACGAAAGAGCCTGCATGCCACAGCTAAGACCCGATGCAGCCAAATAAGTAAATATTTTTTTTAAAGGAGGAAGAAAGTTTTGTGTTCCTGGAGGTTACTGAACATTCCATGTATTGAGCACCTGTTTCCCTTTTCCACCGAGAAGGAGGGAACATTGCCAGGCCTTGGTTGCATATTGCCTTCACCAGTAAAAGCTTCACCTTATAATAGAAACTCGGTATACATTATTTGCTAGAAATTACCATAAATAATAGGGGTCATTGAATGACTTTTTACAAGCATTAATATGGGCTGACCAACACTTCGCTTGTCTGAGCAGAAAAACGGATTTTGAGTTCGTAGCATACAGTCACACTTTTGGAGAGTACTTCATTTGCAAGTTAAAGGCTGCCTGTGATAGAGACAAATAAAAGATTTGGCTTTAAAAAGTTTCTGTTCCTGTGTATGAATTCTGTATAGAATTATCAGGATTTCAGTATAATCATTTAAGGATTAATCCTTTATAGGTCTGTGCAGCAGAACCATGTAACAGTCTGAGTACAGGACTACAGTGTGAGATGGATCCTGTCTCACAAACACAAGCCTCGGAAACCTTGGCTGTCAGGGGCTATAGTGTTATTGGATGGTATCATTCTCACCCTGCCTTTGACCCTAATCCTTCCTTACGAGATATTGACACTCAAGCCAAATACCAGGTGTGTTTATAGGTCTTTGTGTATATAGTCTGAAAATAATTGCACATTCTCTCCCCTCTCATAGTTTTCTATTAATTAAATATGCTTAGAAATAACATTTCTAGCAAAGTAATTACAAGAGTAATCTATGTATTTTGTTTAATACAGACAAGCCATTACAGTACGGTGATAATTCTTCCCAGAGCCTTTAAAAATGATGGGCTGACTAGGACAAGAGACTAGGTACAACTGAAATAATTGGAAATATCATGTATTTTGCATCTCTGGAAAAAATTGTTTTATTCTTCAGTTTTATATTTGATATCTGGATGTTTTCACTGTTGGCAGCTGATTGTAACTTATTACCATATTGGTAAAGATTACAGCTGAAGGGTAGTGAATAAAATTTATAAATGTATTCATGGAAAATGTAGATTATATAGGCCAGGTGATCTTTTCAGATTGGGTTGGACGACTCTTAGCCTGAAAATTTTAGGGTATGGAATAAATTTAATCTAGCTGCTGTTTGGAAGTGAAGTTTCTAACACGCCTTTGCATTCCCTTGTCCTCTCCTAGGTGTATAAGATGTTGGTATGGATAAATACTGACTTTTAAGTTTATGTAGTTGAACTAATTATACTTTTTTTTTTTTTAATTATAGAGTTACTTCTCCAGAGGCGGTGCAAAGTTCATTGGGATGATTGTTAGTCCTTATAATCGAAATAATCCTTTACCTTATTCTCAGATTACCTGCCTGGTTATAAGTGATGAAATTAGCCCAGATGGCTCTTATCGTAAGTTTTCAACAAAAACAGTTCTGCTTGTACTTTCATTTTTTTGAATCTTAAAAATCAACAGAATTTATACCTAGGCAGAGCAATTTGATGGAAAAGTCTGTGTCCTCAACTAGGGAATCACTGTTCACATACCATGTAGTACAGCCACCCTCTTTCCTTTTATGATTTCCTCCTACAGTAAAGCCCCCCTGGTTACCACGGCCACTGGGCAAAAACATTACAATGCAGTGATAACTTACAGCTAGCTAGTGTGTATATGAGGTCCTGGAGACACTGCAGGAAGCAGAACAGACAAAACCTCTTCTGTTTTCTTGAACATTTTTTGATAAATACAGTTTTTCTCTGCAATGGCATCAAATAAATAAAAAGATAAAAAGAACAGTGACCACCCTACCACACACTCTCCATGACTTCCCAGTTTAGGCTCAACAGTGCTTATTTTTATATCTATCTCAAGAAAGAATTTGGGTTGGTTTAGCCCATCATGACCCAGTTCCTTTGGGACTTATGTCCGCTGCTGTTCCAGTCAGCTCTGGCTGGATAGGGAATTAGACTAAGAAAAGTAGGGATGTTTAAGATGGGAATGCAGATAGAAGTGAAAGATCGGAGGAGACAGTTAACATCTCTAGGGTATTTTCTTTTCATCCTGATGCCACTGCTCTGGTTGACTGACTGTACTCTCTGGGTGCTGTCACTCTACATTATATTCTTTCCCATTCGCTCGTGAGCCCCTTGAATGTAGATACTATATTGTATTCATTTTCCTACTCTCAGTTTCTAGCCCAGCGCATGGTGTAATGTAGATTTAACAAATTAATTTCTTCATTCTTAGTGATGTCACTCAGATGCCCTGTCTCTGGTAAAGACCCCAGCACCACTACCCCCCATCTCATTTATCATTAGTTTCTGTTCTTTGTGCACCTGCAGCACTTGTTTCCTGCCTTCATGGTTATTTTCATCTTTTAGTATAATTTATTTAGCTTGTCTCACTAAACTGTGAGCCCCAAAGAGCGGGAACTACATCTTTGTATCTCCTGTAGCACCTAATCACTTGCCTTACATGTAGTTTTATTGAATGTGTAATAGTGACGTTAACTTTTTCCAAAATGCCCATTTTGAACATAGTACACACACATACATATGTGTATGTGTGTGTGTGTGCGTGCGTGTGTGTGTATCATTCTTTACCCCAGTATAATTTTACAAAAAGTTACAAAAGGAAGAATCACAGTAAAATTGTTCTCAGTTTGTTTACTTATTTATTTTTGTTCTCAGTTTAAATCATGTCTTAATATCACATACTGCTAGATTTGGGGAGTGAACCTCTACTTTGCTGTCTATACATTCACCTGTGGCTACATATGATGGCTTACATTAATTAGAATTAAATGAAATTAAAAATTTAGTTCCTAGAATCCTACTTCTGGTCAAAATGAAATAACAAGGACCTGTCTGATACAACCATAAACTGGACAAAAGATAGAAAACAATGGTTTTTATAATATCAAGCAGTGAAGGATATGATTGCTGAGAGATGGGAAGCATAAAGCGAGCCCAAGTTACCCTGGCTTATTAACTTAAAAAAACTTCCAGGTATGGCACAATGAGGAGAAACCCACCCAGAATCTAGCTGATTCTGAGTTGACATGGTGGAGATAAGACCAAGGAGACCAGGGCAACTAAATTTGCAGGACAGAGTACCAGAGAGCAGAATGCTACCTGGAGAAACTCCAGAGATGTATAGAAGGTTCAGATGTAGTATTTAGCAAGATATAGACCAATGCCTGTGTGTGAAGAAACTACCCCAAATGAGAAGGAATCCCCCCAAAAATGAGCAGGCCCAGTGCTGGAGGCTCATGTAAGTTACTGTCAGACAGCACACAAGTGTCCATGTGAACATGAGTGCAAGAAGTTCTCTGGAGTAGAGCTGCCTCTTCCATTGTTAACACTGCTTGTTAGGTCTTAATCCTTGGTCCTTTGCTCCTCTTGGAAACCTTCTGGTTCAAGAATTGATTAAAATTTCTCACAAGCCATGCGATACCTTGTATTACAGTACTTTGAACTGGGTGCTTGACATATTGATTTGTTTGTTCATTAATTTATGTCTAATGGCTAATCATTTCTCTACTTGTAATAGGCAGCAAATATACTTAGTGATTATTCTGACACTTGTGGATAAAAATAATCAGTGCATATGTGTGTAATTGAATTATTTTGCTGTACACTTGAAAATAGCATATTGTAAATTAATTACACCTCAATTAAAAAATAATAAGCCTATCAAAAGTAATCAGTACAAAAGGAAATTTTTACTGGTTCCGTACCTTTTTTTAACTTATAAAATACTCATTACCAAATAGAGATGTATAATGTGTGTGTGTGTATTTTCTTTTTTATGAGCACAGACTGAAAATGCATTCCTTTGTTTACCTCTATTTTAGTCTCATTTTTTACTTCCATTAAGAATAGGAGTTGCTTACCTGGATTCAGAGCCCAGCTCTGACATGCTTTTGTTATTTTACCTAGGGCAGGTTACTTAATATCACTCATTCTTTCCCACCTCTGTAAAATGAGAAAAAATTATTACCTTGCTTACGGGGCATTGTAGACTGTCAGTAATGCATGTAAATGCTTAGTAAATAATAAGTCTAGAGTAGGTAGTTACAGTTATAGCCTGTGCTTACTCGGTAATCAAAACATATCAAGTAAATGATTGTTGTCACAGAAGGAGTTTGTGTGGTAGCTTATGTACTGTAATGTGTCACTCTTCTTAAGTTCTTGGAGGGGGAAAACAAAACGGAAGAGAATTGAGAAATGAAAAAAATCAGCTATCATCATGCTCTTTGTTCCCTTCTCTCCTTCCATACACCTGAAAAAGAAATGGGGAGAAAAAGCCTTTTTAGAGCATATTGACAAATTATGTTTGCATTGTATGGAAGTATAGTTATGATTCTTTTCTTTTTTCCCTAGTACCTTCTGATTTGCTGGCATTTTATTTACTTGAGAAGCTTTATGATGGCAAAAATGCAAGTTGAGAGGCAGTATGATATAAAGGTTAAGAACATAAGCTTGAGCCAAACTGCCTGACTTCAAATCCTGGCTCTAGCTCTTGCTAGTTATGTATTAATAAGTCCAAGAACAGATTATTTAATATAGGCTTTCTGTGGCTCAATGTCATCAGAAAAAAAGAAAGGGAATAATACTGGTTGCTAGTTCATGTGGTGTCGGTGTTAGTTGCTCAGTCATGTCCGACTCTTTGCAGTCCTATTGACTGTAGCTCCTCTGTCCATGGATTCTCCAAACAAGAATACTGGAGTGGGTTGCCATTCCCTTCTCCAAGCTAGTTCATGTCAGTGGCCTTTATTGTTGTTATTCAGTCGCTGAGTCAAGTCTGGCTCTTTGGGACCCTATGGACTGTAGTACACTAGGCTCCTCTGTCCTCCATTGTCTCTCAGAGTTTGCTCAAATTCCCGTCCATTGAGTCAGTAATGCCATCTAACCTTCTCATACGCTGCCAGCCCCTTCTCCTATTGTCTTCAGTCTTTCCCAGCATCAGAGTCTTTTCCAGTGAGTCAGTTCTTCACATCAGGTGGCCAAAGTATTGGAGCTTCAACTTCAGCTCAGTCCTTCCAGTGAATATTCAGGACTTATTTCCTTTACGATTGACTGGTTGGATCTCCTTGCAGTCCAAGAGACTCTCAAGAGTCTCCTCTTGAGACTCCTCCTCCAGCACCACAATTCGAAAGCATCAGTTCTGTGGTGCTCAACCTTCTTTATGGTCCAGCTCTCATTTTCATACATGACTACTGGAAAAACCATAGCTTTGACTAGACAGACCTTTGTTGGCAAAGTGATGTCTCTGTTTTTAAATATGCTGTCTAGGTTTGTCATAGCTTTCTTTCCAAGGAGCAGGCATCTTCTGATTTCATGGCTGCAGTCACCATTTGCAGTGATTTGGGAGCCCAAGAAAAGGAAATCTGTTACTGCTTTCACTCCTTCTATTTGCCATGAAGTAATGGGACCAGATGCCATGATTTTTGTTTGAATGTCAAGTTTAAAGCCAGCTTTTTCACTCTCCTCTTTCACCTTCATCAAGAGGCTCTTTAGTTCCTCTTCACTTTCTGCCATTAGTATGGTACCATCTGCATATCTGAGGTTGTTGAAATTTCTCCCAGCAGTCTTGATTCCAGCTTGTGATTTATCCTGCCCAGCATTTCGCATGATATACTCTGCATATAAGTAAAATAAGCAGGGTGACAGTATTCAGCTTCGTCATACTCCTTTTCCAGTTTGGAACCAGTCCATTGTTCCATGTCCAGTTCTAACTGTTCCTTCTTGACCCACATAAAAGTTTCTCTGGAGGCAGGTAGGGTGGTCTGGTACTCCCATCTCTTTAAGAATTTTCCACAATTTGTTGTGATCCACACAGTCAAAGACTTTAGTGTAGTCACTGAAGCAGATGTTTTTCTGGAACTCCCTTGCTTTCTCCATGATCCAGTGCATGTTGGCAATTTGATCTCTCGTTCTCTGCCTCTTTGAAACCTGTTTATATATCTGGAAATTCTCGGCTTGTGTACTGCTAAAGTCTAGCTTGAAGGATTTTGAGCATAACCTTGCTAGCATGTGAAATGGGCACAATTGTACAGTTGTTTAAACATTCTTTGGCATTGCCTTTCTTTGGGATTGGAATGAAAACTGACCTTTTCTAGTCCTGTAGCCACTGCTGTGTAAGTGACCTTACATCCATACAAAATCCATACGAAAGTCCCTTCTAGGGACTTTTCTGGTGGTCCAGTGGCTAGGACTCCATGCTTCCAATGCGGGGGGCTCGGTTCCAATCCCTTGTCAGGGAACTGTATCCTGGATGCCATAGCTAAGACCCAGTACAGCCAAATTAATTAAAGAAAAATACCTTTATATAAAGCCTGGCACATAGTAAGCATTATACTAGTGTTACTATTATTATTATTGTATTGGCCTTTGGTAATGAATCACCTGAGCTTTTAAAATACACCACAAACATAACTACATGGGGATTTTGAAGAATCTATGAGAAATTTCTAAGTAGGCTCAACTTTTGGTATTTTTGCCTTTCTAACTTATGTAAGGGATATCTATCCACCCTTTGCACTTGTTTCCTCCAGAGTGACTCAAATGTAGTTACTGCCTCTCCAGAATTAAATCCAGTCCCTCCCTGCCTAGTCTTAGGTCAGCACACAGAGGGAGGTGGAATGAATGTAGGCTCAGAAGTCAGACAAGACTGCTGGAGTGTGAAATCCAAGCTCTTTGCTTTACTAGCGGAAACAGCTTGTTCAACACGTCTCAGCCTCAGTTTTATGTGTTAAGTAGGAATAATGCTACCTGTCTTATAGCACTGTGTTGATAACCTGTGTTTTAAGAAAAGTCATTGGGATGGAACATAGCTTGGTTTGCCTGAGTCAATCCCTGTTTAAGCCTATGGTTCTGGCAAGTATATCTAAGTGCCCGCTTTCACTCCAGAAGCCTCTTGGTTTGGATGATGATTTATATGATCATCTTACCTGTCACAGTTCTTTGCATAAAATTGTCATGCAGATGGCACTGTTACTTTTCTTTATTAATTGCTTGGCATTAATAGGCTTGATGGAGCAAGTTCATCCAGGCAATGCATAATTAATGAATGCCTCCTATGTTTAAAGTGCTGCTTAGCTGGTCTGCCAAGTTGCGATTGTGAAAACATTGATGGGAATTGTAAGTAATTAAAAGGGGATTGGAGATTCAAGAAATAGTTGGTAAAAATGTGCTTCTTTATGCTTTTCTAGGTTTACCTTATAAATTTGAAGTACAACAGATGTTAGAAGAACCTCGGTGGGAGTTAGTGTTTGAAAAGACAAGATGGATAATAGAAAAATACAGGCTATCCCAGAGGTATGTGCTGTGGTTTGAGAGGGTTGCACATCTGCAGTGTTCTCATTAAACTGTTTTAGGGAAAACCCAGGTAAATATAAAATTGTGATGTATGGCATCAGTGATAGTTTATTACAAAACTAATGCGTTTATAGTATTTGTTTCATTGGTTTGTTTTCGTATTTCTTCCAACAGTAGTGTCCCCATGGATAAAATCTTTCGCCGAGATTCTGACCTGACTTGTTTGCAGAAAGTAAGCTTCCTTCAGTTTAATTGGCTTCATTGTTCATAGATTCTAAAGCTATTCATCTTGATGTGTTTTCCCATGATGCCTGATGCTTTGTGGATACATTTTCTGTGTGTTTCTTTTATTGCTTTTTCCTTTCTAAAATTAATTTCTAGGAGATAATTAGTAATGTGTTTTGTTGCCCACGCTTGCATATAGAAATAATATTGTTTCAGAACAAAATTTGCCAATGTTGGCTGATTATTATTGTACACAGTGGAGAGCATTTTTCTTATTTTATTAAATTCAAAAGCACCATGTTTCCATTTAGCTTTAACAAATCATTTTTAAAAGTGGTAGTATAAATCTAACAAATTTAAACGGTCATTTCACTTCTGATAGAAAATAAGAGTCTTGAATTATTTCTAGTTTTGTTTCTATGAGTGTATTGAGAGATTGGCAAGATGTGTCTTTCTTTTTTTCTTTTGGTAACAATTTGGAAATAGAAAATTTTAACTTATTAAGTTTCTTCTTTAATATTTCTTACCCTCTCCTATTGTAGTCACTTTCTCTTTGTTCTATTGGAAGATTAATATACACATTTCCCGGGAACTAGACTCTAGCATCCTATATTTGAAATGGTACAGTCTTGTATTTTAATGTACATAGATTTTTATCCCATAGGATTCTTTGCTTTGTAAATAAAACTACTTAAAGCAAATCCACAAGTTCATAGAAAGTGTGATACATACAGTCTCAAGTTTATCTCCTTATATAAAATCAGAGAGAACTAAAGCATTCCTCAACAATGGTTTCCTACACTTCAGCTGTACGATTATTAAACACAAATTTATCTTCAACCTTCTTTAAGGAGAGTGTTTCTAATTTAAGCACTAGAATTTTTCTAAGTTAAGCACTATAAAATAGATTTGGAAAGGGATAAAATGATAGTAATGCAAACCCTCTTCTTATACTTTTATGTATTTAACTATAAAACTTTTCTTTTCAACTAGCTTTTGGAGTGTCTGAGGAAAACTCTGAGCAAAGTGACCAATTGCTTCATTGCTGAAGAATTCTTGACTCAAGTAGAAAATTTATTCCTTTCCAGTTACCAAAGCAAGCCAGAGAATGGAGTGGCTGAAGAGAACTGTACTGTGGGGCAAAAGGAATTGTTAATGTAATTATCTTAAAGTAAGATATTTTAATCTTGATACAGTAGATCCTACTTTGAGAGTTATAACCTTGAAATTATTGTTTAACTGTGGTACGGCTTTGATTTTTTGTTGCTAGTTCCTGAAGTCCAGACTTCGCCACATACACCATCTGGCAGGAGAGAGAGCTGGACTTGTTCTCGCATGTGGTGCTCAGTGTTGTGCGCAGTGGGGTCGGCCTGCAGGCTCAGTCCTCCACAGCCAAGTGGCGTGAGCTGGAGGGCGGCCTCCCTGCTGTCTCAGGCTGATGGATGGGTTGCGTCTCGAATTTGTACTTCCCCTGAACTAGTCGTTCCAGTTTTGCTATCTCATGTCTCATTAGGAGCAGCTCTGTTCTCTTCATGTGGTTTTTTGAGGCTTGTTTATGGTTGCAGATGAGATACGGACGGGTGGTCACTGAAGTAATGAACATGATTGAGAACTGCTGGTTTAATGAATCTAACAGCATGCTATGTGAGGCCAGGGGAGGCCTGGAGAAGAGACCTAAAGGAGAAAATCAAATTACCAGCTTTTTAATTACAGATATTTGCTTCCATTTTACTTTATAACCACACTGCTATAGGATATGCCATTTTATCAGCTGTAACATTTTGTGAGGCTTTCAGATACATAATATAAGTAGCTTCAACTATAGGTGCCACTTAGATTAGTGTTTGTGATAAAACTCAGTTAACTAGGACACAGGTAATCATAACCCTTAAAGTAGATTTTTTATTTTTTCTCCTACTCCCTGCTATGAGGAGAAAGAGGCAAATTACAATAAAGCTTAAATAAATCAGATTTGATTTTAAAAACAAAAAATCCTTCCAGGACATATTATGTATTCAGCCCAGTTTTGTATACTTGCTGAATCCAGAACAAGGGTCAGTGGACCTTTTGTGGAAAGGGGCAGTTAATAACTTAGGCCTGGCAGACTACATACCATCTCTGTCAGTCATTCTTTATATTTTTAACAACTCTTTCAAAATGTAAAACCATTTTTAATTCATGACCCTCACAAAAGACAGGTTGCTGGCTGTTGTCTTCCAAACCCTGCTCCAGAGGATTGCAAATATTTAGAATTTATTTTCAAGTGCATGAGCCTGAGCCACGGAAAGGTCTTGCATCATCTTCATCGGTTTTATTGCATCTAATCTGGGTATGATTCTGTAGTTTTACCTTTTTTTTGGTTTAATGAATATCCAAGGAAAATAAGTCAGTGTTGGAAGGAGCAGTGAGCCAGTTTTAGATGATCTAGGTCTTGACTCAGTGTTGTGAATTGGGGAAATATAGTCTACCTTCTCTGGGCCTAAATTCATGTGTAACAGGTCTAAATCATCTTCCCTCCGTCCTACGAGTTCTAAAATCTTGTGATTCATTCTAATCATTGGACCTATTCACCTGGAGCTTATATTTTGAGATGGTACAGTTCCAAAGTTAATTTTAAATGTTTTTTAGGGAAAGTGGTAGTATTTTCCATTTTTCTATATGCATTTAGGATAAACAGCGAAACATAACTTACAAAGCAGTTACTTTGGGGACCAGGGATATTAGAACTGTAGACCAAAAATAGGAAACCTGAGTTCTTACCCGAATTCTCTTAGCAGCTTTGTTGTGTGACAGTCACATAACCTTCTGTACTGCAGGCTCCTCACCCGTAGTTCAAGCGCAGAAAGTGTGCTTCTGTAAAAGGAAGTGGCTCATTCCTTTGTGCTCTTCCTTCTGATGTGTTTTCTTCATTATACCTCAGGAACAGACCCTAGAAAGTGGTATTAATTAGCTTTCTTAATTGACATTTCCCTGTTATATTGATGAATTGGGGTTGGAAAATAGTGAAAATTAAGAATTCTGTTCTAAGTCTGGGTCCTCTGCATGCTTGTGGGTTGCTACATTTAGTAACCTAAGCCATACTCTGAGGAACTCAAACATGGTACTGTTCAGAGTTGAGTGCTTTGGGAGCACAGTTTTTTTAAGTAATACTTCCTGACTTTTTTTCTGATGATAGAGCACATTTATCTTTTTAGAAGATAATTTTTAAAAAACAGAAACCATAGTTAACATTGTAGTATAAACCTTTCATTTTTTTTAACATCATGTAATTTTGATTACAGTCTGTGACATTTTCCTCCCCTCCTCCCTCATTCATTCCTTTATATTTTTTTATGATAGTCTTAAAACATTTTTGCAGCTCTCGGTGCCCACATTCCTATCACTGCCAACCTTGGCCTGCCGAGGGCAGTAGGAGTCAAGCCTTGAGAAGCACAAGAAGTCTTGAAGTGAGTGGCAGTGTGGAAGTTTGAGAGGCAGGGTCTTAGAGGGAAGCCTACCTTTAGCAGTGTTTACAGAGTGGAGCTAGGACTTGAAAACATCAGAGTCTCTTCATCCTGATTTGGTCCTTCCTTTTGTGCAGTGACAATAAAATAATGAGCTTAGTTTTGTTTTATTTTTTTTCTTTCTCCAGCTTGCCTACTGGAAATTGACATTACAGTTACTTCACTAGTATTAGCTCTCTTTTACAGTCTCATCCCAAAGTAATATTCAGAAAAAGAAAAATCAGTGGAATAAGATCCTCAAGACCAGAGGCTGCCCCTGGGTAATTTCAGCCTTGGCCCGTCGGCCCTCAGTGCTGCACTGTAACTTCCGTGGGCCTTAGACACTTTGACCTCTTTGACCCTCTTCTTCCACAAAAAAACTACTAAAAATTGATGTTACAACTGCATTAGTATAAAATGAATTTAATATTGTATATGCATACATCCTTCCATCTGAAAGTGTTTCTTGTGTTATAAATTTAAAAGAAAACATTTGGGAGGGCCTCTAAATGTATTATAAACATGAGACCTGGTGTCTAATAGCTCAGTGGGCCCTGCCTGTATTCTGTTACCCCTCCCCTATAAACCGACCTCACAAACCCTAGCGGAGCTTTGCCACACAACCACAAACACTGCAGTTCCTGTGGCTTTAAATCCATAGACATGAACTTTAATCTTTACTGACTCCACCAACATTCAGGACTTGGTTGGAATCATTCATCCTCCAAAGAAAGATGGGCTGCAGTGGCTAATTTTAGTTTTCAGGTGGATATTTTGTTCTGATTCTTAATACAAGCCACAGCTCCTGCCACCTTTTCTTCCTGCATTTCCCTCAAGCTCTTGTTTTCATCCCCACTCCCTCCCTCGGCACCTGTCACGTGTAGGTATGAGATCCCTCATTGTCATGTGTTGAAAGCAAGGCGTGAAGAATAGAGTTGAACAGAAGCATTCTTGTTACCCAGAAGCTGACTAGTGCTGCCCCAGCCTTCTCTCCGTAACTTTCCTCCCCCACAGGAGTGGGGCAAGGGCCGTGACGTGCAGATTCTTTGGGCAGCGAGGAGACGGTGGCCTCGGCATGCCACCCTGAGTTGGCCTCCTGTTTACCTCCAGCGTACCTTCTTCCTGTTTATCTTACCGGGTCCTCATGAGCTGAGCGGGGAGGACCTGGAGAAGCGGGTGCAGGCAGGAGGCCCTAGGACTGATGCTCTGACCCGTCCTTGCACCGCCTGGAAGGTAGCTACCATCTCAGGGGACATCCAGCTGGTGTTAGCTATACTCTTCTCTACCCAGAGCTAGAGGCTCAGTCTAGTCACACATTATGACATTTAGGAAGACTTCACACAAGCACAGAGATAAAAAGACATACATTTGTGTCATCATCTGTTCCATCAGAGTCACTATAGCATTCAACAAAGAAATGTGATCATTTCCAGTTTACAGTAGTTTAATAGCTTTCTTACAAATTAATATCATATTCTGCAGTATTTCCAGAAAACTACTGTGGAGAATAATGTAATATGCTTTAGCATAATTCCTTACCTTTTCTTAAATGGCTTTAAGCATGCTGTTCCCTCAAACTCTGTTTTTTCATTTAACCTATAATTTGGGCTTTCTGGTATTTTCTAAATCTTCTCTTTTAAGCTTCGTTAAATCCTTTCTAGAGCAAGGCAAAGAGTATGTTATCCCAGCTAAGTCAAGAGAAAGTCAAATATCCCAGAGAAGCTGTGATTATGCCAGGGGCTCTATACCAAACTAAATTTGAGAAGGTAAAATTAATTCATGATATGTGGGTTGTTTTATTCCTTTGACTATATTTATGAATATATTCATAAGAACTCTTAATTTCTGCCAAAAAAAAAAAATGCATGATCTGCCATCTTTGAGGTTTCCTGGAGTACTCTCTTAGGAATTAAGAAATATGTTAACTGTGATCTTATAGTTTGTATTCCTGTTTCATAGGTTACCACAGAACATTTGTTTCATATGAATTATAAAATAATATTTAGATTCTAGCATGATTTAAATAGATGGGTCATATATATCTTTAAATTTGTGGATCTGATGTGTGAATTGTGTACTATGTACAAGTTTGCCATGATTATTAATAAGCCTGTTGCTGTTGTTTTCCCCAAATGTTATTAATATCAGTGTTTATGGAATTTCTTTTATTAGTTTGAATCTTGGAATGTTCTGTACTAAAATATAATTTAAACCATTTTGTACAATTAAATATGATGCCATGTTGTGTATATCTGTATTAAAGAATATTGTAAATATTAATGTTTATACAATTATGAAAAGCTTTTCCTCAAAATAAGTGAATTCTCCTTGTACTTAAATTGTGACATAAAATAACTGGTTTTAAACTTTGGGGTTTTATCTTATAAAAATTTAAGGGAAACATTCTAAAGATTGTATATAAATAAAATTTTGAAAATAAAGTGGTGAATCATTTGGTCTCTGTCTAAATTATTAGGAGTATACACGCTGATTACAAACAATGCCCCCATTAATTCAGCAAGTATTTGTTGAGTATGTTAGGGACACAAAGGTGAATAAGGTCTTGGTTCCTTTCCACAAGAATCCTACTACCTAATCTTACCACCTGATAAATGAGAAGCATATAGAACCTGACATAGGTAGGTAAGACACTAAGATAAAAACCGGAACTGATTATAAATGCCTGTAAGACTTCAAGGGTAAGAGGTGTGTAGACAAATGAGAATTCTTTAGAATGTAAGCAGTGAGTTGATTGCCTGGAAGAGATCACCTTTAAACCTTAATGATATTTGGGGAAGATGTTCCAGGTAGAAGGTGTTTCAGAGATAAGTGACGTTGGAGCATAGACATGGAGGTAAAGAAGGAGAGTTAGAGAATGATGAGTTTTGGCTTTAAGAGAAAAGTCTCACTGCGGAATTAACTCATTAACTAGTCCTTAACTTCCCCGTTCGTTCTTTCTGCGAAACCTATCAATTTGAAAAACTGAACAAGGTCAGACGTGTATATTCAGTACATACATACCTTCAGTGTCTGTCCTTTTATTGAGGACTTCTTTCCATTCAGCACATAAACATCTACTTATTCTTTGCAAACAGTGGATAGCACTCTATAGTACAAGTTTGCCATTATCAGCTTTGAACTGATGAACTTCAGATTTCAGATGTTCCCATTTTTCTGTGGAAAGTTATTTTTGTTTGCACACTTCTAAAACTGAATAGATTCCTAGATACTTCACTGCTAGATGAAGATCTGGGTATAAATATAAGTAGATTTATATTTTGTTAGTAATAGAAAAATTTCCATTTCTACAAGTGAATTCTTCTCTTAGTAGTACAGTTCATTATCTTGTTTACAGAACCAATTTGAATTCAGGCTCCTAAATGAAAATAACTTAGGTGGCAAAGTATAATCTTAGGAGTTCTAATTCCATGAGGCATTTATTTCATAGGACATTCATTCCTGTGTATAGCTGCTAATGGATTCCTGCTAATCAAGCATTTGCTATAATTTTGATTGGCCAGCATCATACTCAGTCTGTGTATGGCTCCAGACCAGGATTGTCCACAGACCTATTTGTACTGTAATAATGGTTTTTCTCACTGTTGCTGATGTGTTTCTACATCACTGATTCCCAATTATCTTCCCATAGAATGCTAGCTTAAAAGAAAATAGTATTTGCCGCAGCTGCTGCTGCTAAGTTGCTTCAGTCGTGTCCGACTATGCAGCCCCATAGATGGCAGCCCACCAGGCTCTCCTGTCTCTGGGATTCTCCAGGCAAGAACACTGGAGTGGGTTGCCATTTCCTTCTCCAATGCATGAAAGCAAAAAGTGAAAGTAAGTCACTCAGTCGTGTCCGGCTCCTAGCAACCCCATGGACTGCAGCCTACCAGGCTCCTCCATCCATGGAATTTTCCAGGCAAGAGTAACGAGTGGGTTGCCGTTGCCTTCTAGTATTTGCAGAGTTATAGCTAAATTTAAAAACCTGCTTTTGTCTTCTGTATTTTTTCTGCTATCAAAAATAAGCTTTATCAGTTAATTCTGATAACTTGTTACCAGGTATAATCAAGGATTCCTTGCCCACCTTCTCCATTAACAAGTTAACCTCAAAATGTGGAATTGGGTAGTTCTGAAAGCAAGTTAACTGCTTAGATTATTTTACCCAGATTAGTGATTACTGAACTTTCTTGTGTTCCAAAACATCTGTTAGAACTCAACAGTAATTATGGTATCTTTAACCATCAATAGGCTTCCCTGGTGGCTCAGATGGTAAAGAATCTGCCTGCAGTGTGGGAGACGGGTTCAATCCCTGGGTTGAGAAGATCCCCTGGAGAAGGAAGTGGCAGCCCACTCTAGTCCTCTTGCCTGGTGACTTCTATGGACAGAGGCTATAGTCCATGGGGTCACAAAGACTGAGCTTGGAACCATCAATAACTAGGAGATTGTCCACACCAGGCTCCCTTTGTGTAACAAAATAGTTTAAAGGAAATCTTGATAAGATGGTTTTCAGAGCAGAATTATCTTCCTAATCACAAAAAATGAGTGGACTAATCTTCCCTGCCTCTCAAACACACACCCTCCCCTAGAGAGAGTTTCCTTTTGTGCAAAATCTAATTCGATTGTAACACCACAGAGTTGGAGGGTATGTTAGGAAAATTAAAACTAGCTGTTGTTAACACCCTCCCGCCTAATTTTCAATGTCTTAACACAGTAGGTTTATTTCTCACACTGCAGGGTCTCTGCCTGGCTCCCCTGGGCAGCTCCCCTCCCGTGGGTAATTCAGGTAACCAGGTTCTTTCACATGTGGCTCTGTCCTGTGACTGTAAGTAGCCCAGGTGTCTTCCATTTGGGAACAAGTGGATAAGAAAATCACACATGATAAATTTACCTTGGCTTGGAGTATCCACATCATTTTTGCTTTCTGTTTTTTGATAAAAACTAGTCATATGGTCCCACCCTGACACTAAGAAGGGCTGCTCAGTAGAGTCCTGACTGTGCAGCCCCTTCCCAAAATTCTACACTGTGGAAGGAGAGCATGAAATCTCATTAGTGACTAGCCATTTCTGTTACACATGGCTAGGGTTGGTTTTTTAAAACATTATGAATCCATCTTCAAATGGGCCCTAAATTACCGTGCCAGAGCCCTAATATTAAAGTAGAGGGCATTACCTGGTGGTCCAATGGTTAGGGTTCTGGGCTTCCACTGCAGGGACCGCGGGTTTGATCCCTAGTCAGGCAACTATGATCCCACAAGCTGTGTGACATGGCCCAAAAATAGGGAAGGAGGAAGGAAGAAAAGAAATGGATGACTTACTCCCCTCAAATCAGAGTCTTAAAAGTTAGAAAGGACCTTGGAAATGTTTGGGCTTAGCTTTCTATCTTCTAACAGGAATAAACCAAAGTTCACAGAAATGAAGCAACCTGTCCAGTCACATAGGTCAAGTTCATAGCAAGGTTATTTCTAGAAAAACTCCAGTTTTGCTATTGCACTATCCTTTTGAGTGATTCCAAATTATTTTTAATTTCACAGCAAAAAGTACCATTCTGAATATTTTACGTGCAATTCAAATGTTAAATATAATTTGTTTTAATTTAAAATATAATTTTGTCTTTTAGAACTGCAAGGTCTAATAAACATCCAGAATGTGAATTTCATGGAAAAGTTGACTAAAGAATTACTATTTGAAGTGATATAATTAATGGCACTTTATTGGCTTTATGTAAGATTAGATTTATTAACTTTAAGATTCAGTTAAAAAAAAAAAAGATTCAGTTCAGTTCAGATCAGTTCACTTCAGTCGCTCAGTCGTGTCCGACTCTTTGCGACCCCATGAATCGCAGCACGCCAGGCCTCCCTGTCCGTCACAATCTCCCGGAGTTCACTCAGACTCACGTCCATCGAGTCTGTGATGCCATCCAGCCATCTCATCCTTGGTCATCCCCTTCTCCTCCTGCCCTCAATCCCCACCCCAGCATCAGAGTCTTTTCCAGTGAGTCAACTCTTCGCATGAGGTGGCCAAAGTACTGGAGTTTCAGCTTTAGCATCATTCCTTCCAAAGAAATCCCGGGGTTGATCTCCTTCAGAATGGAATGGTTGGATCTCCTTGCAGTTCAAGGGACTCTCAAGAGTCTTCTCCAACACCACAGTTCAAAAGCATCAATTCTTCGGCGCTCAGCCTTCTTCACAGTCCAACTCTCACATCCATACAAGACCACAGGAAAAACCATAGCCTTGACTAGATGGATCTTAGTCGGCAAAGTAATCTCTGCTTTTGAATATACTATCTAGGTTGGTCATAACTTTTCTTCCAAGGAGTAAGCGTCTTTTAATTTCATGGCTGCAATCACCATCTGCAGTGATTTTGGAGCCCCCAAAAATAAAGTCTGACACTGTTTCTACCGTTTCCCCATCTATTTCCCATGAAGTGATGGGACCAGATGCCATGATCTTCGTTTTCTGAATGTTGAGCTTTAAGCCAACTTTTTCACTCTCCTCTTTCACTTTCATTAAAGAACATCACATCTTTGCTGTTTGCTTATAATCCACAAAGCTACATTTGTTCCATCATTTTAATGAGTGTTAATATCTAAAGCCACTAGAGGGCGCTCCATCACAGTCTATGAACTCGACGATCTCCGTCCTGTAGTGTTCACTGGCTTTGCAACGTCAGGGAAAGTTGCTCATCTGGCTAAATTTATGAACACTGTAAAACATTCACTTGGCTAGTACATTGAGCTTGTGTGATTTTGGGTTGAGTGTCCTTGTTTCATGGTATCTCCAAGTAGCCATTTTCATTTTTGAAGTTTTCATTTTGAAGGTATTACAGTAAGAGCATGCATCCTTCTAAATGCTGTACATATGATATCACATTTGTTCCCCACAACATCCCTGCAAGATGTTTTATTATTCCCATTTTAAACTTAACTTTAGGAAATTCTCTGGCGGTCCAGTGGTTAGATGGAGAAGGAAATGGTGACCCACTCCAGTATTCTTGCCTGAAAAATCCCATAGACAGAGGAGCCTGGTGGGCTACTACAGTCTATGCGCTCACAAAGAGTCAGACATGACTGAGCACACACCCATGCCAGTGGTTACGACTTGGCGCTTTCACGGTCAAAGGCCTGGGTTCGATCCCTGGGCCGGGAACTAAAATCCCACAAGCTACATAGCACAGCCAAAAATAAATAAGTAATAAACTTAGCTTTAGAATGTTTAAGTAACTTACACAAGGTCTTGCAGTAAGAAGTAGCAAAAACAGAATTCAAACTGTTCAAAATCAGCTCACCAAACTATCATGTTACTGGTTTCAGAGCTGCAAGAAACCTAAGAAACAATTTAGTTCTTAATGAAAAACTGAATTTAGTTCTTTAATTTTAGATGAGAGAAATAATACCCGAAGACGAGGAGTGACTTGTTCAAGTCACAGATTCAGTCAAGGCCAGATTGAGAAATCAAGGTCTTCCCATTGTCAGGGTTCCTGGATCACATTGCAAGGGAATCCCCGCCCTCTCTAGGGCAGTCAAAGAAATCCTGTACTCACAGACGCTGCACCATGCTGCACCCTGATATGGCAGATGAAGTCATTGGATTATACATACAACTGTCTGTTGCCTAGACAATAGGGCTTCCCAGGTGGCTAAAGAATCCGCCTGCAATGCAGGAGACTCGAGTTTGATCTCTGGGTTGAGAAGCTCCCCTGGAGAAGGAAAAAGCAACCCCCTCCAATATTCTTGCCTAGAGAATCCTGTGGACAGAGGAGCCTGGCACGCTATAGTCCATGGGGTTGCAAAAGAGTCAGACATAACTTAGTAACTAAAAACAACCTAGACAAAAGAAATGGACCTCATAGACAGAAATTTGCTCTAGCGTGGTTCCCTGTCTTTCCTATTACAGCCAAATCTGAAAGAAGCAAATTCATAAAAACACCTTGTATTTTCAAAAGTAATTAATCTCTCTGCCTCCAATAGGTCCCCCTACCTCCTCCGCACTCCAGAAGGATTTTCTTTTTTATGAAGCATGGATCTGAAGCATGTCCTTTCTCTGCTGAAAATTCCCCAATAGCTTACCAAGCTTTCTGCACCAAGTCCAGCTCAGAAGACCCTTATCCATCTCACCTCTTACCGGTCTTCCTGCCCTTCCAGTCCAACACACAGACATAGACACAAACACAGACACACACGCACACAGACACACTTGCACTCTCTGCTCTAGTCACACTGAACTATTGGATAAATCTGTGCATGCGCCAGCTTCCCCTGCAGCCTGTCCATGCTGCTCCCCCTGCATGGGACACCTGCCCCTGGTCACATTGTTGTCCTACTTCTGTGAAAACTTCAAACTCAGACACCACTCCTGCCTAGACTCCTGTTCTTCACTCTTCTACTCGTCCCTCCAGACTGGGCTGATCCCATTCCCTGAGCCCCTCTGACATCCTGTTCTTACCCAGGCACGTTGGATCTCACTTGTCTCTGTACTTTTCTGCCACCTTCGCTGGCCTGTGAGCCTCTGAATAGCATGGACCTTAACTTTTAAAACATTTTATCCCAGTGCCTATTATGATGCCTAACACCGATTAACAAGGCACTGAGAGGCAGTCTGATGAATGAATAAACGAGTGAATGAATGAAAGAAAGCAGAAAGCAAAAAAGGAAGGCAGATCTCTTGGTCGGGGGTGGAGGGGAATCAGTTCTTTTGCACTCAGATACCAGGTGTTTTTGTTTCCCACTATAAGGAGTGGGAAAGAACAGGCAGGACTGTTTGTTCTGAAAAATGAGCCTCAGAGTGGAGTTGGGGTGGGGGTGGGGGGAGGAGCTGAGGGACCGGGAGAAGCAGCATGTCTTCATTAGCCTAAGTGGTGTTGAGAGCTTCTGGAGACAAGAATCAACTGATTAGCGAGGGCCGCTTGCTCCAGAAGATGTATCCTCCTGCAATTTCCTCAGAAACACAAAGACAGGTGAGATTATAACGCTATAAACATAATTGCATTTTCTAATCAAAAGTGCAACCGAACTCGGGTAATTATGAGCCTTCAGTAACTTAACCATTTTACATTCTGGGTATTTTCATCGCTGAGAGCTGCTGGAGTGGGGTGGGGGAGGTGGGATGGTGCTCAAGCATTTGGAGCCGTTGCTTTGTGCTCTTTTCTGCAGCATCTCCACGGAGGAAACAACTCGCAGTGGAGGAGCAAGCAATGAGGTGGCAGCCACCTCAAGGTAACAAAAGCGCCTGAGTAACTTGAGGCCAGGCAGTGAAGTGGGCTCCATGTTCTGGGGGCAACTGGTGTTTCTATGTTGGGCAAATGGGGACCATAAGGACATCATCTCAGGCCGTCTGAGTGGAGCAGGAGGGGCAGTGCCAGCTGACATCCACGCCCTTTCTCCGCCCTGACGCAAGCCCTTGAACTCCACCATCTTCTCATCCAGGGACTCAGCACAGCCCTGGCAACAAATGGAGGGTGGAGTGTGCTCTGGGCAGACCCAGAGTGGACTGATCTCTCCTCTGCTGGAGAGAGAAGAGCGACAACAAAACCCAGAAAAACAAAAACACAAACCAGGCCTTTGTGGAACTGGAGGGCTCTTTTTATGGCTGTAGAAGGAAAAGAAAAGCATCCTGCTGAACTTTGCTGGTGGTCCAGTGGTTAAGACTCCATGCTGCCGCTGCAGGGGGCATCGGTTCAATCCCTGGTCAGGCAACTAACAGTCCATGTGCTGTGTGGTGTAGCCAAAAGATTTTTTAAAAGAAGAAGAAAAGCATCCTGCCAAGCCCAACTCCTCTCCCCAAGGTTTAGGTATGCAACAGCACTTCCTCCTGGCCCTCAGACACAGGACCCAGCTGTGAGTCTTGCAAGGCTCCGCATAGCAGGCTTTTTTTTGGTTTTGCAGATAGGCAGGGCCACATGGAGGGAGCCCTGGAATTCCATTGAGATTTCTCTGTAAAGCGGAGCACAGTCAGAGAAAGCCATTCTGGGCAGAAGGTACTGGGGCAGCAGTGACGTGGTGATAAGAGAAGACAGTGCCATGTGGGGTGACGTGATGGTTCCATGCAGTTGGTACACACAGTGTGTAGGGCCATGACCCAAAATGCGGAAACGGGGTCATGCCTTGAGGTTGTCAGCTGCCATCCTAGAGAGAGGTGTATCTGTGAGCCACGTGAGAAAAGATTCAGGCTGTCAACAGTCACCATCTTCAAATCCCAAAATGAAGGGATTCCGCTAAGTCAGTAGTGTGCAGGCTTTTTTTTTTTTTTTTTTTGGTGGAGATCTTAAAATTTTAAGGCTTTTCAGGTGACTCAGTGGTAAAGAATCCACCTGCCAGTGCAGGAGATGCAGGTTCGATCCCCAGGTCAGGAAGATCCTCTGGAGAAGGAAACAGCAACCCACTCCAGTATTCTTGCCTGGAGAATTCCATGGACAGAGGAGCCTGGCGGGCTACAGTCCATGGGGCTGCAAAGTTGGACACGACTGAGGCAGTGAGCACACGCACATTTGAAAGCTTACGTAAAATCAAGCTCTTGTGACAGATGGTAAAACAAGTATTATATGTAAAACAGACAACAGCTCAAAAGTAGAAATAATCAATTGGCCATCAACTGGAAAATGGATAAACAAAATGTGGTCAATCCATACAATGAAATGATATTCAGCCATCAAAAGGAACAAGATACCAATAGACAGTACAACAGAGATAAGCCTTGAGAACATTGCGTTCAGTGGAAGAAGCCCGTCACATTCATGCATGTGAAATGTCCAGAAAAGGTCAATAACAGAAAGAGAAAGTAGACTGAAGGTTGCTAGGGGCTCCAGGGAGGAGGGAATGGGGAGGAGCTGTAATGGATACAGGGTTTCTTTCTGGAGTAATGAAAATGGTCTGGAATTAGTGGTGGTGATGACAACGATGATGATGGTTGAACAACCTTGTGAATTCCTAAGAACCACTGAATGTGCTAAAACTGTTACTTTAGCGTGGTGAATTGTATGGTATGTGGATTTTGGTCTCAAAACCAAAACAAACGAAAACCAGATAAAGCAGGACTGATGTGGGAGAAGGAGGAGAGCCTGTAGCCTTCACAGCTGCTTTGACCATTTTGTGTCTCTGCCCATCTTCCATCCAGAGCTTTCTAGCCTGGCTTTCCGCGCCCTGGGGAGCAAAGTAGGGGGGAAAGTGGGGCTTGTAAAATTGAGAAAGTAAACTTTCACTTAATTTTCCTGTTTTCCCCCAGTCCAAAAAAGTTCTGCGTTCCTAGTGTGCTTTCTCCAGATGCTGCACAGGCGGTGACCTAGTAGGGTTGGGGGGGGTCAGGTGCTCACTGAGGTGGGAGCAGGAAAGCATCAAGGGGCAACTCATCTTAAATTGCTGGTTTTTGTTTTTGTTTTTGTTTTAAAGCTGGAGTGGATTGCCGTTTCCTCCTCCAGGGGATCTTCCTGACCCAGGGAACGAACCCGTCTCCAGCATCTCCTGCATTGGCAGGCAGATTCTTTACCACTGAGCCGCCTGGGAAGCCCCCTTAAACTGCTTCTTAAACTTCTCTGGTACTTCCTCCCTTCTCTTACCAGCCCTCACCCTTTTAGCCCCAGCTCCATCCCCAATTCAAGCTTCGCTAGTGCTGTAGATTCCTGACCCTTGAGGGGTTAGAGAAGTTCTACAGGTAAATGGGTTACTTCTTGCCTTTCTCTGACTTTCCCTGGTCTGCTACGTCAGGCCTCTCCTGTTTCTCTTCTACATCACACCTGTCAGTACAAAGCAAACACCACCACTCTGCTGTGTTTTTCTGATGTTCCAGGAGAGATCAGAGGTTAACTGTCCACAGTCAGTATTTCATCTTTAACCCAGAGGTAAAGCCATGGCTTTCCATATTTCTTAAATTCCCTTCAATTAGCACACAATTTTAGACTTGAGAAAAAAGACAGAAGGAGAAAGGTGAACATTTTGGAGGTCAATTTGAAAGCACTCGGAAACTGCAAACAGATCTGAGAGTGAGGCAGGAGCCCAGAGAGACGGGAGGGCAGAGGTGCCATTGGCAGAGATGTGGAGTCAGACTCCAGAAGCAGGTTCGACGCGATGAGTCAGAGTTATGCTTCTCTGTTCTTCAGGGAGGGATCCAATTTTGAGCTATGACCACAGGACACATGGGGAAAGACCAGCTTTCCAGAATGAGCACTTGGGTGTGCAGTGTCACCAGGATCTGACCCAATGCCCCAGCTGCCCCTGACCTTGGAAGTTGGAGCCATGTGACACCCTATAACCCTGAACCCAGGCTTGTCCCTTCCCCATATTCTGGAACTAATTCTAACTCTAGTGAGGGTGGGTGAGATACAGGCCATCCTGGGCTCTGGAGCGTTTAGCATCCGGGAAGCCCAACCACAAATTCCCCTCCAACTCATACCTCAACTCTAATAACCATCCAGTGGAAAAGGCCCCAGCTTACAGCCCAGTTCTAGCACCAGCCTACCCAAACATATTTCCAAATCCATATGATCTGGGCCTGCTACCAAAGCCTAAAATCAAAGCCAGAACACACACCCTGTAGCTAGATCCTTGTTAACCTGCGGTCAATAGTCTTTGGCACGCCCTTTGATGATTCTCAAGACCTCCGACCCAGCTCCATCCAGAACCAAATGCTGCTTCACCCAGGCACGTTCATGATCAGTAAGGCAGTTAACGCAGCCAACATCATCTTCATCCCTGGAGCCTTGAGGTCAAGACTCAGGAATAAGAGAAAGAAGCGAGTCTCATTTCAGTTAGCTGCTCCAGGCTTACCCTCAAGTGGATCTCAACCCCTGGGTTAGTCCAGACCTGGCCTGTCTTTCCAGAGCTTTCTGGAGCACTCAAAAGCTTCATGATGAAAAGCAGCTCATTATTAGAGAAACAAATCAAAACAACAATGAAGTGTCACCTCACACCAGTCAGAATGGTCATCAGCTAAAAAATCTACAAACAATAAATGCTAGAGAGGGTGTGGAGAAAAGGGAACCCTCCTACATTGTTGGTGAAAATGCAAATTGATTCAATTCTGGAGAACAGTGTGGAGGTTCCTTAAAACCTAAAAATAAAACTACCATAAGACACAGCAATCCCACTGCTGGTCACATACCCTGAGAAAACCATCACTGAAAAAGACACATGTATCCCCAATGTTCATTGCAGAGCTGTTTACAATAGCTAGGACATGGAAGCAACCTAGACGTCCACTGACAGATGAACAAATGAATGAAGAAGCTGTGATACTTATATAGAATGGACTATTACTCCACCATAAGAAAGAATGAATTTGAGTCAGTTCTAGTGAGGTAGATGAACCTAGAGCCTGTTATACAGATGAAGTGAGTCAGAAAGAGAAAAACAAGTATCATATATTAATGCATACATACGGGATCTAGAAAACTGGTATTGATGAACCTATTTGCAGGGCAGGAAGAGAGGTGCAGACGTAGAGAGAAGGGACTTAGGGACACAGAAGGTGAGTGAGAGGGTGGGATGAGTTGAGAGAGTGGCATTGACATATATACACCACCAAGTGTGAAGTAGATGGCCGGTGGGAAGCCGCTGCACAGCACGGAAGCTCAGCTCAGTGCTCCGTGACTGCCTAGAGGGGGGGCTGGGGCTGCATGAGGAAGGCTCAAGGAGGGGACTTGGGTACACACAGATGATTCACGATGTAGTACAGCAGCAACTGACACAACAGAGTAAAGCAATTGTATTCCAATTAAAAAAAAAAAAACAGATTCAATAGATTAAAAAAAAAAGCTTCATGATTTCTTCCCAGTGACAATAGATACATTTTCCTGTTGCCCAGATTAGACCTGGGAAGGTCCCATCTAGAGCCTGCTCAGCCAGTTTTGCAACATAAATTCAGAGGAAAGACTACACAGGAACCATAATAATAAGATTGCATTTTCTATTGTAATCGGATCTTACTGGTCCTCCACTAGTAATTACAATAAGTGCTTTTTAAATGGTTAAAGCCAGTGAGGGGTCAGGGAGCCCTGGGATCAAGTGGAAGAAATAGACAAGATATCTAAGACATCTTCCTGGCCATTGGCATTTTTGCGGCAGTGCACAGGTTTAAATCCACGCCATCACTCACTATGTGTGTGACCTTGGGCAATAATTCTGCATCTCAGTCACCCATACTGCCTGACTCATTTGGTTGTTGCAAGGAAGAAATGAATTAATACATGCAAAACACTTAGAACAATTCCCAGGATGAGGCAGGAGCTCCATAAATATTAGTGATCACCATTATTGATTTTATCATTCATATTATGATTATAAATGATGTTGGTATTACTTAAATACAATTATTTCTTTATTGTGTGTGTTAAGTCACTTCAGTCACGTGTGTCTCTTTGCAACCCCATGGACTGTAGCCCACCTGGCCTCTCTGTCCATGGGATTCTCCAGGCAAGAATACTGGAGTGGGTTGCCATGCCCTTCTCCAGGGGATCTTCTTGATCCAGGGATCGAACTTGCCTCTTTTATGTCTCCTGCAGTGGCAGGTGGGTTCTTTACCACTAGCGCCACCATTGTGAAAGCAAAGTCGCTCAGTCGTGTCCGACTCTTTGTGACCCCATGGACTGTAGCCTACCAGGCTTCTCAATCCATGGAATTCTCCAGGCAAGAGTACTGGAGTGGGTTGCCATTTCCTTCTCCAGGGGATCTTCCCAATCCAGGGATTGAACCTGGGTCTCCCACATTGCAGGCAAATGCTTTACCATTTGAGCTACCAGGGAAGCCCACCATTACTATTATTTAAATCACTCAAGTTTCAGTGTGGGAAACAGAAACCACTGTAGGTGTTTTATGCAAGAGGGGATTTAACACAGGAAATTAGATGCTTACAAAACTACTGGAAAAGAGCTGAAGGTGTGGGCTACAGTCAAGGCCTCCAGGAATGACTGCCAGGTGAGAGGTCAAGGTTGCTAGAATCTCTGAGGTTGCCCCTGGAGCCTGCTGGAATTGAAATCCCACCACTGCTGCTTCCGGTGTCTCTGAGTGCTGGGGGGTTATGTCAGTCACCCAGAGGATAGGATGCTGGTGAAGGAGCCCTTATCAGCAACTGATGGACAGACAGATGGCAGATGTACAGAAAATTCTCATCTCCACACTTGCAGCAATAACACACCAAAGACACAGGAAGATGGCTTTCCCCTCACGCCTACCTGCCAGGTCTCCTGAAAGAACATCCAAATGACACGACCTAATTAGCATGTGGAACTCTAAGGGTCTGGAAGTGAGGTTGTTTGTTTTCCAATTGTTCCGATGAGAAGGAACAGGAACAGATGTAGGGAGAGACATCCAGGCAGGCAGCCAAACGAGAAGAATGTCCTAAGCTGAAGGCACCCCTCTGTCCAGAAAGTGGGCCTCACCTGAAGGGGGAGGCCATTCCTAGCATTGGTGCATCAAACCAGATGAGGAGGGAGTCCTGCAGCAGGCCAGTGGTCAGGACTCCCCGCTTCCACTGTAGGGGGGACAGGTTCGATCCCTGGTTGGGGAACTGAGATCCCATATGCCATGCAGCATGGCCAAAATTTAAAAAAAAATTAAAAGGGAACCCTCTTACACTGTTGGTAGGAATGCAAACTAGTACAGCCACTATGGAGAACAGTGTGGAGATTCCTTAAAAAAACTGGAAATAGAACTGCCATATGACCCAGCAATCCCACTGCTAGGCATACACACCGAGGAAACCAGAACTGAAAGAGACACGTGTACCCCAATGTTCGTTCCAGCACTGTTTACAATAGCTAGGACATGGAAGCAACCTAGATGTCCATCGGCAGATGGATGGATAAGAAAGCTGTGGTGCATATACACAATGGAATGTTACTCAGCCATTAAAAAGAATGCATTTGAATCAGTTCTAATGAGGTGGATGAAACTGGAGCCTATTATACAGAGTGAAGTAAGTCAGAAAGAGAAACCCCAATACAGTATATTAATGCATATATATGGAATTTAGAAAGATGGTAATGATGACCCTATATGCGAGGCAGCAAAAGAGACACAGATGTAAAGAACAGACTTTTGGACTCTGTGGGAGAAGGCAAGGGTGGGATGATTTGAGAGAATAGCATTGAAACATGTATATTACCATATGTGAAACAGATCACCAGTCCAGGTTTGATGCATAAAACAGGGTGCTCAGGGCTGGTGCACTGGGATGACCCTGAGGTGGGATGGGGATGGAGTTGGAAGGGAGAGTCAGGATGGGGAACACATGTACACCCATGGCTGATTCATGTCAATATATAGCAAAAACCACCACAATATTGTAAAGTAATTAGTCTTCAATTAAAATAAATTTTAAAAAAGACACATACATTAAAAAACAAAACAGATGAGGGTAGAGAAAGTGTGTAGGTATGAACAGAGGGGATCTCAGTCTCCTGGCCTTTACCATGAAGTTGGGTCTGTCATGAATAGAAATATTATCATTCAAGAAAACACAGGAGAATGTTCTTGGAACACTTGCCTTTCAGGCAAAGCACAAAATTCAGAAGCCACAAGAAAAAAGACTGACCTATTCAACCAAAGCAAAAACCTAAAATAGAAAGACAAGTGAAAGTTTGAGGGGAAGTATTTACAATTCAAGTAATCAGTTAATATCCACACTATATCAAGAGCTCCAATAAGACAATAGGATTCAAAAGTTTGACTGGAGCAGGTCACCGAAAAGCTTTTCATAGTTTGGTGGGTTGTGTAGGCTGTGTCCTCTGTCAAGAGTGCCTTTTCCCCCTACCCACCTGGAAGAGTCTCTATTAATATTCAGACACTAATAATATCCCCTCTCCTTGACTTATTACCTGACTTCCCCTCTGTAGTGGATACCATGGTGCACAGCCAGATTCCCTTCAGAATGGAGGCATCGTAGTCCTCAGCTACGCGATAGCTGAGTCTTGTACAGGAATTGCTCTTGGGGAAGAAAAGTTGCCCTCCCAAGTCCACATCACTTGCCTGGGAGCAGCCTGTATCCAAGACGGTGGATACAAGAGTGCACATATCCAGAGCCCTTGGACAGCTAAGACAAGCAGTAGAGCCAGATGAGCTCCAGAGATGCCCACAGGGAAAGTTAAAGTTTCTGTTCCTATTTCTTGTGTCCAGCCAACTCTGCCTCCCTCATCCCTCACAAATACTGGTCCAGAGAGCACTTCCCAATAAACCTCTCGCACACAAATCTAAGAGTATTGGGATCTGTTTTCCTGGGAATCTGAACTATGACAATCTCTTACTGATGGCTTATGGATTTTTTCATAGTGATACGTGTTGATTTACTTCAATCCATCTTAACAGCGTTTTATTGTACAAACATACCACAGCTTAGTTATTCTTCTCTTTTTATGGATATGTAGTTCATTTCCATTTTTTTGCCATACAAGCCATGCTTCTGTTAATATCTTTTTACATATCTCCATGATCAATTGCAAGTGTCTCTGGGATGCACAGCTGGAGAGGCGGGGCTGTAAAATCAGAGATATATGAAGTTCCAAATTTAGAGATATCACCAAGTTCTCTGCAAAGTTGTAATATCCACTGACACTCCTACCAGCCTTGCATCAGAGCTCCTAATTCTCCATACCTACCCAGGTGTTGTCAGACTTTTACATGGTTGCTGGTCAACTGGGAGGGAAAGGGCATTTCATTGTTGCTTGAATTATAATTTCCTTGTGACTAGTGAGCTGGAGCATCTTTTTGTGGAGGGTGGTGGCATATTCCTCTCTAGGAATTACTTGTTCATACCTTTGACCTGTCTTCATATGAAGTTGTTTGGTTTTCTTACTGATTCTTTGAGTTGTTGAATACTTAGGCTAAATAGGGACCGTTTGTTGGTCAAATGCATGACAAAGTTACCTCCCTTTTTAGATTCTCCATTAATTTCTTAGACCTTTTCACATATATAATTTTTTCCAGTCCAAACTGCTCTTCTGCACTCTAGGCCCTGTTCCAGACATCTGGCATGACCCACAAGCCTTCCTGTCTCCAGAAAGGAACTCAGTGAGCTCCCATTCCCCATTGTTCCAAATCAGGACCTGCTCATCCTCCAGAATTGCCCATCTTAGTTCATGGCACCGCCACCTACCTCATCAGCTAGGCAGAAACTTGCATGGCAGGCTGCACTCCTCTCCCTCCTTCCCACATACCTTCTGTCTATATAGTTTCCTTACAATGCCGTATCGCTCAGATCCTCTTCTCCAAACCTCTTTTTGCTGTGTTAAGTCAGGCCCTCATCACATCTCCTGAGCTAATCTGTTAGCATGGATCCTATTTCAACCTCGCGTCTTCTCAATCACACTCCTACCCTGTCCCAGCTATAGTGCTCCTCCCCTCTAGACTACACATTGGTCTGTATACACACCAGTTTAATGGTATCCCTGTTCTCCTTTAAACCATTCAATGTCTCATTATTATAAGGACAAATTCCAAATTCCTTTAGCTTATCTTGACTCCTGTTTTCCTCTCCTAACTTGCAGGCTTGATCCCAATTTTACTCAGCTATTCATGGCTCACTAATGTGCCCCATCTCTCAAGATTCCAGCCTTGTTGCTATTTTGCTCTTTCTGTCTGAAATTTTGTTCCTGCTCTTTCCACCTGGCTGATTTAGCATCATCTTCTGCACCAAGTTTCACTTGTTTTCCCTGATCCCAGCACAGGACTAAGACCCATAGCACGTTTGACTGAGTTCCAGTGCTTACTACTTGGATGTGAATTGTGGTTTTGTCTGTTTTCCCCTAGAAGGTTTGTTCCTCGGTGGCTGAAATTGCTCACCACCATCTCTAGGGTCTAGTAGAGTGGTTGGGTAGATGGGTGGATGGATGGATGGATGGGTGTATGAATAGGTCCCCTGTTCAAGACGGCATAGTCAGCAGATAAAATGATAAAGCCCCAAACCAAACCTTTTCATATTCTTATTTCTGTACTGCCTATCTTTAAAACCTGTTCATCAACTTCCCAGTTTTCCCAAATTACACCTTCCATTGCAGGCTGCTACAAATGATGATGATATGCCCTGAGAGCTTCAGTTGTTCAAACGAAGGGCTCTGTGCCCAGTGAGTACAAGGTGGTAATTTGTCCAATGGGCTTCTGATGTACTGGACTGAATGTTGAAGAACCAGCTAATGAAACCTACATTGTAATTAGGCAAAATATTCCTGTAGCAGGTTGGAGAGATAATTACTGCCTAATTGTATGTTCCCCCAGTATTTTAGCCCAATGGTCTAGAAAAAATAATTTAGAATCATGATTTTTATAATTGTCTTTTTTGAGAGGTCTGTCCAGAATTATAATTAGCTTCCAACAGGTTTGAGAGCTAGCTATGGTTTAGGCACTAAAGGCCCATCTAGTTAAAGCTATGGTTTTTCTAGTAGTCATGTATGAATGTGAGAGTTGGACTATAAAGAAAGCTGAGCACCAAAGAATTGATGCTTTTGAACTGTGGTGTTGCAGAAGACTCTAGAGACCCTTGGACTGCAAGGAGATCAAATCAGTCAATCTTAAAGGAAATCAGTCCTAAATATTCATTGGAAGGACTGATGCTGAAACTGAAATTCCAATCCTTCGGCCACCTGATGTGAAGAACTGACTCATTGGAAAAGAACCTGATGCTGGGAAAGATTGAAGGCAGGGGGAGAAAGGGATGACAGAGGATGAGATGGTTGGATGGCTATCACTAATTTGGTAGACATGAGTTTGAGCAAGCTCCAGGAGTTGGTGATGGACAGGGAAGCCTGGTGTGCTGCAGTCCATGGGGTCACAAAGAATCGGACATGACTGAGTGACTGAATTGAACTGAACTGAACTGAACTAAGAGTTTTATATGTATTGCCTCATTTGATTATCTCTAAAGCTCCATCGGGTAGGTCCTATTTGCCTTATTTTATAGACGAGAAATTTGAGGTTAGCAGTTTGCTGCCAAAGAACATGATCTTATCCGCTTCTCTATACTGCCTCCACAGTTCCCAAATAATGCCTTTATTGAATTAATTTAGAAATTCTTTATCATTAAACAGTGGCAGGTCTTGTTTTAGGTGCTAGATATACAATAGGGAGCAAAACAAAGTCTATAGTTACATGGAGCATATGCTCTAGGGACAGAGGAAGGCAAATAATGAATAAATAAATGAATAGTATACTATATATTGGTAAATGCTATGTAAAACGGTAAAGAGAGAATGTGTAGGGAGAACTGTTTAAAGAATGGATGTAGGGCTTCCTGGTGGACCAGTGGTTAAGAACCTGCCTGCCAATGCACGGGACAAGGGTTTGATCACTGGTCCCAGAAGATCCTGCATGCCACAGGGCAACTAAGCCTGTGAGCCACAACTACTGAAGCCCATGCTCCCTAAAGCCCATGTTCCACAACAAGAAATGTCACCAAAATAAGAAGCCTGAACATTGCAGTGAAGAGTAACCCCTACTTACCACAACTAGAGAAAGCCCATGCATAGCAAGGAAGACCCAAATAAAAACATAAAAAGTGGGGGGAAAGTGAGAGAAAAAAATGAACGAAAGCATCTAAATTCCAAATCAGTAATGTTATCAGAACTTAGTTCAAGTTCCCTAGAGACACACTCCGAGCCTGAGTGGCCCTGCAAAAGATTGACTGGGACGTGCTCTCAGGAAAGGTACCTATAAGGGAATGAGGACAGCCAGATTGGGCATGGGGAGAAGCTGAGCCAAGATGTGATTGCATCTGAGCTCTCAGTAGATGCTACAGAAAACTTGCCATTGTGGGAGTTCCTCAGGGTTGTCTAAGTCAAGGCAAAGGGAGCTGGGTCTTTGTGTCTCCACATCACCAGGCATTGACCCCTGTTATCACTAGGGGGAATTGAAGCCTCCCCCTGTGGCCAAGGGCAAAGCCCAGTGAGAGGCATTTTCTGGAGTCCTGGGTGTTGTTCCTTGACAGTGGGTATTTTCCATCAAGTCTCTTATTGGCTGATGCCAAAGAATTTTCGCCCGAGTTTTCATCCTTCATCTCTACAAGAAAAGATAATAATATCTCTGTCAGAAAGTTGGCTGTAATGATTGCAATGATAAAATGATGATAAATGACCCTACAGAAACATAATAAAGATGAGATGAATTAAGGTCCCCTATACTGTAAACTGGGTGCTTCCCAGATGGCAATAGTGGTAAAGAACCTGCTTGTCAATGCAGGAGACATGTTAGACGCAGGATCCCCGGGTCGAGAAGATCCCCTGGAGGAGGGCATGGCAATTCACTCCAGTATTCTTGCCTGGAGAACCCCACGAACAGAGGAGACTGGTGGGCTACGGGCCACAGCATCACAAACAGTCAGACACGACAGAAGCAACTTAGCATGCTCTCACACACTGTGAAGTAGTAAAGATCTCACGTGGGGAAAAAAAAAACACAGTACCCTGAGGATTCTAATGAAACACAGCAAGCCCTTGTCCATCCTTGGTTCCACATTCCAAAGGTAACCTCATTTAACTCATTAGGCTATCTCACCAGTTACTTCTGTGTTTCTAAACAGTATGGTCATTTTACTGTTTCCTGTTTTATCAAGTTTAGACAGTATCTGTTGTCTATTAGGATCCACACACTTGGCATTCTTGTACCACTCTCCCATCCTCCATCTATCCCATAGCTTAAGTAAAGTGGAAAATCAGGGTTTATAACTGTGTAAATGGCTCTTTAGTTTTTAAAAAAACTCTTCATCAGATCTCCCAGCTACCTACTCTTTGATTCTTGTTTACAAACATCCTCACATTGGATATTCTGTTTGCCATGTACCGTATCACCTCCTCTTTCTGTTTCTGCATGGGGGAATCTCTCTGGGGGCTTCCGTCCTGCACCAGACAAGTCACTCTCAAGGTCTATCACACAGCAGCCATCTGGGGGAGCCTCTTGTTGCTCTCCTGGGTAGAATCCTCTATTGCCTGGATTTCCTGTCTTTTTTCTCCCCAGTTTTGCTGGAACACATCCTTTAAGAAAGGAACTTGGCAGGAAGGGGTGTAAGTTTCCTCTTCAATCATCCTCTGGATTTGCACTTGGCCAGAAGCAGGAAGGTGTTCTCCCTAGTAAGGTACCTCACACACCTGAGGTTAAACAAGTATAAACACAGTGTAACACACGAATCCATTTATTTAACAAATATGGACTTGGATCCTGCCCAGGGATCTAAAATCAATAAGACAGGAACTCTGCTCTCAAGATGTTTTTTCATTGAGGAAAATAAATAAACAGGCAATGACTTAATGTGGTCAATATTATAGTAGATACTTCATAAGGTGCTAAATAGCACTCCACCCTCGCCCAAAATGGACTTAACTTAGGGAATTCTTAGAAGCCTTCTTAGAATTGGAACTACCTAAATTGAGCCTAAAGAATGAGAATGTATCTTTATGTATTGAGTTTATGGCTAAAAATGCGTAAGATATTTTGCATAATCCTTATAACTGCTCAGGTATACTTAAATTCAGGCTTCCCAGGTGGTACTAGTGGTAAAGAATCCACCCCCCAATGCAGGAGACATAAGAGAAGTGGGTTTGACCCTTAGGTCAGGAAGATTTCCTGGAGGAGGGCATGGCAACCCACTCCAGTATTCTTGCCTGGAGTATCTCATCAACAGAGGAGCCTGGTGAACTACCGTCCAGGGGTTGCAAAGAGAAGGAGATGATTGAAGTAACAGCATGCACGCACACAGTGAAATTCTTCCAGGTACTACAACTGTGCTTCAATCTCCCTGGCCTTCTGAGTTTCGACATTTTGCTCAGTGACTTGAATAGTGCTTGGTACATGATATATAGTTATTGAATGAATGGATGTCCAATGTGACATTATAAATCAGTGGAGGAAGCAAGTTCTTTTAAACAGAACCTTTAATAAATGGTTCTGGGACAGCTTACTATTAACTCACACAAGAAAATAATGAAATTAGTTCTTTGCTTTTCCTCATTTACAAAAATTTCAGATGAACTTAAAATTTTGTCGATGTTTTAAAGACAGTACAAATGAATATCTATATGACAGAAGAGTAGGGAAAGATTAATTAAATAGGACACAAGGCATAAATCAGAACATTCACATTGACAAGATGGACACCAAAAGACACTTATCACAGAGTACTGCCAAACTTGCCTCTTCTCCTGGACTCCAAAGGTCACATTTGTCAGTCTAATAGACTCTGACTCTGAATGTGACCTTGCTGTTTACTAGCTGTGTGAGCTTGCTCAAATAATTTAACTTCAGGGTGCCTCTCCTGAAAAGAGAGAGATCATTTTGGAACATTAAGTGATAAGAGAACTGTGAAGATCTTGGCAGAGTGCATGGTTCATTTTAGGTGTCCAGAGTGCTAGGCGTTGAGGTTTTCAGGATAACTAATCTGTGAAAAGCAAGAGAGTTCCAGAAAAACATCTATTTCTGCTTTATTGACTATGCCAAAGCCTTTGACTGTGTGGATCACAAGAAACTATGGAAAATTCTGAGAGAGATGGGAATATCAGACCACCTGACCTGCCTCTTGAGAAACCTGTATGCAGGTCAGGAAGCAACAGTTAGAACTGGACATGGAACAACAGACTGGTTCCAAATAGGAAAAGGAGTATGTCAAGGCTGTATATTGTCACCCTGCTTATTTAACTTATATGCAGAGTATATCATGAGAAATGCTGGACTGGAAGAAACACAAGCTGGAATCAAGATTGCCAGGAGAAATATCAATAACCTCATATATACAGATGACACCACCCTTATGGCAGAAAGTGAAGAGGACCTAAAGAGCCTCTTGATGAAAGTGAAAGAGGAGAGTGAAAAAGTTGGCTTAAAGCTCAACATTCAGAAAACGAAGATCATGGCATCTGGTCCCATCACTTCATGGGAAATAGATGGGGAAATGGTGGAAACAGTGTCAGACTTTATTTTTGGGAGCTCCAAAATCACTGCAGATGGTGATTGCAGCCATGAAATTAAAAGACGCTTACTCCTTGGAAGAAAAGTTATGACCAACCTAGATAGTATATTGAAAAGCAGAGATGTTACTTTGCTGACTAAGGTCCGTCTAGTCAAAGCTATGGTTTTTCCTGTGGTCATGTATGGATGTGAGAGTTGGACTATGAAGAAGGCTGAGCACCGAAGAATTGATGCTTTTGAACTGTGGTGTTGGAGAAGACTCTTGAGAGTCCCTTGAACTGCAAGGAGATCCAACCAGTCCATTCTGAGGGAGATCAGCCCTGGGATTTTTTTGCAAGGAATGATGCTAAAGCTGAAACTCCAGTACTTTGGCCACCTCATGCGAAGAGTTAACTCATTGGAAAAGACTCTGATGCTGGGAGGGATTGGAGGCAGGAGTAGAAGGGGAGGACAGAGGATGAGATGGCTGGATGGCATCACTGACTCGATGGACATGAATCTGAGTGAACTCTGGGAGTTGGTGATGGACAGGAAAGCCTGGTGTGCTGCGATTCATGGGGTTGTAAAGAGTCGGACACGACTGAGTGACTGAACTGAACTGAACAAGCTGTGATTCCATCCTTCATCCTCAAAGAATGTACAGTCAATCAAGCAATCTAGATAAACGCTTAACAAATGTCATCATAGTTCTCTTTACTGTGGCCTCTTGTAGATCAAGAAGCCGTGGCACCCCAGTCTGGGCTGAGGGGAGCCCCTCTTGGCCTCCTCTGTTAGTCCCGTTCCTTAAGACTCTATTACAGCTTTGTTCTCACCAAGCACTTCTTCCCATGTGACCTCATCTGCTTCTCTGGCCATGAATGCTTCCTCTGCCCTGAAAATTTCAAAACTTGTCTCCAGTCAAGACCTGATACATCCACTTGAATTTCTAATACACATCTCACACTTAGTATGTCAGAAATGAAAAGCTCTTAATCTTTCTCTGTCTCTAAATAACCTCTGTCTGTCCACTGGCCCAGCTAGACAAATGATCCTCAATCCACTCATTTACTCCAAGTACTCATGACAAAAATGTGGGACCTGTCTTGATAACTGCCCCTCATATATTGCCTAAACCATGTTCATTCTTCCTTCAAAATACTTCTTAAACCCATCTACTTCCCTCCATCTCAACTTAACCAACCTGCTGTAAACCATCATCATCTCTCACCTGGATTCCTGCTGGAAGTACCTAACAAACCTCCCTGAATCCCCTTTTATCCTTCTTCCCTTCCTCATTCTTCATGCAAATAGTTTGCAAATGAAAATTGTATGTTTCCCTACATGAAGTCCTCAGTTGTCTTCCCATCATATATAAATGTCTCAATCCCTTGCCAAGGTCCACAAAGCCACGGATTCCCTGCCCTCCACCCACTGCTCCTGCCTTGTCTCACTCCCTCTGTTCATCATTTTTCCCAGACACTGGTCTTCTTCCAATCTCTTCAACACGCTACACTCTTCCTGCTTCAGGCCATGGGCATATATTTTCTTTCTGCCTTAAACAATCTCTACCTCCTCCTTGGCCTACCTCACCCATATCGTCTTTTTGGATCTCTCCCTGAGTGCCATTGTCTTAAAGGAAATTTCCCTTTTGCCCCTATCAAAATCAGGTATTTTAACTCTCTAATCATCTCTTTTTATTTCTTCCCTATACTTATCAATTTTAAAATATCCATTTATTTTTTATATTTATTGAATATGTTCATCTCACTTAAGAGACTAGAAGTTTTATAGGGTACAAATATGTCAAACTTGTTCCCTTTACTATTTGCCCTTTGTTATAGCTTATATCCAGCATAGTTTACCATACATGGTAGGGATTTGGCTATCATCCAGGCTGCACAGGAGATTTTATAGGGTGTTATTACAGGCTGAATATTTGTGTTCTTCCCTCTAAATTTGTATGTTGAAGTCTAATCCCCAATGTGATAGTATTTGAGGGTGGGATCCTTGGAAGTTAGTTAGGTTTAGATGAGATCATAAGGGTGGGAGCCCCATAATGTGATTAGCATTCCAATCCCAAAGAAAGAAAGAAAGTAAAATCGCTCCATTATATCTGACTTTTTGCGGCCCCATGGACACCAGGCTCCTCCATCCATGGGGTTTTCTAAGCAAGAGTACTGGAGTGGGTTGCCATTTCCTTCTCCAGGGAACTTCCCGACCCAGGGATTGAACCCAGGTCTCCCACATTGTAGACAGATGCTTTACCGTTTGAGCCACCAGGGATTCAAATTACCATACAATTGCATTCATTTCATATGCTAGCAAAACTATACTCAAAATCCTTCAAGCTAGTCTTTAGCAGTACCTTAACTTAGAAATTCCAGATGTACAAGCTGGTTTTAGAAAAGGCAGAGGAACCACAGATCAATCTGCCAACATACACCAGATCATAGAAAAAGCAAGGGAATTCCAAAAATGTTTTGCTTCTGCTTCATTGACTATGTTAAAGCCTTGACTGTGTGGATCACAAGTTGTGGAATATTCTTAAAGAGTATCAGACCACATTTCCTGCCTCCTGAGAAACCTATATGCAGGACAAGAAGCAAAAGTTAAAACAGGACATGGAAAAATGAACTGATTAAAAATTGGGAAACGAGTACTCAAGGCTGTATGTTGTCACCCTACTTATTTAACTTTTATGTAGAGTACATCATACAAAATGCTGGGCTGGATGACTCACAAGGTGGAATCAAGATTGCCAGGAGAAACATGAACAACCTCAGATATGCAGATGATAGCACTTTAATTGCAGAAAGTAAAGAGCAACTAATGAACCTCTCGATGAAAGTGAAAGTTCAGTTCAGTTCAGTCACTTAGTCGTGTCTGACTCTTTACAGCCCTATGGACTGCAGCACACCAGGCTTCCCTGTCCATCACCAACTCCTAGAGCTAACTCAGACTCATGTCCATTGAATTGGTGATGCCATCCAAGTATCTCATCCTATGTTGTCCCCTTCTCCTCCAGCCTTCAGTCTTTTCCAGTATCAGGTTCTTTTCCAATGAGTCAGTTCTTCACATCCGGTGGCCAAAGTACTGGAGTTTCAGCTTCAGCATCAGTCTTTCCAATGAATATTCAAGACTGATTTCTTTTAGGATTGACTGATTTGATCTCTTGCAATCCAAGGGACTCTCAAGAGTCTTCTCCGGCACTACAGTTCAAAAGCATCAATTCTTTGGCGCTCAGCTTTCTTTATAGTCCAACTCTCACATTCATACATGACTACTGGAAAAACCGTAGATTTGACTAGATGGACCTTTGTTGGCAAAGTAATGTCTCTGCTTTTTAATAGGTTGGTCATAACTTTTCTTCCAAGGAACAAGCGTCTTTTAATTTCATGGCTGCAGTCACCATCTGCAGTGATTTTGGAGCTCCCAAAAATAAAGTCTGTCACTGTTTCCACTGTTTCCCCATCTATTTCCCATGAAGTGATGGGACCAGATGCCATGATCTTAGTTTTCTGAATGTTGAATTTCAAGCCAACCTTTTCACTCTCCTCTTTCACTTTCATCAAGAGGCTCTTTAGGTCCTCTTCTATTTCTGCTGTAAGGGTGGTATCACCTGCATATCTGAGGTTATTGATATTTCTCCCGGCAATCTTGATTCCAGCTTGTGCTTCTTCCAGCCCAGCATTTCTCATGATGTACTCTGCATAGACGTTAAATAAGTAGGGTGACAATATACAGCCTTGACGTACTCCGTTCCCAATTCGGAACCAGTCTGTTGTTCCATGTCAGGTTCTAACTATTGCTTCTTGACCTGCATACAGATTTTTCAGGAGGCAGGTTAGGTGGTCTGGTATTCCCATCTCTTTAAGAATTTTCCACAGTCTGCTGTGATCCACACAGTCAAAGGCTTTGGTGTAGTCAATAAAGCAGAAGTAGAAGTTCTTCTGGAACTATCTTGCTTTTTCTATGATCCAACTGATGTTGGCAATTTGATCTCTGGTTCCTCTGCCTTTTCTAAATCCAGCTTGAACATGTGAAGTTCACAGCTGACTGTTGAAGCCTGACTTGGAGAATTTTGAGCATTACATTGCTAGAGATGTGCAGTAGTTTGAACATTCTATGGCATTGCCCTTCTTTGCGATTGAAATGAAGACTGACTTTTCCAGTCCTGTGGCCACTGCTGAGTCTTCCAAATTTGCTGGCATATTGAGTGCAGCACTTTCACAGCATCATCTTTTAGGATTTGAAATAGTTCAACTGGAATTCCATCACCTTCATTAGCTTTGTTTGTAGTGATACTTCCTAAGGCCCACTTGACTTCACATTCCAGGATGCGTGGCTCTAGGTGAGTGATCACACCTTCGTAATTATCTGGGTCGTGAAGATCTGTTTTGTATAGTTCTGTATATTCTTGCCACGTCTTCTTAGTATTCTCTGCTTCTGTTAGGTCCATACCATTTCTGTCCTTTATTGTGCCCATCCCATGTCCAAGGGCAAAGGAGAAGCCCCAGTAAGATGGTGGGAGGGGCAAACTAGGGTTTAGAATCAAACCCAATACTTGCCAGAGACGCTTAGAGGGCTCAAGCAAACCTTGTGCGCACCAGGACCCAGAGCCCCACAGAGACTGAGACAGAGCTGTGTTTGGGTGTCTCCTGAAAGGTACAGGTCAGCAGTGGCCTGCTGCAGGGGCAGGGGCTCTGGGTGCAGCAGACCTGGGTAAGGCATAAGCCCCCTTGGAGGAGGTCGCCATTAACCCACCATAAAGCCACCAGAACTTACACAGGACTGGGGAACTGACTCTTGGAGGGCACAAACAGAACCTTGTGCACCAGGACCCAGGAGAAAGGAGCAGTGACCCACAAGAGACTGGCCCAGACTTGCCCGTGAGTGTCCAGGAGTCTCTGGTGGAGGCCTGGGTCGGCAATGGCCTGCTGCAGGGTCGGGGGCACTGAGTGTAGCAGTGTGTGCGTGGGACACTTTGAAGGTTGCCATTACCTTCATTACCTCCCCCATAGTTTGACCTCAGGTCAAATAACAGGGAGGGAACACAGCCCTGCCCTTCAACAGAAAATTGGATTAAAGATTTATTGAGCATTGACCATCAGAACAAGACTCAGTTTCCCCCTGAGTCAGTCTCTTCCATCAGGAAGCTTCCGTGAGCCTCTTACCCTTCTCCACCAGAGGTCAGACAGACTGAAAACCACCATCACAGAAAACTAACCAACCTGATCACACAGACCACAGCCTTGTCTAACTCAATGAAACTATGAGCCATGCCATGCAGGGCTCCCCAGAACAGACGGGTTATGGTGAAGGCGAAAGGGGAGAGTGGAAAAGCTGGCTTAAAACTCAACATTCAAAAAACTAAGATCATGGCATCCAGTCCTATCACTTCATGGCAAACAGATGGAGAAAAAGTGGAAATAGGGTCAGATTTCATTTTCTTATTGCAAAATCACTGTGGACAGTGATTGCAGCCACCAAATTAAAAGACGCTTGCTCCTTGGAAAAAAAGCTTTGACAAACCTAGATAGTATATTAAAAAGCAGAGATATCACTTAGCTGACAAAGGTCTGTATAGTCAAAGCTATGGTTTTTTTCAGCAGTCAGGTATGGGTGTGAGAGTTGGACCATAAAGAAGGCTGAGTGCCGAAGAACTGATGATTTTGAGTTGTGATACTGGAGAAGACTCTTGAGAGTCCTTTGGATGGTGAGGAGATCAAACCAGTCAATCCTAAAGGAAATCAACCCTGAATATTCATTCATTGGAAGGACCTGATGCAAAGAGTCAACTCATTGGAAAAGACCCTGATGCTGGGAAAGACTGAGGGCAAGAGAAGGGGACGACAGAGGACAAGACGCTTGCATGGCATCCTGACTCAATGGACATGAGTTTGAACAAACTCAGGGAGATAGTGAAGGACAGGAAGCCTGGTGCATTGCCGTTCATGGGGTTGAAAGAGTTGTACACAACTTAGTGACTGAATAACAACAAGAAGAGAAACACAGATGCCTCTCTCACCACATACACGCACAGAGAAAAGGCCATGTATACTAGGAAGCAGACTCTCACTAGGAACCAAATCTGCCAGTACCTTGATCTTGGACTTCTCATCCCCAAGGGCTATAAGAAATAAACGTTGTTTAAGCCATGAATTCTATATTATTTTGTTATAATAGCCCAAGCTAACTGAGATAGATGTTTAATGAAGATATTTATTCATTGAACATGGCTTCAAAAACATGTTGAATCAAGACTTTTTAGGAGAGGAGCCCAGAAATCTGTATTTTTGACAAACTCCAAAAATGATTCCTACTTAGACAGCCCAGCTCTGATGTTTAGAACCTACCAGTCTAGAGAAAACTGACCAAGATTGGATATCAGATTGGATATGCAAGTTTGAATTCTGCTCTGTAAATTGTTGTGGGTGACATTTAGGGAAGTGATTTAATATATCTAATCTTCAGTTTCTTTTTCTGTGAATTTGGAATAATAACATCTGCTTCAAAGTGTAGCTGTGAGGCTTCAATGCATGATTTATTTTAAAGCACTTTGTAAACTGCATAGTAAAGAAATAGACTTTCTACTTGCTAAGGATCCCTTCTATGTCACGCTTAACTTCATTATCTCTGACTACCTGGTGTAACCCACACTTCTCCAGTGAGATAGCATCCCTGTCTTCTTACTTCTGAAGGACTAATAACAGTGATTCACAGAGCCTTTTGCTTTTCCAAAGTTTTGGGCCATCATTATTTAGATATACATCATCACACACCCACAGCCTCAATAGCCCATTTGCTTCTGGGGAGGAAGCTGAGATCAGGCAGCAGCAAAGCTGAGAAGAGAAAGCTTGGCCTCACCTCTCTGGAGATGGTGAGTGTTGTCGATGGAAGATAACAAGGAAAAGCCACCACCTTTTCCCTTTTTCTTCCTTTTTTTGGGAGATCTCTGAGCAGTGTCTTTTTAAAAAATAATTTAAAAAATTAAGGTGTAAATGCTTTACAATGTTTTGTTAGCTTCTGCTGTACAGCCATATGAATCAGCCCTTTGTACACATACCCCCTCCCTTTTGTGCCTGCCTCCCACCCCCTCATTCCACCCCTGTAGGTCATTACAGAGCACCAAGCTGGGCTCTCGCTATGCTATACAGCAGCATCCCACTCTCTGAGCAGTTCCTTACCTGATATTCACATGCTGAATCCTTTGAAAGCTTATTTTTGGGGAGTGATGGCAAATTCAAGAAAACTGTCTGAGGTGTAATTTTTTTTTAAATGAACTGTCAATTTTAAGCAATTTGCTGTGTGAATCTAGGAAAATCCTCTCATCAACTTGGCTCTCAGGTATCTTACATGTGGAACAGGTGGTAGACCAGATACACATATAAACGAATGAATGAATCAGCCCCTTTGCCTGCAACACAGCATTTTGTTTTAATATGGCACTATGTAAACACTGCTATATTTTAAATGGATAACCAACAAGGAGCTACTGTATAGCACAGGAAACTCTGCTTAATACTCTGTAACAACCTAATTGGGAAAACAATTTGAAAAAGGATAGATACGTGTATATGTACAACTGAATTACTTTGTTGGACACCTGAAACTAACACAACATTGTTAATCAATTGTACTCCAATGTAAAATAAAATATCTTAAAAAAAAAAAAGAATGACTGAAAAAAAAGAATATGGCACCAACACCCAGTCACCCAAGTCAAACACGTATATTTCCTGATTCCTCCCAGGTCATCTTAATTTCCCTCATCTTCCCCCCCTTCCTCATCCCTGCTACACTGACCTGATCCAGCCCCTAACAGGTTTGCCTTCTTTCATTCATCGCCTTTGTTTGCCCATGTGTTCATTCATCTGAGAAACACCGACTGAAGTATCTTCTCTGGGGCAGGCATTGTTCCAGGGACAGGGGATCTGATGGTGAACAAGACAAAGTTTCAGCCTTCGTGAAGCTTACATTGTCATTAGGAGAAATGACTGGAAAACTGGTTAACAAATACACATGAAATACCATTTGGAGTTGTTCAGTTCAGTTCAGTCACTCAGTCATGTCCGACTCTTTGTGACCCCATGAACTGCAGCACACCAGGCTTCCCCGTCCACCACCAACTCCCAGAGCTTGCTCAAACTCATGTCCATTGAGTCGGTGATGCCATCCAACCATCACATCCTCTGTCATCCCATCTCCTCCTGCCTTCAGTCTTTCCTAGCATCAGGGTCTCTTCCAATGGGTCAGTTCTTCAGATCAGATGGCCAAAGCATTGGAGTTTCAGCTTCAGTATCAGTCCTTCCAATGAATATTCAGGACTGATTGCTTTTAGGATTGACTGGTTTGATCTCCTTGCAGTCTACAATTTGAGGTTGTGGAAAGTGTTATTAAAAGAATGTGAAAGTTGGCCAAAGGAATAGAGAGTAGCATGGGGGGAGAGATCTATATTTTTTTAGGGTAGTCAGGCAAGAATTCTCTAAGGAGGAAGTGGGGGAATGGGCCATGTGAGATCAAGTAGAATATCATTATAAGCAGGGGAGGAATATGCATAAAGATCCTGAGGTGTATACAAGCTTGGTGTGTTCTAGGAATTGTGAAAAGACCAGTGTGACTGGAATGGGGTGAGTAAGGCGAAGAATCATAGGAGACAGGTTTAAGGGGTAGGCATGGACCAGAATCATGAGAAAAAGAGATACTAAGAATGAATACTTGACTTTGGGCTTGAGCAGCTGAGAAAATGGTGCCAGCTACTGGGTCGGGGAGATGGAAAGAACGTGGACAGGTGCAAAGTTTCAATAGTTCCGTAGTTTCCACTAGTTTTGATAGGCTTATTAGATAACTAAGTGCACATATCAAGCAAGATGGAAAAATAAGTCTGAAGCTCAAAGGAGAGGCATGAGCAGATGCGAATCTGGACTTATCAGATGTTATTTAAAGCCAGGGCACTAGAAAGAGTAGAGATCAGACAGGAGAGATGGGAGGATTAGCCATGAGAAATTTCAATAATTCAAGAACTGGGGGAGAATATGCATCCAGAGAAGAAGAGTGAGAAGGAGCAGCCAGTGAGGTTGGGGCAACGCCAGGCGCGGGATGTGTGGGAGCCAAGAAAAGAAAGCATTTTAAGAGATAAAAATGGTCGCTGTGTCAAGTATGTCTTCTTTTCTTGGAGGATTTAAATCAATTACATTTCTTTGAAGACTGAGTTATTTGGCCATCTTTCTTGCGTCTTGTTTTTTATTTCTATTTACCATGCTTTTTTCTTTGCTTCTTCTCTGCTGATAGAAATTCAGTTTGTAACAGGTTTAGAGGGAATCTTGAATGGCTGGGTATACATATGAAATGATTTTAGTTTTTCCAAATGTTGCTTCCTAATGCTGCTATGATGATCCCCTTCTCTCACTGGGTAATGTCTCCCTTAAGGGCATCTTGGCTAGATTACTTAGTGTTCAGGTCAGTTAAGTTCAGTTCAGTCCCTCAGTCATGTTCAGCTCTTTGCGACCCCATGGACTGCAGCACGCCAGGCTTCCCTGTCCATCACCAACTCCTGGAGCTTGCTCAAACTCATGCCCATGGAGTTGGTGATGCCATCCAACCATCTCATCCTCTTTCATCCCCTTCTCACCCTGCCTTCAAGGAGGCAGTCTCCTTTGCTGTCCAAGGGACTCTCAAGAGTCTTCTCCAACACCACAGTTCAAAAGCATCAATTCTTCGGCGCTCAGCTTTCTTTATACTCCAACTCTCACATCCATACATGACTACTAGAAAAATCATAGGTTTAACTAGATGAACCTTTGTCAGCAAAGTGATGTCTCTGCTTTTTAATATGCTGTCTAGGTTGGTCATAGCTTTTCTTCCAAGGAGCAAGCATCTTTTATTTCATGGCTGCAGTCACTATCTGCAGTGATTTTGGACCCCAAGAAAATAGTCTCTCACTGTTTCCATTATTTCCCATCTATTTGTCATGAAGTGATGGGACTAGATGCCATGATCTTAGTTTTCTGAATGTTGAATTTCAAACCAACTTTTTTACTCTCACTTTCAGCAAGAGGCTCTTAAGTTCCTCTTCACTTTCTGCCATAAGGGTGGTGTTATCTGCATATATGATGTTATTGATATTTCTCTCGGCAATCTTGATTCCAGCTTGTGCTTCATCCAGCCCGGCATTTCACATGATGTACTCTGCATTTAAGTTAAATAAGCAGGGTGACAATATACAGCCTTGACCTACTCCTTTCCCGAATGGAACCAGTTTGTTGTTCCAAGTCCAGTTCTAACTGTTGCTTCTTGACCTGCATACAGATTTCTCAGGAAGCAGGTCAGGTGGTCTGGTATTCCCTTCTCTTGAAGAATTTTCCACAGTTTGTTGTAATCTACACAGTCAAAGGCTTTTCTGTAATCAATAAAACAGAAGCAGATGTTTTTCTGGAATTCTCTTGCTTTTGCTATGATTCAACAGACGTCAGCAATTTGATCTCTGGTTCGTCTGCCTTTTCTAAATCCAGTTTGGACATCCAGAAGTTCATGGTTCATGTACTGTTCAAGCCTGGCTTGGAGAATTTTGAGCATTACAGTGCTAGCATGGGAGATGAGTGCAATTGTGCAGTAGTTTGAGCATTCCTTGGCATTGCCCTTCTTTGGGATTGGAATGAAAACTGAACTTTTCCAGTCTTGTGGCTACTGCTGAGTTTTCCAAATTTGCTGGCATATTGAGTGTAGTATTTTAACAGAATCGTCTTTCAGGATTTGAAATAGCTCAACTGGAATTCCATCATCTCCACTAGCTTTTTTGTAGTTATACTTCCTAAGGCCCACTTGACCTTCACATTCCAGGATGTCTGACTCTAGGTGAGTGATCACACCATTGTGGTTATCTGGGTCATAAATATCTTTTTTGTACAGTTCTTCTGTCTATTCTTGTCACCTCATCTTAATATCTTCTGCTTCTGTTAGGTCCTTAATATCTTCTGGTTCTGTTAGTTTTCAGTACCTTTTGACTAATAGCACAATCTAATTCTGTCTTTAAAAACACAATTCTGTTACTCAAAAACCAAGTTTTTTTCAATGGAGTACCTTTCATTTGTAAACATTTTAGTGGAAATGTTCAAACATGTACAAAACCCAGAGAAATTCTATTCATTTAAAGACTCAACCTTGCATCAATTTAAAAACTCTCCCCCTCTGGAGGCTAGGCAGGGACAAGTGGGGGACCTACAGTGATCTGCTGTCAAGGAACTCATTCCCGAACTTCCTCCTTGGGGCATTTGGAGATTTGATCATATCTTTTGGCTCCGACCCCACCTCGTTGGTGATGTCATGCATCCAGCTTATTGCCTGTGACTCTCCATCCCCCACTCTTTCTTGGCACTGGAAACACCACACTTCCCATTCCTTCCCAAGATTATCTCTGAGCCCATCTCCCATACTTCTCAGGAACTCAGATCAAAGGTGGGGGCAGCACCCTATACCCCAATTATGGTCCAGTTCTCTCTCCATGCTTCCTTTTCCCACTACCCCTCCAATTTAGAATTTCATCATATCTTATTTATTTATTGACTTACTCCCTTATTTCTTCAACAGTGTTCACTGAGTACCTGCTATGGGTCAGTGTTGTTGTGCTAAGTCGCTTTTGTTGTGTCCAGCTCTTTGCTACCTATGGACTGTAGCCTGCCAGGCTCCTCTGTCCACAGGGATTCTCCAATCAAATATACTGGAATGGGTTTCCATTTCCTCCTCCAGGTCATCTTCCCTGCCCTGGGATTGAACCCATGTCTCTTCAGTCTCCTGCAGTGGCAGGTGGGTTCTTTACCACGAGTGCCACCTACTATGAGTCAGGCTCTTGCTCAAAGTGGTGAACAGGTAGATGTGTTTCTACCTTGATGGAGCTCACAGTCCAGCAGGGAAAACAGACTTTAAGTAGGTAATGATACTAACCTGTGATGCTCTATTACACATTTTACACACATAGATGTTCATCTTTTAAACTCAGTTTAGACATCACCTCCTCTGGCAGTCTCTCCAGATTCCCATGGCTGGGTTAAGTACTTTCCTAGGTGCTCACTTGGTATCGTATCTCTTGCATACACTTCACACATTGCTCATCATTGTGAACATGCCTGTCTCTCCCACAGTACATGGCGGGGCATCTTAGGGGCAGGCATTGTCTCATTTATTTCATAATCTCTAGCTCAGTTTCAGTACATAGTAGATTCCAATGAATGCTAAGTTAAAGACTGAGTGTATAAACATTTCCATCAGATCCTTCCAAGGAGAGTCCCAATAAATAACCCTCTGAACAATCTGAGAAATAAGTAGAATAAAAACATAAGCAAATATCACCTTTAGTAATGCTTGGTGCTCTGCTGGAGGATGTAACTTAGTTTGAAGGCCAAATGGGTCTGTCAGGGAACCATTGCATTAGGCAGATGCCTACCCAGGTGAGGGGCTGTCAGGGGCCAGTAGGGAGGTAGGATGGGGAATCACAGCAGAGGGGATCCTCCCACGGGCAGGCTAGCTCCAGGAGGAAAAGGGCAGAGCTGCAAGGAGCAGGCCCAGTTATTCTCGCAGACTTACCATGTGAAGAGTCACCCACCTTCCCAGAGCAAGAGGGGGTGAAAAGAGGCAGAAAGGCCCAGAGAATAGAAGCTACACTAGTTTGGCTCTTTCACAGGAAGGAAACACCAAACGTCAGCAAGGAATATTCCTCATGATCAACTATACCATATTGGTGAAATAAAATTCATATTTTATGGCAAGACAAGAAAACGTAAACATAAAAATCCCTCTAGCGTGCACTGTCCATCTGCATTAGCCAGACCTCCTTAGAAGATAACCTTCCCTCTTACCTTGGTAAGGGGTCATGATGACCCGGGATCACTTCCTGCATGCTGATCTGGACTGCATAAACTGGCAATATGTCATCTGATGTATAATCCTTTGTCTCAAAAACTTACATAACTGTGCTTTGACCTCTATGGGCAGAACGGTGCTCAAAGCTTTCTGAAAGACTGTCTCCTACATTATAATCCTCAAAAATGAAATTTTCCCTTTCTTTGATTGACTCACTGATGATTCTTTTTCTGTTGACAGTATCAAGCACTTTTCTAGACCCTTTTGCTTATGTCGGATTATGCAATCTGTACAAAGGCAGAGAGAGGTAGATATTATTCCCATTTTACACAAGATGAACCCAAGGTTCATATTGGCCAAGTCACTTACCTGAGATTGCAAATCATGGAGGTGGTAGAGAGAACTTGGATTCAATTGTACTATCACTAATTATGGTTGAGATGTGTTTAGGTGCTTATTATGTGCTAGGTCCTGGGATAGGTACATCAACACAACTAATCCTCACAGAAACACTATGAGGTAGGCAATTTTTGTTTTTAATTCCACTTTGTAGAGGAGGTAGTTTAGGCCACGGTTACCAGCTCAGGGCTGAGATTCAAACCAGGATGTGTCCTCCAAAGCTTTGCTTTACCTCCAAACTCAGATCATTCCTGCCTCCAGTAAAACACGTAAGCAAATCCACAGATTACCAGAACCACAGGACAGACTGCATCTTTCAATAGTTCCCAACCTTTTTTAGCACCAGGGACCAGTTTTATGAAGGCAATTTTTCCACGGATGGGAGAGGGGAGGTGGGGATGGTTTCTGGATGATTCAAGCACATTACATTTATTGCACACTTTATCGCTAATCTAATGCCTCCACTGATCTGACAGGTGGTACTGGTCTGCAACCCGGAGGTTGGGGGCCCCTGCTCTAAGATAAAAAGCTTATTTCTAGGACGGAGATAAAACCTCCAGGGCCTGGGCTTGAGTCTTGCCACTGCTGAGCTGTGGGTTTCTGGGCGTAGCCTCGGTTTAGTCACCTACCAAGGGTGAAAATAACACCCCCATCACAGGTCTGGGCAGACACAGGACAGGAGGTGAGCGTCCCAGCCAGCACACAGGTCCCAGGTTATCTGGGGGATCTGATGGCCATGCCTCCGGCAGGAAGCAGGCTGATGGTTCATCTCCACCCTTCAGGAGCTTGGTTCCACTCTCAGTGTTGTTTTGGTCCAGCCCAGGGTCTTGCCTGTGTCTGAGCTTGGAAAAAATGCCCAGGGATTCAGCTACTTCCTCCTTGCGGGATAGAAGGCAGGACACCCTTGGTGTAGACAGGGACTCAGGTGGCTCTAGTGGTAAAGAACCCGCCTGCCAATGCAGGAGACATAAGAGATTCAGATTTGATACCTGGGTCAGGAAGATTCCCTGGAGGAGGGCGTGGCAACCGCTCCAGTATGCTTGCCTAGAGAATCCCACGGACAGAGGAGCCTGGTGGGCTGCAGTCCATAAGGTCACAAAGAGTCGGACATGACTGAGGTAACTTAGTACGCAGTGCTTTGCCCTTCTCTGAGCCTGAAAGGAATGCCTAAGGGGTCGGGGAGGCATGCTCTCTTTGAGGGAGGTGACACTGGGGTCCTGTGATAGAGAGCAAAAGACAAACCCTAGGCTGGGAGAGGACAGAGAGCGATGAGGTGGTCGGGGCCAGGTGGAACTGCTTCCGAGAACACCAGAGATCGCCTTTAATCCTCCCAACAAACCTGAAAGCCAAGCATTATCTCTTTTCCAGAGAAGTGAAGGGAGGATACTGAAACCAAACCAAACCAAACAGGTGGCAGGAGAAACTGAGCAGGATCTGGGGCTGGTGGAGGAGGCATACTGAGAAAAGGTGACAGGATCACGTACCCACTCTGCTGGGCCCCGCTCCACACCGGACGTGCTTTGTCTTCTGTTCTGCAGGGAGGAAGGAGGTGATCCTGGGTTTTTGGAGGAATGGGTGCAAAGCTGATAATGTTCACTCATTTACAAAAAGCTCTTGGCCCTGCTCAAGGCCCACAGCTGAGGGTGGTGGAGAAGCCGGAATTCAGGCTGGCCTGACCCCTGCACACATGGGGTCTCTTTTCTCTGGTGGCTCAGACAGTAAGGAATCTGCCTGCAATGCAGGAGACCCACCTTGAACCCCTCGGCTGGAAGATCCCCTGAAGAAGGGAGTGGCTACCCACTCCAGTGTTCTTGCCTGGGAAATCCCGTGGACAGAGGAGCCTGGTGGGCTACAGTCCATGGGGTCGCAAAGAGAGTCCGACATGACTGAGTGACTAACAGCCTCACCTGGAAGTTTGTTAAAAAGGAGGGATCTAGGGCCCTCCCTGGTGACTGGTGGTTGGGACACCTTGCTTGCACTGTAGGGAGCAAGGGTTCCATCATAGAGTTAGGATCCCCCTCAAGCCATGGGCGGGGCCAAAAAGTAAGGGGGAAAAAAGTAATCTCAAGTCCTGCCCCCAATTTCCTTGCCAGAATCTACCTTTTAGTGAGATCCTCAGGTGATTCGAATGCCTTTACATTTGAGAGGTCCTGTGCTACACTGTCTCTAAGTTATCCCAAGCTTCCTTCATAGCTGCTGTTCATGCAGAAAAACAACTGCATCCTTATCTCTACTGTGTCTGCAGACCCCATCACATTCTGAGCTTCACAGCAACTCTTTAAAGTAGGTTTTATTATCAGAGTCAATAACTTGCCCAAGCTTTCAGGGCTAGTTTAGATCAAGAAAAGAAGTCCTTTCAAGATTCCCATCTGTAAAATGAAAATATCTCCTGCCATGTCAATAAATAAGAAATGTCATAGCCATCAGTGATGTCTGGCCTTCAAATATGAATGAGGGCTCCCTAAACTGTGACCCAGCAGATGCTGCCACCCCCAAAAGTGACTGCTGAGGAGCTCTGGGGAATGCAAGAAGTAGCTGTCTGCCACTCCTTAAGGTGAACAAGGAAACAGGATATGACGCCCCAAAGCTGAAGTGCTATCCAACCAGTCCATCCCAAAAGAAATCAGTCCTGAATTTTCACTGGAAGGACTGATACTGAAGCTGAAGCTCCAATACTTTGGCCACCTAATGCGAAGAACTGACTCATTTGAAAAGACCCTGATGCACGGAAAGATTGAAGGCGGGAGGAGAAGGGGATGGCAGAAGATAAGATGGTTGGATGGCATCACTGACTCAGTGGACATGAGTTTGAGTAAACTCTGGGAGTTGGTGACGGACAGGGAGGCCTGGTGTGCTGCAGTCCATGGGGTTGCAAAGAGTCGGACACGACTGGGTGACTGAACTGAACTGAACTGAGCTGAAGTGCCTATGAAGGGAATGAATTCAGTGAGCCCAGAGGCTTGGATCTTCCCATACATAGAATGCTAAATTCCTCAACTTGATACCTGATCTTTGATGTTCAGACTGTCTGCTCCCTTTGTTGCAAACTTGTATAAAGCCTGACTTCCCCTCCTGACTCCTTGGAGCAGTTTTCTTAGAGCTCCTGAGATGCTGTCTCCCAGGCTGAGTCCTAAACATGCCCACCAAATAAAATAACTCTCTACTCTCAGGTTGTGAGTGTATTTTCATGTCTCTTTACCTCTTCCCCCTAAAAGAAAACCACAGTGGCAGTTTGGAGGTTCTGAGACATGGATACAGGATGTGTTTTTTTTAAAGAGGGCATGAGGTTATGGCAAGTAGCAACCTTGTGGAATCCCTGCATGAACCCGTGTGCTCCCAGGAGATCAGCCAGTCCTGACTTAGGCAGGCTTTCCTCTGAGCACAGAAATCTCTCTTCACTACAGCTGAGGAGCCGGGAGCCTAAAACAAGCATCTCTGGCCTCCAGCCTCAGCTGTCACTCCCTGGCAGACTTGGGTGAAGTGAGCTCAGTGTGTGAAGCGCTCAACTCCACGCCACCCTCACCGGTAATTCCTGTGGTTCCCTGGGTCTCAGTTTCTTCATCTGGAAAAGGAAGGTTTTCTGCTGGAATCAGTTGTTTTCAAACTGTGGTCAGAAGAGCTTTGGGGATGTCAGTCTGCATCTGCAACAGGATTTGAGCTGAGATGGAAAAGAGAAAGCACACAGATCTTTGTGCTGTCCCTGATTTTATCCAGAGCACCATGATTTTTAATCCACTTTACCTACAAGCTTCCTCATGTGACTTTCTCTAAATACACACACATAGGAACAGACTCTTTGGTCTAAAATAATTTTGAAAACCACTGTGATGAATATTATGAGGTTCTTTCCAACTAACATAGACTATGATTCCAGGCCTGATATTTACTAAGTGAATCACTAAAATATTTGTTGAGTGTCATGATGTCATTCATTGGGTGACACGCCTTGATCTCTGCTCTACCATGTTCATTTTTGGCCGCTGTAGGGAAAACAGATCATAGGGGTATGTGTATGACAGAAATCCCAATATCCTCTCAATCTTTCTATAGCATCAGAGCTCTGATTGCAACTGGACACCTGGCTGAGCAGAACAAATGTTTTCCCAGTTAGCTAGGTGTGGCTAGGTTTGAATCAATTCTGACTGATGCATTAATTCAAAGTGGGCACAATGTGTGGGTCCCACAGTTAAAGAAAAGAGGTGTGTCCTCTTCTTCTCCATTTTTTTCCTCCCAGGTGGAGGAACCGAAAGTGAACAGGGTGGTGAGCTATGCTGCTCAAAGGAAATACCCTATGGAGGGTGGAGCCACAAAAACAAGGAGCCTGGTTGTCATACAAAGCCGGGACTGCATCCACCCAGATAGCTACATGAGTGACAAACAAAGCCTTGGCTTGTTTAAGCCACTGTTTATTTGGGTCTCTGTTAGAGTAATTAAAGGTATATACACATACCAACTCTGTACTATACATGTGTATCTATATACTAACCATATACCATATATATAAACTGTGGAGGAGGAAAAATTATTTTCTCTCTACCCTTTTAGGTTCTTATCTGAGATACCCCCTGTAATAAAACGACAGATCAACAGAAGAAAAAGAAAGTTTAGTAAAACGTACATTTCCTGCATACATAGGAGAAACCCGGGAAAACTGAGTAAAATCTCATTGAAATGGCCCAAGCCATCACCTTAAATACCATCTTCAGCTACAGACAGATGTTAGGGGAGGACTGTTCTGGTGGTCCAGTGGTTAAGAATCGGCCTGCCAGTGCAGAGGACATGGGTTTGCTCTCTGGTCCAGGAAGACCCATCCTAAGCCCACGTGCCACAACTACTGAGCCCACGTGCTATGACTACCGGATCCCATGTGCCCAGAGCCCATGCTCCACAACAAGAGAAGCCACGACCAGGAGAAACCCAAGCACCCGCACGGAAAAGTAGCCCCCCACCTCGCTGCAACTAGAGAAAAGCCTACACACAGCAACCAAGACCCAGTGCAGACAAGAATTAAAAACAGAACAACCTTACAAATGCAAAATGTCCTTGTAAATGTAGATGTCTTTTATAAAATGGCTAACTTTTACTTGGTTTTCAGAGCTTCTCGTAAGTCTGCAATTTCCTAAGAATAACCAGCCTAAAATAATCCATATGCCAAAGGGGCATATTTGGCGGTGACTAACTGCTCCCCTTTGATACTACCTAATGCAGTGGGCAAAAATGGGAACAGAGAGATGAGTTAGAAGATTTTGAAATAGTCCAGGTAAAGGTAATGGTGGTTTGGAGAAAGGTAGTAGGCTTGGAGGTGTTAACCTGAAACAATAAAGCAGTCAGTTATTTTACCAGCAAAACTGGTTTATTTGGGAGCATCAAAGCACTGCAATCGAGGACACGCAACTATGGCAAACCACATGCAAGTCCAGTAAAGCAAAGGAGAGGAAATTCTTTTATTGAGGAGGAGGGGGAAATGGGAGGGGCTGTTATAAACAAAAAATCCTTTGTTTGGACTTTATGTCAAAGTATAATAGCTTTTCATTGGATGAGTAACGATAGTCTCATTGGCTGAGCTACTGACAGGTAAGGAGAAAATCTTTTTCCTTCCTGCTGCCAGTTGTAGAGTAGTGTCACTTCCTGTTGGAGATGCAAGAAATGCCTCTCTCTCTTTTTTTTTAATAAATAGTTATTTGACTGTGTTGGGTTTCAGTTGCCACCCATGGGATCTTTGTTGTGTCACTGGGACTTTCCATTATGCAGACTCTCTAACTGTGGTGTGTGGCCTTAGCTGCTCCACAGCGTGTGGAATCTTCATTCCCCCCTACCAGGAATTGAATCCATGTGCCCTGCATTGCATGGTGGATTTTTAACCACAGAACAATGGGAGAAGTCCCAAGATCTGTCTCTTCCTATTGAGTTCTGTACTGATACCAAGTGGTACGTGTGTGAGAGTGCCTCCTTCTGGCCTCCTGACTCCGTTTTAGTGAGGTTGCCCTCTTATTTTCACAGAGGAGGTGAGAAGCTCAGGTGGTCCAGAAGATATTACAGAGATACAGGAGACGCAATTTGCTGGTCAAGTGAATGTGAGGTATGAGAGAAACAGTAGAGTCGTGAATGATCCCAAGATTTGGAAGAATGTACTGCCAGATGGAGAAGACTAGGAGAGAAGGTTCATTTTGGACATGTTAGATTTGACATTCTAACTAGACATCCTATGTTGACTGAGTCTTTGAATTCAGGCATCAGGATTTCAGAGGAGAGGGAATCGAGTTAAGAATAAAAGCAGAACTTTGGGGCAAAAATTGTAAAGAATAGAATTCCACAGTAAAAATCTGATCAAGCTGCTCCCTTGTCATTTTCTGTAATTGCAAGATGGCTTTTAATTAACTTGCTGTACAGCCCACTGGGCACTGGGAAACCCACAGGACAAATTACAACTCTATGCACTTTGGAAAGTGCATCCTTACATCTGAACAGCTCAGCATTCCAAAGGCACATAATTATCTTCTGAGAAAGCTTTCCAGGGTAAATGGGATTTGGAAAAGCTGGGAAGTTAGGAAACTAGATTGTCAACCAAAAGGCAGAATGAAAAGAGTGGTCAGAAGATCTGACTCACAGTCCTCAGCTCTCTCTGTGAAGACCTGATGATATGGGACAAATCATCTAATATCCATCCATCATAAATAGACTATCTCCAGTGTCATTTCCTTTCTCTTGAATTGCCCATATTCCTTCCTACACCATATGGTTGGATGGTGGTGCTTGTTGCCCAGATTAAATGAAAGAGGAAACCACCTGAAACATAAAAGGCTATAGAGTACAAAAGAAAAAAGAGAGAGAGAGACTAGAAATAAAGGGAGGACTTCCCTGGTGGTACAGTGGGTAAGAATCTGCCCGCCAGTGCAGGGAACACAGGTTCAGTCCCTGGTCTGGGAGGATTCCACATGCCGAGGAGCAACTAAGCTGTGTGTCACAACTACTGAGCCCCCGTGCCGCAACTAGAGAAGCATGCGAGCCTAGAGCCTGTGCTTCGCAGCAACAGAAGCTGCCGCTGGGAGAAGCCTGCGCACCACAGTGAAGAGTAGCCCCTGTGTGTCACAACTAGAGAAAGCCCAGGAGCAGCAACAAAGACCCAGCACAACCAAAAATATATAACAAATGATTTTTTAAAAAGATGTTATGGGGAGGGAGGTGGGAGGGGGGTTCATGTTCGGGAACGCATGTACACCCGTGGTGGATTCATGTCAGTGTATGGCAAAACCAATACAGTATTGTAAAGTAAAATAAAGTAAAAATAAAAATTAAAAAAAAAGAAATAAAAGGATATTCTCCTAGAAACAAATGGGTAATGGAAAATTCTTCTGGCATGAGAGTTTAGGGGCAATTGATACAGAGGGAGAAAAAGAAAACACATTCTGAGGACTGAATTCTTAAAGTAAGGGTTTTGTGAGAGAGACTTAGGGACAATAGTGCAGAATAGTTTGTGCCTTGCTTCTCAGGGTCTAACTCTGGGACATGTCAAGTCTCAAGTTCAGTGTGGCACCATGGCCCAGTAATACTCGTCTTTCAGGTTTGAGGTTAGACTTCACTTACTTAAGCAGGCATTCCCTGACCCCCATCTCATCTCTACTGCTGATAATATCCTTATTGCTTTGTAATTTTCCATCGTAAATGATACATTCACCATACTCCTTCTCCAAGAACTTGTCTGTCTTTCCAGCTAAGCTCCATGATGGCTGACACTACATCTATCTGGCTGACCCTTGTACCCTCAATAGCTTGCTCCATGTGTGGCATTATTTAGTCTCTTTGTAGGAAACTAATGAATGAACTGAAAAAATAAAGAAATGAATGCACAAAGGACAGGCTGGGGATAAACACTGTGGGAGAGCTTGTAACCAGGCAAGTACAGACATCAGCTGGAGGAGAGTTCCTCTGACATGGTAGGCAGTTTCAGACTCCTGTAGTTTATTTTGCAAGAGTGAATACATTGATAAATATAAAATACAGCAGGCCTGAATAACATCTAGAAAATTCCATCACACTCCAAATAATCTTCAGCAACCTTGAATAGAACCAGATTCTCCTAAGAGAACAGCATTTCCCATTAATTGGTTGTTCCATCGCTCAGTCATGTCCGACTCTCCGCAACCCCATGCACTGCAGCACGCCAGGCTTCCCTTCTCCATCACCATCTTCTTCACCATCTCCCAGAGCTTGCTCAAATGCATGTCCATTGAGTCAGTGATACCATCCAACCATCTCGTCCTCTGTCGCCTCCTTCTTCTCCTGCCTTCACTCTCTCCCAGCCTTAGGGTCTTTTCAAATGAGTCGGCTCTTCACATCAGGGGGCCAAAGTATTGGAACTTCAGCTTCAGTATCAGCCCTTCCAACAAATATTCAGGATTGATTTCCTTTAGGATTGACTGGTTTGATCTCCTTGCTTTCCAAGGGACTCTGAAGAGTCTTCTCCAACACCACAGTTTGAAAGAATCAGTTCTTCAATGCTTAGCCTTCTTTATGGTCCAGCTCTCACATCCATATATGACTACCGGAAAAACCATAGCTTTGACTATGCAGACCTTTGTCAGCAATGTAATGTCTCTGCTTTTTAATATGCTGTTTAGGTTTGTCGCAAAGAGTTGGACACGACTGAGCAACCGAACTGAACTGAGGTTTGTCTTAGCTCTTCTTCCAAGGAGCAAGCTGTTGAACAACCATTGACAGGAGAATGTTGGATCTCACCACAAAAAGATACCCTGCATCCAAGGACAAAGAAGAAGCCCCAATAAGATGGTAGGAGGGGTGCAAACTTATTTAGAATGAAACCTCATACCCACCAGGGATACTCAGAGGGTGCAAACAAAAAATGCCTTGGGTACACCAGGACACTGGGAAAGGATCAGTGACCTTCATAAGAGACTGAGACAGACCTGCCTGTGAGTGTTTGAGTGTCTCCAGTGGAGGCACGGGTCAGCAGTGGCCTGTCTTGGGGACAGCGGCTCTGGATGCAGCAGACCTGGGAGGCACGGTGTGTGGCAAAAGTCCTCTTAGAGGAGGTCACCATTAGTCCCACCATAGAACCGCCAAGCAGATGACCCACAAACTGGAGAACAGTTATACCAAAGAAGTTCTTGCATAGCTGCAAAAGTTCTAGGGCCCACAGCAGATTTCTCAACCTGGGGATCCAGCAAAGGGACAGAGAAACTCCAGGGAATTTGACTTGAAGGCCAGTGGGATTTGATTATAGAACTTCTACAGGACTGAGGAAACAGACCCTTGGAGGGCACAAAACCTTGAGTGCACCAGGAGGAAGAAAGGAGCAGTGACCCCACAATAGACTCAGCCAGACTTGATTGTGAGTGTCCGGGAGTCTCTAGTGGAGGCGTGGGTTGATAGCGGTCTGCCACAGGGTCAGGGCACTGACTACAACAGGCCGGGGAGCCGTGGCATGCTAGCATAAGTCCTTTTGAAGGAGATCGCCATTACCACCATTACCCCTATCACAATTTGACTTCAGGCCAAACTACAGGGAGGGAACACAGCCCCATCCATCAGCAGAATATTGGAATAAAGATTTACTGAGCATGACCTTGCCCACCGGAGCAAGACCTAGTTTTCCCCACAGCCAGTCCCTCCCATCAGAAAGCTTGCACAAGTCTCTTATCCTTCTCCATCAGAGGGCAGACAGAATAAAAACCACAATCACAGAAAACTAACCAAATTGATCACATGGCTCACAGTCTTGTGTAACTCAATAAAACTATAAACCATGCCATGGAGGGCCACCCAAGATGGATGGGTCATTGTGGAGAGTTCTGACAAAACGTGGTCCACTCTAGAAGGGAATACAAACCACTTCATTCTTGCCTTGAGAACCCTGTGAACAGTATGAAAAGGCATTCATGGGTATCTGTCTCCAATAAGGACATGATCCCTGGAGTACCTGACTTTGAGGAGGCTGGAGATAATCAGATGCTTGGGAGTTTAAACGGTGCAAAATGGTCTTTTGCAGAGGTTGCCACTGTCTAGTTCTCAGAACAAGCTGAATCTCAGAGAAGGAACATTTCCCATATAGCTCCTGGACAGGTCTCTTTGGAACACAGATTGACTTCTCAAAGGATTTGCCTTGACAACATGTTCCCCCATAAGGATTGGGCCTGTAATACTGTAGCCATAGTCTAGCCATAATACTGCAAGGTCATACTTCTCTGAAGAAAGAGCCTGCCCGGGAGCTATGTGTTTGCCACAGTAAAGCCAAGGTTCTGGCACATCAGTGTGTGAGAAGCTCCTTTCCTTGCAGAGAGGAATCAATGACATTGGATGGACCAAAATCTTGTCTCAAATGAATGCAAAGCTCACTCCAGGACTTCCAGCCCTTCTGCCTCTTGCTCCAAAGAACTGACTTTGCCACTGAAATTATTGGCACAGTGAGTTCAGTGACAGACCAGGGGGAGGAAAGAACAAGGGAGGTTGGGCTAGTCAAGGGGGAGCCTTATGCTGTGAAGCTTGGTTTTGACACCTGTTGTCTAGGTTACTCTTCCTCCAAAGATACACTACCATAGTCAGAAGAACTAAAGTTTGCTAGATTGCAGTCATGTGGGAAAGAGGTATTAATAAGAAATCCATAGCGTGTGTGTGTATGTGTCTATGTGAATATGTAACATAGCTACTTATAAGGAGAAAGCAATGGCAACCCACTCCAGTACTCTTGCCTGGAAAATCCCATGGACGGAGGAACCTTGTAGGCTGCAGTCCATGGGGTAGCGAAGAGTCGGACACTACTGAGTGACTTCACTTTTACTTCTCACTTTCATGCATTGGAGAAGGAACTGGCAACCCACTCCAGTGTTCTTGCCTGGAGAATCCCAAGGATAGGGGAGCCTGGTGGGCTGCCGTCCATGGGGTCGCACAGAGTCGGACACGACTGAAGCGACTTAGCAGCAGCAGCAGTAGCAGCAGTTACTTATAAAACATCAATGAACATGTAAGATGCTGAGAATTTACCTGTGCTTCTTCCTCCCCTGGTTTCATGATTGATCTTTTCACCTCGCCAATCCAGCCCACCTATGAATCTTCCTTCCTTACTAACAACTCTACAAAACCTTTTTTAAAAAAACAATTATTTCATATTTTATTCCTATCGCTTGTGGTTTTGGGGTTTGACAGGGATCAGTGAGGTGTGAGGTGTTTCTTGCTCAGTGCTTCTGATCTCGGATTTCTGCGGTTCCATTGAGATGGCGGCTGCACCTGGAGTCAGCTTTTATACTGACTGTTGGCTAACACCTCCACTGGGCTTTCCGCCAGAACACACTCCTCTGTGTAACCAGGCTTCCTCACCATATGACCTCTGGTTTCCAAGAGTGAGGCAAAGGCTCAAGCTTCAGAAGGCATGGGGCGTGTCTCATCTATACCCTATGAGTCAGGCAGTTTCAGAGACCAGAAGCAAGGAGAGGGGCCGTGGAGCATCACTTTTGGATGGGAGGTGTGTCAAAGAACTTGGAGGCCACTTTTAAAAAGCAGCTGTCCATGCAGCTTGCAGGGTCTTAGTTCCCTGACCAGAGACTGAACTTGTGCCGCTTGTAGTAGAAGCTTGAAGCCCTAAGTACTGGATTGCCAGGGGATTCCTTACAAAAGCTTTTATTTTTTCTTTCAGTGCTATTATTTTCTTGGTTTAGAATAGTGATTGAGAGGCAGTGCTCTGAAATCAGACTTTCTCAGTTTAAATTCCAATTCTACCACTTGCTTCTGTGTGACCTAGGAAAATTAACCTCATTTCTCCCTGTCTCAGCTTCCACTCTGTAAAATGGAGATTAAAATATCTCTAACTACATGGAATTGCTGTGGGAGTTAAATAACATTTAAAACAATGCTTGGCATATTGTAACTCAATGATATTCATTATCCCTCTTATAATTATTGCTATTAATATTCATTTGTAGCACTGTTTTATAGTTTAGAAGCGTAGCTTTCATGGATTTTATGTAGTTAGTCAAATTTATGGTTTAAATGACAGCTGGATCAAAATGGTTTCTCACCCATTCTCCATTCTAGGGTTTTAAATGCGGCAAGTGAGCTAGGTTGCTCTCAGGATGAACTGGAATGGAAGAAATCAAACTTACCAACCCAATGTCCATATCTCGGAGAAAATCACTATAGCATTATTTAGGCTGCCTTGGGCAGCTACAAATCGTGCCCACACTGGCTTAAGCTAGAAGCAAATGAATTAGCTCACATAGTAGATATCCAGCAATAGGGTGGGCTTCAGGGCTGGATGATTCAGAAATCTGATGATGCTATTTTGGTCCTAGTTTCTTTCCATTTCTCCCCTCTGTCCTTCTAAGTCTGGTTCCCCTTGTGTTCATACAGTGGTTGCCAATGGCAATCAGGACACATACCTGCTTTCCCATCCAGTGAGCAAGAAAAAGAGGCTATATACCCATGAAAGATTCTCAACTGGCATCTCCAAGAGGTTCTCCTCATGACTCAGGGGACTCCCGATACCTACCTAGAAAGGAAGACGGTGTTACCATCATTCTCTCAGGCCCATCAGCTGGGGTGAAACAGATGGAGATTCAGTCTGTGGCTTCTGTAGGCACCATATGAAGAGGCTTTCGGACAGTGCCGGAACTTGCCTACTATGGTCCTTGAGTATCAACAAGCAGGGCTCTTCTGTTTATCGTGTGTGTGTGCATGTGTGTGTGTGTGCGCGTGTGCTTAGTTGCTCAGTCACGTCGGACTCTTTGTGACCCATAACTTTTGCCTGGGGGCCTAGACTCATGGGACTCCAGGTGGCTGGTCCTATTTAGGCCTCTGACCCTGGATGGTTGGGGTCTTTTGCTCAGTCCTGACATCCCTTTTTTGTATTTAGTTTTCTAATTTGGCATAGATAACCAACCCTGTCAGTTTTTCCCAAGAGAGCAGGTCTTTTGAAATGATGCATGTACTGCCTTGCCTCAGCCTCCTGGAATGTGACCTCATTCCTTCCCCAGGTCAGTACCCTCGTTAAACAACCTGCCCAGTCCTCGTCCAGCAGGCATCCTGCCAGGCGTGCACTTGACACAGGAATCCCTCTTCAGGGGCTGGGGCAGCCGTTACTGTTTAAGAGCATGGACTTCAAATCAAATAGACCAAGATCCACCTGAAGTGTCACTTACTAGCTGTATGGTCTTGAGCAATTTACTTATCTGTCTGAGACTTGACCTCATCATTTGTAGAGTGGAATTTTAATAACAGTGCCTAATTCATAGCATATTTGTGAGGATTAAATTACATAATCCCTGAGTCAATAACACATAGCCTCAATAAATATTATTTTCCTACTCAAGGATTATTTTTGCTCTTTGGTATGTCATATATTTCTCTGGGATGGAGCAGGGTTAGAGAGAGAGAGAGCAAGCGAGTGAACTCAGTGGCTAAGTTGTGTCCGACTCTTAGCAACCCTACAGACTGCAGCCTGCCAGGCTCCCCCGTCCATGGGATTCTCCAGGCAAGAATACTGGAGTGGGTTCCCATTTCCTTCTCCAGGGATCTTCCCAACCTAGGGATTGAACCCACATCTCTGCGTCTTCTACATTGGCAGGCGGATTCTTTACCACTGAGCCACTTAGGAGAGTGAGGGAGGAAAGGGGGATCAGTTCAGCTCAATTCAGTCGCTCAGTCGTGTCCGACTCTTTGCGATCCCATGAATCGCAGCACGCCAGGCCTCTCTGTCCATCACCAACTCCCGGAGTTCACTCAGACTCACGTCCATCGAGTCAGTGCCTTAAAGGAGGGCATGGCAACCCACTCCAGTATTCTTGCCTGGAGAATGCCCATGGACAGAGGAGCCTGGCAGACTGCAGTTCATGGGGTTGCAAAGACTTGGACATGACTGAGCGACAGCACAAGCATCTATAATGCAGCAGGCACTGTGCTGGCCTGCCCGCTAAACCATGTGACGACTCACATTGTCCTGCAACATTAGTCCCATTTTCCTCTGGATGGAGTGCTAATTGTAGAGGAGACAAACCTGGGTTGGAATCCAGGCTCTGAAACGCACTCTTCATGTAAATCTGGACAAGGCCCTTCCCCTCCATGTCCCCACGAATAGTGGCTGTTCCTATCTCATAGGTTTGCTGCACAGACTGTATGAGCTAGCACTATGTAAAAGAAGCTTAGTCAGATAATGCTCAGCAAATGTGAGTTCCTTAATTCCCATGCGGCCCCTGGTTAAAAGCAGGGCTTGAATGGAGAGAACATGGGGACATGCTAGGAAGAGACACCCTAGGGCATTGAGATTCTGGGGGGACACCTTTCTCTTACTCCCGAGAGAACAAGGCTGTATAAACATCATGAGTGGCCCTCCCGGTTGGGCTGGCAAAAAGACACAGATGGCTGGTCACCTTCATCCCTGGCCTTTCTGGCCCCAGGGCTTGGGAGGGGTGGTAATGATACAGCAGGAAGGAGTTCAAACAGCAGTTCTAAAGGTCAGCACAACTGGGTTTAGCTCTGGCTGTGCCACTTCCCAGTCTTGTGACTTTGGTTCAGTCCTCCTAATCTCTGTCAGCCTCAGTTCCCCATCCAGGTGGGGATAATATCACGTGCTCTCATTACGCATTGTTGCATGGCACATCATCCCAAAACACAATGGCTTACAACAGCAATTCTTACCCCTTAGGGTTTGCGGCTGACTTGGTTCAGGTGGGTGGCTCCTGCTGATGCTCTCATGCAGTTGCAGTCAGATGGCACCTGGGTTGGAGTCATCCTGTTTGGACAGGCTCAGTATCCACAGTGGCTTTTTCATTCACCTGTCTGGCTCCTGGCCTGGGTGGGGAACTCTCCTGCCATTTGGCCTCTCCGCATGGCTAGCTGGGACTTCACAGCACACCGATCTTAAGGTAGTCAGACTTTTCCCATGGCAGCTGGCTTCCCCCAGAGTAAGCATGCCGAGAGATCAAGGCAGAGAGGGAAAGGTGGCTTCTCACCTAGCCTTGGAAGCCCCTCTGGGCCCCTGATGCTGCAGTCCACTGGTTATAAGTGGGACATGAGGCCAGCCCAGATGCAAGGGGAAGAGATAGGGAGGGGTATCAAAGACAGGCCACCATCTTTAACTCACCGCCCCATGTGTCCCACCCTCTCAGGGCTGCTGTGAAGACGTTGAAAGATGGCATGCCCCAAAGTCATTAGTGTAAATCATGAAAGAGACGTGAGGTTACTGTTTCAGATCCATCCCTTCTTCTCTCTCCTAAATCAGGCCCTCATCCTCTTTATTCTGCACTGGGAGCCTTCAGAGCCGACTCCTGTCTCCCCATCAAATGCATCCTTCATAAATGCCGCCAGCCTTAGCGATCTCTCCAGATTAAGAGTGCATCCACATCTTTACCCTAGCGGAAACCTGTCATTAGCCCAAGGCCCTCTGTGCTGTGGCTCTCGCTCACCTGTGCAGCCTTGGCTGTACTCCGAACCCCACAGTCGAACTATTCCATTCCCCACTCAGTAGCTGAGTGCCTTGGCCTACACCATTACTTCACCCCACAACTCCCTTCTCTTTGCACCTCTGCCCAAATCCCCACCTTTCAGGTGACAGTTACTCCTAATTTTTGAGAAAAATGTTGGGCCACACCACATGGCATGTGGTGGGATCTTAGTTCCCTGATTAGGGACTGGACTCACACTCCCTGCATTGGAAATGCAGAGTCTCAACCACTGGACCACCAGGTAAGCCCTACTCCTAATCTTAAGATTCCCTTCAAAGTCACCTGCAAGAAGACTGACACCAACTCTCTCCTTCTACTAATGCCCCATGTATCTGTTGGATTCAAGCATCCCTTCCGTGAGCTCCCATAAAACCAGTGCTCCCTGCAGACTAGACTTCTCACCATTGCCCCAGCAGCCCAAACATGGTCCTGACTCAGAGCCTTTGCAATGCTGTTCCCTCTGCCTGGGATTCTCATTTCCTAAAAATTCACTGAATAACTGGCTTCCTCATTTCACTGAGGTCTCTGGTCCAATCTCACCCCCTCAGAAAAGGCTGCCCTGAACAGCCTGTCTAAAACAGCATGCCCTCCATCACTTTCCATCCCCTCCATCTGCTTCTTGCCTTTCAAGGCCCTTACCTGTTCAGTGTCTACGTGGTGCCGTGTGGCAGCCGGCTTGCACCAGCTTGCCAGAGCCATAGCGTGCATCTTTCTCAACCAGTGTTCCATCATGCCAGGTTGGTAGCTTGAAATTAGTCATGAGGAGAGCATTCTCAACAAGAAAATAAGCCAATGCTGCAGATTATGGTCCTCTTTTTCTGGAGAACCTGCTGCTACACATCTGCCAGCACACTGCTGTGCTGTGCTTAGTCGCTCAGTGGTGTCTGACTCTTTGCGACCCCATGGACTGTAGCCCACCAGGCCCCTCTGTCCATGGGGACTTTTCTCCAGGCAAGAATACTGGAGTGGGTTGCCATGCCTTCCTCCAGGGGATCTTCCCAACCCAGGGATTGAACCCAGGTCTCCCGCATTGCAAGCAGATTCTTTACTGTGTGATCCACCAGAGAAGCCCAAGAATACTGGAATGGGTAGCCTATCCCTTCTCCAGGGGAACTTCCCAACCCAGGAATTGAACCCAGGTCTCCTTCATTGAAGTCAGATTCTTGGCCAGGGAAGCCCACCAGCACATTACTGTTGTTTATCTCCTATACTAGATTATAATTTCCATGAAGGTAGAGCCTTTATTAATTCTGTATTCCCGGCATCTGTTGCAGTGCCTGATACAACATGTATATTTAATAATGTTTGTTGAATGAACAAATGCACAAACCAACTATTGAGTAACAATAATCACACTGAACTGTGAGCTGAGGTCCTCGAAAGCAGAAACTGGCTCTTTTTTCATCTTTTGCATCCAGTAGAGAGCCTGGCCCATAGAAGGAGATCAGGAAATGTTTATAAACAAGAGCATACAGTCTGCAAAGGGCTGATGAGCACCAAAAGACTGGACCGGACAACTGCTCTGGTAGTTTCCATTATGTGCCAAAGACAGAAACCAGCGCTAATGCAGGCAGGGGAAAAGCACTGACCTGGAAGGCAAGGCTAAAGTTTTCTAATCCCAATCTAGCTATCTGATCTTGGACAAGTCACTTCCCCAACCTGGGCCATAGTTTTCCTATTGGTAAAATGAAGTAATTAGAAGTAGATGATGGGGTCCATTCTAACTCACCAGCTCTGGCTGAGTTTGTGTCTAGAGCTTCCCCAGGAAAGGCTGCTCTAATGTAGGGTAGGTGCGGGAAGAAGGTGGCTGACCTGGCAGAAATGCCCAGAAACCAAGGCCTGTGGTCCCCATTCCAGCCCCTCTTACCTTTCTCTGCCTCATGATGGTGGCATCTGACTCAAGGCTTCCCTGAGAATAATTATAGCATGTTGGCCATTTTGCCTACTTAAGCTGGACATGGATGGGGTCTCAGATGGGGTCTCCTGCACTGGGGAGGAGCAGGAGACTCTACACACCTGGAGACCTGGGCCCATTTGTGACAAACGTCTTGGCCGAGTTGGTTGCCCAGCCCCTTGTTTCCCATTGTCATTTATGCTCCATAGAGGAGACCCTGGCAGCTGAAAGAGCCCTGAGTTGGATTAGGCTGAAGAGTAGAAGCTAGCACTTATTGAGTACTTACTGTGTACCAGGTGCTGCGCTAAGCTAAGGGTTGGCAAACTATAAATCTGTGACCCAAATCCTGTTTGTGTGTGGGTATTTGTTTTTGTATGGTACATGAGCTAAGAATTTTACATTTTTAAATAATTCTATATTGTCATGTTAGTTGCACAGTCGTGTCTTTGCAACCCCATGGACTATAGCCTGCCAGGCTCCTCTGTCCATGGAATTCTCCAAGCAAGAATACTGGAGTGGGCTGCTGTGCCCTCCTCCAGAGGATCTTTCTGACCCAGGAATTGAATCCGTGTCTCCTGCATCTCCTGCACTGCAGGCAGATTTTTTACTATCCAAGCCACCAGGGAAGCCCAAATAATTCTATAGATGTCTCCAAAATAGCCTTGAATTTTGCTCCTCAGCCCACAAAGCCTAAAATACTTAACATCTAACCTTTTACATACATAGTTTGCTCACCCCAGCTCAAAATTTTAACTTGGATGAACTCTTAGCCCTCACAATAACCTTATGAAGTAGGTTCCTATTATCCCCATTTTACAGATGAGAAAACAGAGGCATAAAGAAGTGAAGTGGTTTACTGAAAGTCAAGTGGCCAAAAAAATGCTCAACCTAAAAGCTGATCATTAAGTTAAGTTTTATTGGGGGATCTTAATGAAAACTATAGCCTGGCAGACAGCCTCTCAGATAGCTCTGAGGAACTATTCCAAAAAGGTAAGGGAAGAGTCAGGATATATAGGAGTTTTTGCTGGGAAAGAAAAATAAACAATAAAGAAACCCCCCCCCCCCAAAATGTAGTTGAACATCAAAAGATTAACCACACACACACACACACACAAAACAGAACCTCAAATGAATGATTTCAGTGCTTTTCTATGTATGGGAAGATGTACAGTAAGAATCTGGGCTCATTGAAATAATTGTATGCATCTTAACTATCTAGGGCCAGTATCCATGGCACAGACTGCTTCCTGTTTTTCTCCATCCTGAATTCCCCTCGGGGTGCACCGTGGGTGTGTGTGGGAGGGTGGCTGCAACAGCTGGTGGTTTGATGGGGAGTAGGGTGCAGGGACAAACATTCATTGTTTACTGGAATGGCAGGCAACATTCCCTTTCTACATGGTGAAGTCGGTATTTGAACCCAGGCAGCTGGTTTTTAAGTTCTTTCTCAAAATCAAACTGCCTGATGTTTTCACTAACTGGCACTGTGAGCTTTAAGAAGTCATTCCACTATGTCTGTTAAACGAGGTGAGGGCACTGAACTCTACAGAAATTCTAAACTGGGAATGGGAGGGTCCTTGAGAGGAATAAACTCAGGGACTCTGTGGCCCCCACTGGAAACTACACAGTTTAATGTTTCTGCCTTTGTGCACAGCTGTATTTCTTTAAGGAGAAAACTCACCACTTTTCTGAGACGTGGGACTCCACAATTCAAAATAGATTAGAGTTACTGGACTGGCTGTCTTGGAAACTCATTTCCAACTTTAACATCCTTTGATGTTCTTAATTTGGGTTGCCATTTTTGTGCCCCAACTGTTATCTCTTTAGGTTGTCTTTTATGACCAAATGTTATTTATTTCAGGTGTCTTTTTAATGCAAACCTTACCTATTAGATTATGTTTTTCTCCTTGCCCTCAAAGAATTACATGCTCATCACTGACAAAAATGAGAAAAGTGGGAATTCCCTGGTGTTAAAGTGGTTAGGTTTTTGATTTGGGAGAATGGCATTGAAACATGTATACTATCATGCAAGAATCGAATCACCAGTCTATGTCTGAAGCAGGATACAGCATGCTTGGGGCTGGTGCATGGGGATGACCCAGAGGGATGTTGTGGGGAGGGAGGTGGGAGGGGGGTTCATGTTTGGGATTGCATGTACACCCGTGGTGGATTCATGTCAATGTATGGCAAAACCAATACAGTATTGTAAAGTAAAATAAAGTAAAAATAAAAATTGAAAAAAATAAATAAATAAAGTGGTTAGGTTTTGGCATTTACACTACTGCGGGTCTGGGTTGATCCCTGATCTGGGAACTAAGATCCCACAAGCTATTCAGCACAGTCAAAGAGAAAGAGAGAGAGAGAGAGAGAGAGAGAGAGAGAGAGAGAGAGGAAAGGAGGGAAAAGCATACAAACTTAAGAGAAAGTTCGGTTTTTCTACTGATGTATTCAGCAATTCTAGGTGCATAATCCATATAAGTGGGAAGGACAGGAACTGTGCTTTGTAATCCTTTACTGTAATTATTCATATGTTTCTATGATATTTATTCAATATATTTACATTGAGCCCCTGCTTGGCAGCCATAACTGTGTGGACTGTGAGCTCCTGAGAGTCAGGGGTTGGCTGCTATTTGTCTTTTATCCTCCCAGCCTGGTACAGGGACGGTACATGGTGGGCACTCAAAGGGTTTGGAATGAATTAATGATGGGTGACTGACTGGCTGAATGGATGGTGAATGGATGTACAGGAAATTATCATGTGGGTGGGAAAAGGAGGTGCCGGGTCCCGAGCAGGTTGGTTCTGTTGGCTCCCAGTTGCCTTCTAATCAGCAGACTCCGTGTTCTTGGAGAAGCTGTTGAGGGCAGACCTCATTTTCCCATCAGTCATGATTTGAAAGGTTATAGCTGAAGTTTAGCTGACAGAGCCAGGACTTCCCACATGAATCCAAAGAAATGAGTCCAATTTCTTGCATCCTACTTAGGCCAGAGGAACAATGAGGGCTTTCTGGCTCTTTGTCTTGGACCGGTACATCCCCACACTGGAAAACAATGAGATCTCCTCTGTCCTGCCTGTACTTTCTCCTTCAACTCCTGAACTTTTCCCTTGTCCCACTCCTCCTCGCCTCTGCTTCCGTCCCTGGTGTGAGTCTAGTGACTCACAACTGCTGAGAGCATACTCAGCTCCCGGGACAGACATTTGCAAATGATACACCCCCTGATAAGGGGTTAATACCTAAAATATACACAGAGAGGCTCCTGGGACAGACATTTGCAAATAATACATCCCCTGATAAGGGGTTAATACCTAAAATATAACCTAAAATATATAAAGAAAGGCAACATAAAAAAAAGTGAAAAATGGGCAGAGGATCTGAATAGACATTTTTACAAAGAAGGTATACAAATGGCCAACTGATCCATGGAAAGATGCTCCATATCACCAACGTCAGGGAAATTCAAATCAAAATCACAATGAGATATCACTTCACACCAGTCAGAATGGATACTGTCAAAAAGATGACAATTGTTGGCAAGGATGTGAAGGAAAGAGACCCTGTGCACTGTCAGTGGGATTTTAAATTGGTACAGCCACTATGGAAAGCCAAATGGAGCCACCCCAAAAAATTAAAAATAGAACTACCACATAATCCAATAGTTTTACTTCTGGGTATTTACCCAAAGAAAACAAAAACACTATTAAAAAGACATGTTTTCCAATGTTCATTGCATTATTTACAATAGCCAAGATATAGAGGCAACCTAAGTGTCCATGAATATGAACATGGACACTTAGTGAATGGATAAAGAAAATATGTTTTATATACATATTAGGTATATACACAGTGGAATATTACTCAGTCGTAAAAAGAATGAAATCTTGCCATTTTTAACAACATAGATGGACCTGATGGGTGTTATACAAAATGAAACAAGTCATACAGAGAAAGACAAAACTGCATAACCTCACTTATGTGGAATCTAAAAATACCTTAAAAAAACAGGGACTTCTCTGGCAGTCCAATAGTTAAGAGTCTATGTTCCCCATGCAGAGTTCAATCCCTGGTCCAGAAACTAAGATCCCACCTGCACAGCCAAAAAAAAAATTACAAAAAAATAAAACAAAACAGAAAACCCAGTGAAAATGGACTCATAGAATCAGAGAATAAGCAAGTTGTTGCCAGAAGTGGGGGAGAGGGGCAGGTGAATAAAATAGACACACGGGATTAAGTGGTACAAACCTTCAGTTATATATGAAGTCATGGGGATATAATATACGGCATAAGAAATAATACTATAATAACTTTATATGGGGACAGATTACCAGATTTATCATGGTGATCATTTCATTATGTATGCAAATGTAAAATTCTTATGTATGCAAATATAAAATCATTATGTAATATAGTTGAAACTAACATAATATTGCATGTCAACTATATTTCAATTAAAATTTTATAAAAAAGACAAATAGGCAGGGAGGAGCAGAAATACAGACAACAGAGAAGTCTGGGTACTTGAAGCTGTAGAAAGGACAGCTCGAGAGCTGAGAAGCGCATCTGCGGCTAGGAAGAGCGGGAGGTTCTGTCCTGCTCTCTAGCTTTGGCCACCAGCATGCTCTAGGCTGGACTTCCTTCACCTGCACAGTACTGATAATGTCTTATCTGTTTTTCTATAAGGGTGAATTCAGCCAAGATGCCAGAACGCAAAATTGTCCAGTGTTGGATAAAATCTAAGCCATATCATTACTTGGATTCAGTTGAGGGACAACTTTTTTTGTTTAAGTATTTTTAAAAATGTGGATCATTCTTCATTGAATTTGTTATAACATTGCTTGTGTTTCATGGTTTGTTTTTTTGGCCCTGAGGCATGTGGGATCTTAGCCCAAATCAGGGAACTCACACCCTCTCCATTGGAATGCAAAGTAGGGGGGAGTCCCTGAGAGACAATTTTGATGCCTTCATTTGGCAGCTGTAGAAGAACAAGAGGTTGGGATGTAGTTTGAACTTGTAAATTAAGTGTGGTGGAATTGAAAACCTGTGGGTTTGGAAAATTCACCTGCTGTATAGAGGCTCGGTGTAAATCAAAGAGCATAATCTCAGAGCCAAAAGAATGTGAATTCTGGCTTTGCCGTTTACTGTTGATATATTCTTGGGAAAGTGTCCTTTTGCTTGAGTTTTCATAAGTAAGAATAACAGAACATACCTCATTTAGATGTTGCAAGGATAAAGATAACACATGTTGAGAAGCTGACCGTGACAGCCTCTCAATAAATTGCTGATATTATAAACACTGCCCAGGAATCATGTGCTCCTAGAAAAGAGGAAATTGGTAGCTGAGTATGGGACAGTTTGAATTATACCTACCTTCCTAATCAAAGTATAGAGGTTAGACAACAGGAACAAGCCCTCTGCACAGCTTCCCAGGGATCCTTTGCTGGCAGCAACCCAGTTACATGACAACATTTGCTGAACTGGACCACTGATGGAAACATCACAACCCAGGGGGTGAGGCTGGCACAGAGGCGAGGATGAGGGAGGAGGGATGTCTCTCCTAGACAAAGGCAAGGGAAGAGGCAGAAAGAGACAGGAGAACTGGGGGACAGAAGAGCTGGCTTCAAATACATACCTGAGGAACCATGAAGTGGAGGATGGAAATCATTTACTCTGTAGTGCTCTGAGAATGGAAATGTGGATCAGTCTGTGAAAATTACAGAGGCACAGAATTTTCCTAAATATGATGAGGAACTTTCTCATAAAGATTCTCAGGGCTGAAATGAGTTGTCTTGTGGGAGAGAATGGATGATTCACCAGCCCAGGTAATGCTTAAGCACCTGTTTGGGATTTGGAGAAGAGATTTCTCTCTTTGGGTGGGAGACTGGGATAAATGACCTCTGAAATCCTTTTCAATAATTCTAAGAAGCATCACTTGGACCAGGCTTGCCCAGAAAAGCAGGTTAGTGTAGGGGTGAGACCTCGCACCACCTGCCCCCAACTCCAGAACAGCTGAAAGTGCTAAGAAACAGCATACACCTGCATTCCCCTCTATGAGGAATCACACATCACCTGGCCAGCTCAAGGAAAGGAAACGCCGACACCATGATTCATAAGTGTGGGGTCTGGGAAACTTGGCTGCCTGGGGAATGTTGTGACAACATTACCCAATCTCTCCTCATTTGTTGCCAAGTCTCACCGGAAACTGATGTGCTCAAAAGCCAGTGAGATTAACTACACAGTTACTAAACATAGAACAACCATATGACCCAGCAATTTTACTACTGGGCACATACCTTGCTGCTGCTGCTAAGTCGCTTCAGTCATGTCCAACTCTGTGCAACTCCATAGACGGCAGCCCATCAGGCTCCGCCGTCCCTGGGATCCTCCAGGCAAGAACACTGGAGTGGGTTGCCATTTCCTTCTCCAATGCATGAAAGTGAAAAGTGAAAGTGAAGTTGCTCAGTCGTGTCCGACTCTTCACGACCCCATGGACTGCAGCCTACCAGGCTCCTTCATCCATGGGATTTTCCAGGCAAGAGTACTGGAGTGCGGCGCCATTGCCTTCTCTGGCACATGCCTTGAGAAAACCATAATTCAAAAGGACACATGCACCCTATGTTCACAGCAGCACTATTCACAATAGCCAGGAGATGGAAGCAACCTAAATGTCCATGGACAGATGATGGATAAAGAAGATGTGATACACATATACAAGGGACTATTACTCAGCCACTAAAAGGAACAAAATAAGGTCATTTGCAGAGATGTGGATGAACCTAGACTGTCATACAGAGCGACGTAAGTCAGAAGGAGAAAAACAAATATATTGATACATATGTGTGGAATCTAGGAAAATAGTAGTTAAGTTGCTTCAGTTGTGTCCGACTCTGTGCAAGCCCATAGATGGCAGCCCACCAGGCTCTGCTGTCCCTGGGATTCTCCAAGCAAGAACCCTGGAGTGGGTTGCCATTTCCTTCTCCAAGCATGAAAGTGAAAAGTGAAAGTGAAGTTGCTCAGTCGTGTCCGACTCTTCACGACCCCATGGACTGCAGCCTACCAGGCTCCTCGGTCCATGGGATTTTTCAGGCAAGAGTCCTGGAGTGGGGTGCCATTGCCCTCTCCGGGAAAATAGTAGAGATGAACCTATTTCCAAGGCAGGAACACAGATGAAGACACAGAGAATCAACATGCAGACACTGGGTGGGAAGGGGAGGGAGGGATGAATCGGGAAACTGTGATGGACATATATACATACCACGTGTGAAACAGCTAGTGGGACCCTGCTATGAAGCACAGGAGCTTCAGCTCAGTGTCCTGTGAAGATCTAGATAGGCGGGATGGGTGGGGGCTGGGAGGGGTGGGAGGGAGATTCAAGAGGAAGAGGGTATATGTATACACACAGCTGATTCACTTCACTGTACAGCAGAAACTGAAACAACATTGTAAAGCAATTACATTCCAAAAAAAAAAAAAAACAAAGTTACTAGGTGGCTTTTCTCCAGTGCTAAAGCCCTGGGGGAAGAAGTCAGCTACCTCTAGAAGAAGAGACCTGAATGAGACGGGAGCCACTTAGGGTTTGCCATTTGTGGCATGGAAATCATGACAAGATCAAGAGAAGAAGATGGTGAGTGGCAGATACGGAAGTGACCATGACACAGAGTTTTTGGGTGAGAACGCAGTCGAAAACAAGCAGAGCCACAGACGTCATAGCCAACCTCTCTTTTAAGAAAAGGAGTTAAGCTCCACCCAGATGAGCACACGCAAACAAGAAATATGTTGTCTTGCCAGACAAGTGAGAAATCAGATTCCATTCCCTAGGCAGCTGGGTCCCAAAACACACTCAGTTCGCTAGCCCAACATCTTCAAACTACTCTCACTCACTCAAGACTTCAGAAAGAGAACAAACTGTGCCATGGAAAAGTGCAGATCATGTTCAAACCCCTCCCCTATTGATTTCTCGCTGAGGGATCTTAAGCCTCAGCTTCCTGATCAGATGAATGGGGACAAGAATAGTTCATAGAATTGTTGGGGGGATTATACGGAATTTATTTATAAATAATAAATAAAAGCATAAATAAATAAATAAAAGCATTAAAGTGCCTGACACAATGTTGGTGATAAATAAGTGCCAGTTCATATTAACAAGAAAAACTATGGAAATGGGGAAAAAAAAAAAAAAGTAGAAGCAAAAACAGAAAACTTTACTCCAAGTATTTCCTCCAAAACTTAATTTGAAGGATTAACTAGATTTAAAATTTTTTATTATAAACATTTTCACGATAGCAAACAAGAAAATACAGAGTTCCCATTGCCTGGCTCTTTTGAATTCTAATGGTCTGCAATACTTGAGTTGCATTTTTAAAGAAATGAAGCATTGAAGATAAGAGTCCTGTACCCCTTGTCTATTTGATTCTCTGCACCTTGTCCCCAGGCCCTGGGATGACTTCCCGTTCTTTCTATGATTCGTTTCTTGGAGCCTCTGTCCTCTTTCTACCCAGTGATCATCACAGCCACCTTCTCGCTATAGTTTCTGCATTCTGGCTGGCAGGACCACTTGATTCCTCCAAGACTCCAAGCTCCCTCTGAGGAAGAAGAGGAAGCCTGACCAACTTTCAGGCACTGTCCACCATCTCAGTGGCTGCTCCTTATGGAGCCTAAAGCTGACGCTGGTCAGGCCAGAAATAAGAGTGAGGGCTCTTCCCAACATGGCGCTAGGCAGCTCCACGGACACCATACCACTGAATCCTCACGTCTCTAAGACGCAACCATTATCCCTGTTCTATAAGGAAAGAACAAGGTGAAGCAACTGCTCGTAGGCTGGCAGCCCAGAATTCAAATGGAGGCTGCTTTTTCTGCAAAGCAGAGACGTCAGGGACCACTTTCACTCCAGAGTGGGAGGAACGAGTGATTAGCGGCCTAAGCCCTGGCGTTTCCAGGTGTGAGCTCACTGGTGCGCCCTACACAATTTTAATAGCTATTTTGTGCTCTTCATAAAAGCAGAACTTTCTAAAAAGTGTTTGTATAATTAAGGGAAAGAAAAATAATAAAAGACAACCCAAGGAACGTGAGATGAGGTTCTAACCCCTTCATACTTTCAATTCCCTTCCATCTTAATTAATTGACATGTGCATCTGTAGTCAGGAGAACTGGATTCTAGACCTGGCCTCTCTACCTATAAGCATGTGACCATGAACAAGCCCTCTTCCCCTCCACAGGTCTCTACTTCCACATCAGTAAAATGGGGATAATAATACCTTCTCTACCTTCCCCTAGGGTGTTGTAGGTATTCCAACAGAAAATGGGAGTGGAAATGCTAACACACACTAGATCCTCTCTAGATATTCTCCTATTCTCCGTATTCCTGCATCCGGTGGGGTGGGGGAATGATAAGGGTTCTCAGGCAGCTCCCCTCCCTAACACCAGCTCCCCTCCCTAACACCAGCTCCATGCACGGTCCTGTCAGCAATCCACACAATCACCAGCTTTGCGCTTTTATGATCTTAAAGCATCCTCACATTCCTGAGAGGGCTGATAATAATAGCTAAGATTAATTCCACCTAGAATATGCCAAACACGCTGTTGAGTTTTTTTATATTCTTTACCTTGAAACATTAAAATAATTATGGATGATTAGTATTTTATTAATAAACACACTTTTATTTTTGTGTTTTGTTTTTGCGAATCATCTCCTTGAATATAAAACTGATGTGTTGGTATTGGTCTAATACCAAGGAAAACCAGAACATCAACAACAGATCAGAAAAGAGTACAAGAATAGATGAAGTTCAGTGGAGGGGGAAAGCATGTTCTCAATAATAAGATGGGAAATTATCCTTTTCCCAGATGTTGGGGAAATGTAGGCATTATTATCCCCATTTTATAACTAAGGGAATTGAGACTCAGGGAGGTGAAGTAATACACAGACAGTAAGTGATGTAAAACCAGAATTGGAGGCAAAGTCTTACTATAGCGCCAAAGCTCATTTTCTTTCAACCACAGTACACTGATTGCCTCCAGAATCCTTGTCTATTCTAACCCTCATCAGACTACAACCTTCCTTCCTACAGTTATTAAAAGTCTGGAAGTGAAGCTGCTCAGTTGTGTCCGACTCTTTGTGACCCCAGGGACTGGGGCCTGCCATGCTCCTCCATCCATGGGATTTTCCACGCAAGGATACTGGAGTGGGTTGCCATTTCCTTCTTCAGGGGATCTTCCTAACCCAGGGATGGAACCTGGGTCTCCCGCACTGCAAGCAGACTCCTTGCCATCTGAACCACGAGGGAAGTATATTAAAAGCCTGGGATAAGAGCAAAAATAGCACTCAGGTATCATTACCTGGTCTTCCTTGAAATGAGGTGCTAGGAAGGTAGGTTATGGTGGGGACAGAGGTTTGTGGCTGCGGTAGGTGATGAGAATTGGCCCAGAAGGGAAATACTGAAATGGTCAACAGGAACATTCCTGGGAGTATATGTTGATACTACAATACTCTGGGCACAACTCAATATTAATTAAGCCAATAAATATATTACTGAATACTTGCTACAGTGCTCAGATGTGGTTCCTGCCCTGATATACTCTTGTGAATCCTGAATTCATAGAACCCTTTTGTTAAATATTTAAAAGTTAAAAAAGAAAAAACAGAACTAAAGCTAACACATGGCATTTTGCAGACCTGGGTGGGAAACAAAGAATGAAGTGGGTATCAGAGCTGGGGCTTCTCTTAATAAACCCATCTTGGTGTTTGTGTGCTTGTTAGGAAAAATCTGCCAGAACCACAGAATTTAAGAAAGTGTGTGTGGGGTGGGGAATAGGACAGGGGGCAAGTCATCTTTGCTTCTCCCCATCTTCCATAGACGTTACTGAGGATGGACTCCTGTTTATCCCCTTCTTTGCAACACATAACATGGCTGGAAAAGCCAGGGGTTTGGAGACAAAGCACTAGCCCAAATAAGGCCCAGGCACTGGGGCTGTCCTAGCTAAGTAGACACCATTGTATACATTCCTCAGCTCTGAGACCCTTTTCCCTTCAGCTTTCCTTTTGCTGGTCTGGGACCCATTGGAGTATCAAGCAGGTGGCTTTCAGTTATAGGGGATTGTGGCTACCTAGTCAGTAGTTGGAAGAGTAAGATAGATATTTAAATACTAAAAAGGCAGCCTACTATTTTTAGAGTGTCTTACAGCTTATAAAGCTTTGGGATCTACCATCTCATCTATTTACACTGGATCCTCAGGATGATTTATGAAGTAGAGAATTGCTATTATCTCCATTATAGCGGGGGGTTCACCAAGCCCAGAAAAGTTGGTGTTGTCATTCTGGTGTTAGAGGAATTATGAAAGCACAAAGAAGGGGCATCATCCTGACTGCAGCAAGAGGATCAATCAGGGAAGGCTTCCTGGAGGTGACCCAAGAGCTGAGTGTAAAAAAAAAAATCCACAAAATAGGTGAAGGAGTGGAGAGTCCAGGTAGATGACTTCACAAAGGTTTGAAAATATGACGAAGCCTGGAGAGGCAAGACGAAGCAAGATAAACATGGTGATGGTGGGGACCATGACAATAGCTAACACCTATCTATGCTTACCAAGTTTGGATATTGTTAGAACACACACTTTCCTAAGTGGTTTTTTTGGCCATGAAAGTAAAAGACGCTTACTCCTTGGAAGAAAAGTTACGACCAACCTAGACAGCATATTCAAAAGCAGAGACATTACTTCCGACTAAGGTCCGTCTAGTCAAGGCTATGGTTTTTCCAGTAGTCATGTATGGATGTGAGAGTTGGACTGTGAAGAAAGCTGAGCACCGAAGAATTGATGCTTTTGAACTGTGGTGTTGGAGAAGACTCTTGAGAGTCCCTTGGACTGCAAGGAGATCCAACCAGTTCATTCTGAAGGAGATCAGCCCTGGGATTTCTTTGGAAGGAATGATGCTAAAGCTGAAGCTCCAGTACTTTGGCCACCTCATGTGAAGAGTTGACTCATTGGAAAAGACTTTGATGCTGGGAGGGATTGGGGGCAGGAGGAGAAGGGGATGACAGAGGATGAGATGGCTGGATGGCATCACTGACTCGATGGACGTGAGTTTGAGTGAATTCCGGGAGTTGGTGATGGACAGGGAGGCCTGGCGTGCTGCGATTCATGGGGTCGCAAAGAGTCGGACACGACTGAGCGACTGAACTGAACATTAATTCTCACACCTATCTTGTTAGGTAGATACTTTTATTAGCCCATTTTATTACAGATGAGGATAGGAAACTAAGGCACAGAGAAATTACATAACTTGAGAAATATGGCCAAAATCACATACGATCTTGTGTGCTAACTTAAGAAGTATGAGTTTCATCCTAAGAGCCAAGGGCACCTCCCACTCTGTGCATGAAAGATTCTCAGCAGAGAGAAGATGGTCACAGATTTGTGATGTAGAAAGCCTTCTCGTGTTCAGGGTGGACTGGGTGTTGGGGAGGAGAAAACTGAGGAGGCTCCTGGTTCAAGAACCTAAACAGAGACAGTGGGAGTAGAGAGCAGAATGCCAGTTCCTTGTGGGTAAGAAACTGACCCCCACGTTTCTGCTTTCTCTGCCTGTAAAGGCAGAATAATATATATCCACCTACCCGCCTCAGGAATTGCTAGAAAATTAATAGGGTAGAAACCTGACTGGCTTTCATGTGTTAAACAACACCCGGAACCACTGCTGGTGTTCTTTAAATGCTGAGCATATAAAATGGGCTGACTGGAGGAGCCAGGAATAATTATAGCTTGCTAATCGTTGTTAATTTTACCACAGATTTGAAATCCTGAACTTTCTCAATGATTCAAAAAAGAGATGGCAACACTTGCATCCCATCCCAGTAGCCACACAGAAGCAGACGAGTAATTTCTCACAAGCTCCATTCATTATTTGCAGTGGTTCGGCTACTTACATGGGGCATAGTGAAAGAAAAGCAATGATTTGTTCTTTTAGAATCAAATTATACAACGAATTCCTTATAGTCTTGCTGGTTCTTTGAAAGAATGTGTTCCTTTTCATCTCCCTATACTGACCACGTGCATAAATATTCCCAGTTTGCGGTGTTTGAAGGAGAGGGGGGGAAGTGTTTAACAGAACTTCTGATATCCTGGCCACCAGGACACTTGGGTTTTAACTGTGATACGGTAACAGACCTGTTTCTAAACCTTCCTTCAGATTCGGTACCACTATTTCCATAAGCACTTATTTAAGGTCTCAGAACAGCCAGGCAGAGTTGGAAAGGCATCTCCAAGGAATGAGGAAACTGTTGGCCCGGCGACTTTAAATTCTCTAAGCCTCACCTACACCACCTATGGAATGGGTCTGATAGACAGTGAATACCTGTCAGGACCTGACGTGAGGATGAGATAATGTTTGTGTACTGTAAACTATATGCTGCTCACTTCAGTCGTGTCCAACTCTGTGCGACCCCATAGACGGCAGCGCACCAGGCTCCCCCGTCCCTGGGATTCTCCAGGCAAGATCACTGGAGTGGGTTACAAACTATTAAGGGAACTGTAAGACTTAAGGGGGTTCGGTCCCTCAGTGGGGAAGAACCCATGGAGGAGGGCATGGCAACCCACTCCGGCATTCTTGCCCGGAGAATCCCATGGACAGAGGAGCCTGGTGGGCTCCAGTCTACAGAGTTGCAAAGAGCAGGACGCGACTGAAGCGACTTAGCACGCAAGCAAGGGACTGAGAAAAGAAGCGAGGAAGTGAAAGAACTTAAAGGAGGGACAAGGGCTGGAACAAAACCTGACAGTCCCACGCCATCCTTCTCAATACAATTTCTGAGAACTCCAGCCGGGGAGAGAGGCCTGGACGCCCAAGGTTCTCGGCTGGAGGGCGCGCCTAGGGCGGGTCCCTTCTCGGGTGGGGCCGCGCGGGCCGGGGGCGGTACTCCGCCCCCCGCCCTCAGCCGAGTATCGGTTTTCCTTTCCCAGGCTTTCGGTCCAGAGGAGACGGGACAGCCTCCGCCTCGCTGATCCTATCGCGGGCGGCGCAGGGCCGGCTGAGCCTTCAGTGAGAAGGGGACGAGAACTCGGGAAGGGGCGGGCGGGGTATCTATCACCCAAATACCAGCGGGTGAGTCGGCGGCCAAACCAGCCCGGCAGGTCTGGCGAAGTATAAGAGCTGGAGGGAGCGGCGGGCGGCAGACGCCTGGATACCGTCGCACACGCCGGAGCCGGAGCCCTGCGGAGTCTCCAGTCCTCGCCAGCCCGCGCCGGCTTCTCGCTCCTCCGCCCCACCATGGCCCGGGGCCCGGGCCTCGCGCTGCCGTCGCCGTGGATCCTGATGCTGGCGGCGGTGATCGGCCACGCGGCCGCGCAGAACCAGTGCGTGTGTCCCACCAACAAGATGACCGTGTGCGACGAGCGCGACCCGAGCGGCCGCTGCCAGTGCCGCGTGCTCGGCTCGAACCAGGCGGTCAACTGCTCCACGCTCACGTCCAAGTGCCTGCTGCTCAAGGCGCGCATGCGCGCCTCCCACAGCGGCCGCGCGCTGGTGCGGCCGAGCGAGCACGCGCTCCTGGACAACGACGGCCTGTACGACCCGGACTGCGACCAGCAGGGGCGCTTCAAGGCGCGCCAGTGTAACCAGACGTCGGTGTGCTGGTGCGTGAACTCGGTGGGCGTGCGCCGCACCGACAAGGGCGACCTGAGCCTGCAGTGCGACGAGGTGGTGCGCACCTACCACATTCTTATTGACCTGCGCCACCGCCCGGACGCCCCCGCCTTCAACCACTCGGACCTGGACGCCGAGCTGCGGCAGCTCTTCCAGCAGCGCTATCTGCTGCAGCCCAAGTTCGTGAGGGCTGTGCACTACGAGCACCCCACCATCCAGATCGAGCTGCGCCAGAACTCGTCGCAGAAGGTCGCCGGCGAGGTGGACATCGGCGACGCCGCGTACTACTTCGAGAGGGACGTCAAGGGCGAGTCGCTGTTCCTAGGCCCCCGCGACCTCAACTTGCGCGTGGGCGGACAGCCCCTGGTCCTGGAGCAGATGCTCGTCTACTACCTGGACGAGAAGCCCCCCCAGTTCTCCATGAAGCGCCTCACCAGCGGCCTCATCGCCGTCATCGTGGTGGTCGTGGTGGCGGTGGTCGCCGGCTTGGCCGTCCTGGTGATCACCAATCGGAGGAAGTCAGGAAAGTACAAGAAGGTGGAGATCAAAGAACTGGGGGAGATAAGACAGTAACCGACCTTGTAGGTACCGGCGGGGCTGGGGCTGGGGTAGGGTATCGGATTTCAGCAAGGTTCCAGACCCAAGTGAGTCAGTCAGCCTTCTTGATTCTTGGCCCCCCGCAGGAGACATTTCTCATCGCACATTCCTGCTTCCCCCCACCGCCACCATGTTTAATAGATCCTGTTCTCAGGGTTACCTCGCTTTCTGACTTCTGTCCTGAAGAAAGCATTTCTAAAATTCCTTCCCTTTCGGTCCAACCAGAAACCTGACTCTAAGAGTTAAGGGCAGTTTGGCATAGGGTTACGTATAAGAATCAAGTGTCTGTATGACAACCCAGCCTGGTTTACAAATGCGGAAATCCATGCTGAAGGCTTAAACGCTTTTAGCTGGGAAACAGCTGCTGTCTTGGGTTTAAGTTATTTCATTAGCTCCACTTGTCTCCTGGCCTTCCTGATGAGTTCGCTAATTGGGCCCATGTTGTATCTTCATTTCCCATCGTTTGTATTACTGACCACACATGCTTGTTACTGGGAAAGAAGCCTGACTGAGCTGCCTGCACACGTTAGATGTCTTTATTGGAGGACAGACTTTGGCCCAGAAACTCAGCATCTGTTCTTCAACTTGCCCTTATTACAGCTGATACTAGTAATGTTTCTTTTATAAAATGTTTGTACATAGGTTGTCTTTGATAATGCTGTTGTGATTTTTTTTTAAAAAAACATGAATTTAATAAAATATGGAAAAGGCACAAACCAAAAGATGGAATTTGTGAAAACTTGCTCCAGATTTATATGATTTGGGACTACTCTAATTTCCTATGACTCAGATTTCTTACTTCAAATTCTAACACTTCTTAGCAGGATGGACCTTTTCCCATAGCCACTCTGGTGTTTCTGAGATCCCTGAGCTGGCCAGGGTAAACACAGGTGTTTCTAAATAAGGTTGTTTGGAAACCCCCTGCAGGAGGGTAGGTCTGAGGGAACCGCCTAGAACCAGCCAGTGTTGTTAGGAAAGGGGACCAGCCTAAGGTTATCACCAAATGAGAATTCTCCCCTGGAGAAGAAGACTCTACCTTTGTCTCTGAGTTAAAGGACTTTCCCACATGGGCACAGCCAGTCTATAGCCGGCTCGTGCTCTGGCTGTGTGTGTGCATGTGCCCATGTAGTCTGTTTTCCTAAGATTTTACTAGTAAGGTGCTTTAAAAACTTACTGCGTTTTAGCTGCAAAAAGTCTTGTCTCACGTTTATCTGCTTGTTTTTACTCATTCACGCTTATTTATGTGAAGCAGGGTGTGTTAGAAGGTCGCTGTGGGGTAGCCTCGTGGTAAATAAGTTGCTGCAGTTCCTGGGAAGTTGCTGCAACCATGGGCACGTACAAAGGACAGAGTGGTACATCCAACCCCAAAGAGCTAGGTCCAGGACCTCATTTTCTTCCCCAGAATACATCTCACATTCCTCCTCTGACTTGCACTCTGGTGTATGCCTGCCCCTCAAGAAAGAAGCACCAGTAAGATTTGGGGTGAGGGAGCTCTAAGCTGCTGCCTGGGCAGCTTGGGGCGGTGACTGATGTGTGCTGAAACAATGATACCTTATGGTCCCCAGAGTCTCTACTGCCTGCAAGCACTGCTGCTAAGGGAAGGCTCCAAACATCCTTTCAGGTAAAAATGGGGCTTAACAAGGGGAGAAGGCTGATGTAGGCTGGCTGTGGAAAGGACAGCTGACGTGCCTGAGGTTAGAATGAGAACCTTAACGATGAGAGTGAAACAACTCTCAGGCCAACTTCCCACCCCTCACCCACCCTCCGCACCCCCACTCCCCCCATCACTGAAATACCTTAGCTAAAGAGACCTTGGCTATCACCTCTATCCTAACCTCTAATCTTACGGATGAAAGGGTGAGTGACTTCTCAAGGTTAATGTTTCTGTGACCCAGCTGAAACTAGACAGATTCTTGATTCCTCATCCAGTATTCTTTTCACTGTATCACACTGCCATTGTTTCAAGAGTCACTTCAGAAAACTATCACTTGACTGCCCAGAAAGTAAACAGATTAAGGATTGAGTGGGCGGCTGAACAAAGGAAAAAGTTCTGAGCAACCCCATTCTTCATCAGAATGTGGCTTTTGAATAATTTCTAAATGTCTGCATTAATTCTGGGCTGAGTCATTGATTGCACTTTATTTACAGTTTGTAAAGCACTTTCACTTGGATCATCTCTGGGCTGCTGGCTTACTGATAATCAAGTGTTGACAAACCTGGGTTCAAATCCCACTGTACTGGGCAATAAGTCACTTAACTCTCCAGTTTCCTCATCTGCTAAAAACTACAAATCTCTATTATAAAAATTAAATGAGGGTAATTGATAGGAGTGCCTAGAACTTGGTGTTCAATTTTTGCCTCTCTTACAGATTAGGTCCCTCGTAGCTCAGTTGGTAAAGAA